>NW_004567115.1:26327884-26360398 GCF_000260355.1 Condylura cristata
TGCAAAAGACATGTGTTTCTCTTTTTTGGTTGCTGAGTAATATTCCATTGTATATATGTACCACATCTTTCTAATCCAGTCATCTACTTTTGGACCTCTTTTGCTCATTTTAAACTGAGTTGTTTTCTTGTTGAATTTTGAGAGTTCTTTATATACAGAATATCTGTTTTTAAAGATGAGATAAACTGAGATCTTGCAGATAAAGTGAAACGTTGAAGTTAAGTAGCAAAAATATCCCAGTGCAATTTCAGTACTCAGGTCTTCTAGTTCTAAGCCCAGTGTTCTTTATACCACATGATGGGTTATGTACAATAAAAAGAAAAAATGAAAAACCAAATATACTCTGTAGTACTATAAGTGTAATGGGTATTATCAAAAGACTTGAGTAATCAAGACTGCCAAAAGTTTTTCACATTGGCTGTGACCTTATTAGAGTTGAAGATTGGCAACTCAGATATGTAAAGAGGAGAAGAAAGGAGATGACAGACATGTTGTTCAGTTAGGCCTGAGGTCAGAGGAGCACAGATCGACACTAAACAAGGATATAGGACACAGACCTTAAGATGTAAACTCCTCCAGCACTAGAACCTGGAAGCCCAGTGAGGGACTAATTTTATGGCACCCTCACCAGGTGTGGAGGTCTGATCAGTGTCTCACAGGAAGAGGCAACTTGGCTTGAGTTCCCCAATCCTCCCCCTGTCTTTTTTCCACTGTCCCCCTATGTGACTAGCATGGGGCTGGGCAGTGGTGTTAAATTAATGCTTGCTGGCTGATGGATGAAGATGGCATATTGTCATTTCCACTAACCATAGGGCAACTGTATATCATCAAGCTAAACTGAGGTACAGAGGATTTCGATTATACAAAAAGAACTTTCCAGCTCTAAGGAGTGTGATTTAATGGAACACACACACAAAAAAAAATCTTTGCTGGGGACTCCCAGAGAAAGATACCTTGCCACTTGGGATGCCCTCCTGAAGCACGGGATAAACCAAATGACTTGAGAGGGTCTCTGGGTGCTGGAGATTCAAATGTTATTATTTCCCCCACTAATTGACTGGCCCTCACAACCCTTCATCACCCCTGCACTCATAGACAACTGGTAAACATTCTGCATATTGCCTGTTTCCTTTTTATTTTTTTCTGCCATAAGTGTCAAGGCTGCACGTTTGATGCAGGTATTTAGTGTGCCAGGAGATTTCCCACTGAGAGTCACCAAAACTGAAACAAACCAACAAAAGGAATTGATAGGCTAAAGAAAAATCCAGAGGTTCTCATATGATGCCAAAACATTTGTTCTATCCTACTGCTTCATGGCTTCTGCAGATTTTTTTCGAATCTTGCTAAATATTTTACCAACTGTCTCTGCAGTTCCCTCGACAGACAAGCATAATGAAGTGCTGGAGGCTTCAGCTGTGGGTTTCTGTCTTCGAGGCCAAGTTAGCTATGTCAGGAGGAGATGGTGCAGGGAGAAAAGGAAGCAATTCACTGTGCAGCCTATAAAATCCCTGGAGAGAATGGGAGCTGGGGCCTGTTGTGGGCCCTGCCATGACCACCCCCCTACCCCCACCCAAGGCCCCACATGTCCCCTGCACCAGGCCCGGAATCTTTAGTCTTACAGAAACCAGAAGGAAAAAAAAAAACCTTTCTCCCCCTCAAAATCCTAAAGCAATAAATCCCAAACATGTGGGATTTTTTTTTTTAAAGATTTATTTATTTGTGCATACAGAACTGGGGTACAGGCCAGAGGCTCAGGGGCAGTGAGAGGCTTCACCAGAGACAGAGTGGGGAACAGAACAGGCAGATCGACGAAGTACACTGCTGAGGGGAGCAGCGGGCGGGTCAGGAGAGGTCTGCCACGCCATGTGGTCACCTCCGGGGCAGGCGGGAATCGAACTCATGCGGAAGCATCTTTATATTCTCAGTGCTGTGCTTTAACCCGCTGCGCCACCAGGGAGGGCCACATGTGGGATTTTAAGAAGGCCCTGTCCCCAGGGTTTTTGGAGAAACAGGAACAAGCAGCAGGTAATGTAGCCTGGACACAGACCAGCTCCTCCCTAAAGGATGGTCCCCTTGGGGTGACACCTCCCCCCTGCAGCAGCAATGACTGCTACTTTGCCCCTTCAAACACCTGGGGACAGATGCACTCTTACCCTGCCCTGCTGGCCCTCCAACTCAGTCTGGAGACTCACTTCACAACCACAAAGCTATTTGCCCTTCTGGGCAGCATTAAAATTCTCAAAGTTAGTAGGCCCCTTCTAGTTGAACGGTGTAACTTTTGATAAGGTAAATATCTTTTCTGAGTATTATTGGCTTTCTCAGCAGTAAAATGAAAATAACTCCAGATATTTAGAGAGTCATTTAAAACTGCCTAGAACGACTCCCAGCACGTACATCGTAGATACTGGAAAACGACAGCTGACTTTGTTATTTCGTTCTTCTCAACTAAAGCTTTTGTCAGAGGCTCGATCCCCATCCTTCCCCAAGATGTGAGGGCTACTGCTCTTGCTTCTGCTCTGGGGTCCTGGGCTCCTGTCAATGCCTTTCCAAGGTCAAACTCCACAGATGAGCACAGGGCCCCAAGAATCCCCAGAGCAGTGCTGTAGCAAGCAGACCTCCTGGGCTTCCAATGCACCACTTTCAATTTCCATCCTGTCGCAGTGAAGAAACAATTCTCAAGTTGCCGTTACAGTTGAAGCCCTGTTCCCAAGTCCAACAGCACCCGGCAACCTTCCTGCCAGCAGTGGCCTGCTCACAAATGCAGCTTTGCTCTCCACTCTCTTCTATCTGTGCTGCCCCTCACCCAGCAGGGCGTTGCCCCAGCAACTAGAGTCTCTGGGCAAGGCTGATAAAAGTACCAGGAACCCCACCCTTTACTGGGAAAAGCAAGGAGACTTATCACCCCAGAGAGTCAGCCCTTACCTTGGGGAGAGTTTGTAAACCATTAAGAACATCACTGCCGGGAAGATGTTTTCCTCACAGAGACCCTATTGTACCTTCCTGAATCAGCTCTCCTTGAGTTAATTAGGGAGGAACTTTACAGAACATACATTGCAGCTGTTAGGTTGACTAGAACAAGAAATCCAGCCTGATTCCCTGAAGGCCGTATAATTCTTTCTTCACCATTTTAGTAGGGAGAGAAGAAAGGGAGAGAAGAAATTCGAGTCCTGGATGGTTTTCTACTTAATTTTGTGTGTGAGGCCCAGACTGCAGATGAGGTACCCCTGCAGCAAACGATCCCAAATGTGGGGTCTATTTAGGGAGGTGCTCAGGCTGGTATCAGGTCCCACAGTGCTGGCACAGATATCTATCGTGTTCCTTTTAAGAGGGTTGGCAGCCCCAGCATCTATTTTTAAACCCAGAGAAAGGTGCTACATGGATCCCAGGGAGGGCTGACATTACACTGAGATCATGGGGGGAGGGGAGCCAGCTGAGTCTAGGATTTTCTCCTCACACACACCGGGGGGCGCTCCCTATTCCTGGGACCAGAGGGGCCTCTTTAGTTGACATGATCTCAGTAGAATTTGACTCATGGTGGACCTTGAGTTGGAAAAGTGTTTTGTAGTCTGGGTCTAATTTTCCGTGTTGAGACTCTTCTTTAAATATCCCCATTCCCAAGTGAAAAGCTAATATGCTTTTTAACATATCTGTCATGTCCCCCTCTTCTGATTTACACATTATAGACTCTTTCTCCCCCATGCACCCCCATGCCCACTCAGCCCATAAGTCAAGAGTTGGCCAGTGGAAGGAGATAGGTCCAGCCTGACTTTCTGTGGTCTCTGCGCCCAGCACCCTGGAGTCCCACCCCTGTGCTGGAGAGAGACCCGGTCAGGTCTTCAGGGGACAGGATTATTTTTTCAATAGTGGGAAGCAAACAGGCATCCAATTATCATTATTTATCATTAAATAACCAGATGAAATGAACAGAATGTTTGATATACAAACAAATTTCAGCTTCAGTATCCACTTTTCTTTGTGGGTAAGAAATAGAACTAAATGCCTGCAGAACAACCAAATGCTTTTTTGCTGAGCAGTTCCAGGGCCCACCCAGAACTCCCTGGAATGGGAAGTATGCATGAAACAAGGTATCTTCTCCCTTGCACCCTTCAGGGAATCCCCATGCCTTCAGAGACAAGCGCATAACACGTGCCTTTTGAGTTGTCCCTTAGTCAACCTAACGGGAGCTGCAGCCAGACTGGTCAAAACAACACATGTGAGTGTCAGCACTGTCTGGCCATGCACCAGAGACTTGCAAATGTTAATTGAATTGGAATCCAACCAATCCAGATTTTAGAATGAGTCACATCAGTGAAAAAAAAAAAAAACCCCACCAAAAATCCAATCAGATGTTCAGGGCTCATTGACCAAATTGTTCATTTCCACACAAGCTGTCATAGCCCCTCTAGAAATAGCCTTGGCACTTCTGTGGTTTCCTAGGTGAGGAAGTTACAGGTGCTGCCCACCCCAGAGTTCTGGGCTATGCCACAGGGAAGGATCCCTAGCCAATCCACACTTCCCAGCCTTCCCCCCACAATCCCCATTAGCACAAAATCACCAGTCCAAAATCTAACAAAGCAACTCCCAAAGCAATAGCTCCCAAGGGTGAGATGGTGCATCCATCAGGGTTGATGTGTGAAGAGGCGCATCCATAAAATTCTAAAAGCAAGTGTCCGCCTGTATCACCAAGCTGCATTCCCCCTCTGTGAGGTGCTGGCTGTCTTCAGAACTGAAACTTCAGGGCCTATTGCTCCTCTGCTGACCGGGAACAGACCCAGGGTGAAAATGGCATGCATTGTGAAAAGCCCTGTGAGCAGCCCCACTTCCTAAACTATCTCCAGGGTCCTTTTGCACGTGGGAAATTTCCCCTGCAGCCTGCCAGGGGAAGAGGAGCAATAAACATTAAAGAAACTGCAAGATCAAAACTCACTTGGATGTGCTAGTCTGGAAACCCTTTTTTTCTCCTTTTCAGGTTCTCAAATGGGCCTGGAGTATCAGTAGCGAATCCCCAGACCCGGAGTTTCTGAAGAATGCCCACATGTCAGTTCAGACAGCTCTGCGTGGGTGAACAGTGCTCTGCTCAGGCCTGTCTTTTATTTAGGAACAATTCTCCCTGGTGGGACAGAGACAGCTGGGTAGCCCATCACCAGCCACATGGGTTCCAGAGTGGCCTGTACTCCCCAAAGTTTGCAGCCAGCTTTGCAGCTTGGGAGGAAGCGGAGCCTGGGAAAAGCACGCTGTGCAGAGACATCCATGCCCCCTGGCCCCATAAGACTTCACTATCATGTCATGAGGTAGAGGTGAAAGAACAAAGGGAAAGGAATTGAAAGTAATAGTGCTGGAGTTTCTGAGCAGTCTGTATTCCAAGCATTGAAAATGGCTTAGCATCTAGTCCTCATTTAACCCTAGGAGGTGGTTACTGTTATTATTCCCATCTTACAGAAGAAAAAATGAAGCCACAAAAGCGTTAGGTTATTTGCCAAAGTCACCCAAGAATAATCCAATGTGTGGGGTGGTGAATGAAGCAGAGTAAAAGGAGGGAAAAATGAAATTTAATATTCTACAGAAAGGATTGCTCACTCTTGGAAATTTGGCCGCAGTGAGGACATCCTTAGTAATTTGGCCATTCTCTCAAAAAAGACCCCAGCCACCGTCACACTTCCAGTGCAGAGCTGTTTAGCCCCTGCTCCTATGAACCCAGGCTGAGGTTGGCCAAGCCAAGACTGTCCTTTCCCAGGAGGATGGGGTCACGGGAAACCTTGAAACAATAAGCTTGGGCTTAACTCCAGTCTACTTTAACTGAGCTCTCTGGAATTATATCATTATATCAGTAATTTCAGTAACACCCCCTCTGAGCCAGGTGAAAGAAGCTCCAGGAAGCAGGTGACGTGCTGGCCCTGAGCCCTCAGCCCTGAGGAGGGATAATGAGGAGATGGTGCCCTAAGGGACTCTCTGCTCTAGAACCTGTTTCTTTGTCCTTCATTTGGACCCTGGTGGTCAAATGCTGACCCAAGAGGTTTATTCTCTCTTCCTGGAGCCAAGGCATTTCAAAGCACTGAAGCCCAGTTAAAGGGTACCTGGCCTACCTACCCTCCTGATTGTTTCCATTCCTCAAACTTGGCAACAGGGTGTAACAGGGTGGTCCCTAGGAAAAGGGGAAGTTCCAGGTTCCCTGCCCCACCCAGAAGGAGGGTGGAGCTAAGCAGAGAAAAAGGAGGAAAAAAGGAAGAGAAGGAAGCTGGATGGAGAGCCAGAAGGAGACTGAGGAAGCCACATGGAGCAGCAAGCATGTGATGAAGAAACCGTGCTTATTTCCTGACCCTGGACTGGTTAAGGCAGATGTGGGTGAGATACCTATGGGGAGGTTCACTATGGCCGTGTTTATATTGATTTTGATTTTCCTCTTTTCCTCCCAGACTTGTCTGGCCATTTCTGACCCTTTTCCATGGGTCCCGGCCAGAAGGTGCTTTAGTCTTGTGGCAGCTTTCAGGCCTTTTGGGTTGACTTTTGCCCACGAGGGGATGGGTAACTTCAGGTGTTTGATTTAGAAGTTATATTCTCTGTGTTCCGTAGTGTATATTTACTGTATTTTTTTATAATTTTTTTAAAGATTTATTTATTTGTGCATACAGAACTGGGGTACAGGCCAGAGGCTCAGGGTGGTGAGAGGATTCACCAGAGACAGAGTGAGGAGCAGAACAGGCAGATCAACGAAGTACACTGCGGAGGGGAGCAGCGGGCGGGTCAGGAGAGGTCTGCCACTCCATGTCGATCTCCTCCAGGGCAGGTGGGAATGGAACTCATGTGGAAGTGGTTTCAGCTTCTTAGTGCTGTGCTTTAACCCGCTGCGCCACCAGGGAGGGCCGTATATTTACTGTATTAAAGTCCCTTTTCATTAAAGTTTTATGTTTGTCTTGACGCAGCAGATGGCAGAACCCACCTAGAGCAGGCAGGTTTGGGGCTTCAGGGGTGCCCCCTCTCTCCCTGTCCTATAACAGATTTGTTGTCCTGTAACAGATTTGGGGTGTCCTATAACAAGGGGACCTCTTTCCTTGAGACCCTCTTAAGCTCCTTTCAACAGGGAACTTACCAGCTACCACTGAAAAGCACCTTGGCTCTTGCCTTCTCCCTGTTCATCTCCTTTTTTCTTTACTACCCAGGCAACAAAAGCAGGTACCATACATGTTATTTCACAGAAGGCTCATCGGATTATCCTTAAAAACTGAATAGAGACCATCATCTTCCTATTTAATCCTCTTGTGAATTCTGGCTAGCTTCTCTTGCAGATATCTTTTCATATGGTATTTCTATCCCTGCTTTTTATAACTATTTTAACTAAGTTTAACATGGTGAGGAAATAAGTTGTGGATCATCTGCATTTCTCAATATTCTGCTCATCTATAGAAACCCCCAGTTACATTGGGTGAATCACAAGGTACTTTATTCATTTGGACATTTATTTTTACCAGCAATGAAGAGGCATGTCCAGATGACCCCACTTTAAAACCTTGCTTCATAGCTTTTTTAAAAAGATATAAAATTTTATACATGTTTTAATAGTCTTTTGATCTCTAAAGTTCTATGACTTTATGAAGTGAAGAGGCTGGTTTTATATTCACTTTCAAAAGGACCTTTCTTTGTACTCCTGACCTTGAACTCTAAATAAAGGACTGTTAAGTGTTAGAGAAAGAGAACAATGGGCAGTGAATCAAGTATCCCTAATTACATTATCATTATTATAATGACTGAGTTGGTTCTTAGCCTCCTGCGGAGATATTTCCAGGATTTTTGAAGATACAAAGATGCCAGTCAACATTTCCAGGGAAAATCATTGCCAGCATCTTCAGCAACCATTAGTCCCTCAAGTGCTTTTAGAGTGAGGTAACAGATAAATGTCCAATGTAAGACAAGACTTGCTAGTAGCAGTATGTGGGCTTCTCTCTGTTTAAGTCCTGATCAAGTATGCTTTCACTCGCATATGAATTGTTGAGTTGCTTTGTGTAATCTGAGAACCCAATGATATGTTCCATGCTTCCTACCCTTGGGAAGATTTCAAGCCAGGAGAGGTGAAAGATACAAATAAGTAGGTGGAAAATAAATAGGACGACATGCTCAAAGACTCAGGAACACAGCTCAAGAGATGGCCCGTGACAGTGTAAGATCCTGAGGCAGAGGTTCTACAGGATGTTGGGGTAGGGAGAGTGTTTAGAAAAGGGCTACCAAAATCTTTTATCAAGGGCCTCCCTGGTGGCACAAAGTGTCAAATCTCTGCTATCTGCAGTCACTGTAGCACCAGCATGAGCTTGATCCCCAGCCAGGGAGCTGACCCACATGGTGCAGCAGACCTCTCCTGACCTGCACACTGCTCCCCTCGGCAGTGTGTTTCAGTCAGTCAGCCTGTTCTGCTCCCCGCTCTGTCCCTGGTAAATCCTCTCACCCACACCCCCAACTCTGGCCTACACCTCATCTTTTGTATGCATAAATAAATAAAATACATTTATTTTTTAGACTTTTATCAAGCAGTGAGATTTGAACTGAACTTTGACAGGTGCCAGTTTCTAGTGGTCATCCATTCCAGCACTCAGCACTGCCAGGGTTTATTTGAACTCCCTGTGTTGGGTTGTAGAAAATAAGATGTTTCCCACACAACATGTGAATTCACAAACAAGCACTGTACAAGTAAAATGTGTGTTAGGCAGTGAGAAGATATGCCTTTCTAGGAAGTGGTGTGAATATCATATAAAACAATAGTTCGCTCCTATTAATAGTGTAGCTTTTAAAGCTTTACATGTTTCCTGCCGTGAGGTTGACGGGAGTTTCCATCCATCGAAAAGGTTTTGTGCAAAGAGAAAAACAAGATACTATCGTATTAGCTTCATTTGCTTAAAAAAAAAAAAATGAGTGCGCCTGTTGGGTGCCAGGCACTGTTCAGGATCTGACACCAGACAGAAAGACAAAATTCCTGTTCTCAAAGAGCTTGTGTTCCATTGGGAGAGAGAGGAAGTAGATGGATGGGCAAGGAAAGTTTTCTTCTATTAGGAACTATAGGAGGTGACAAATGCTTTGAAGGAAAATCCAGCAGGGGAAGGGGACAGCAAATGAAGAGGGATGAGTGTGGGGTTCAGGGGGCCTCGGTGGAGGTGAGGTCCCAGTGCAGGCTGGGCTGGATCTGTGGTCTCTAGAAATGTAAAGGCCGGAGAGGTGAGCTCCGTGCAAGGAGGGACACGCTAGTGTCTGCCATCATCAAGAGACACCTCTCATTTGCCTCTTCTGACTTACAGGTTCTGTCCCATTTCTAAAAAGAAAACTTGTTATTGAAGTAACGATGGCTTGTAACATGACATCAGTTGCAGGGCCACATCATTCCCAGTCAGCTTCTGCTTAATCTACATCATATTCACCACCAACAGTCTAGTTTCCACACCCCCCTTCCACTTTACCCCCTTGGGCCCTCACCTCCTGCCCTTTTCCCTCAGATGGCCACTATTTTGTTCTTATACTCCAGGAGTTTGGTTCAGTTTTGCTTTCTTTTGAATTAGTTCTGTTTATCTTCCACATGTAAGTGTATTTCATGCAATGTCAGTTGATGCATCTTTGATGCCTAGGATTCAAGTTGAAAGACACAGGTGCCAGGACCAAAAGAAAGACAGCAATAGATAATATGTTGGGGGTACTTACTGGTGCCAAGCACAGTGATTAGTCTTTTACTAGTGCTAACTCACTTAATCCTCTGAGCAACTTAGGTGGCTGCTCTGATTTTTTTTTTTTTAAAGATTTATTTATGAACTGAGGTACAGGCCAGAAGTGTGGGGCAGTGAGAGGATTCACCAGAGACAGAGTGGGGAGCAGAACAAGCAGAAGGATGAAGTACACTGCTGAGGGGAGCAGCGGGCGGGTCAGGAGAGGTCTGCCAGGCCATGTGGTCAGGGGCAGGGAGGGCCTAGCCCTTATTTTATGAGTAGAAACAGAGAGGTGAAGACAGCTGGAAGGTCACATTGCATATAAACGAGACAGTTCGGGTGTGAACTCAGCCACTTCAAGGCGAGCCTGCCATTGTGAGCCTTCTGCTCTGCTGCACTATGACTGCAGGAAAACAGAAAGCCCAGGAGCTCTGAGAAAGCAACACATAAAAGAAAGGTCAGGGGCCCTCCCTGGTGGCGCAGCGAGTTACAGCACAGCACTGAGCATCTAAAGCCACTTCCGCATGAGTTCGATCCCAGCCTGCCCCGAAGGAGAGCCACATGGCGAGCCAGACCTCTCCTGACCCGCCCGCTGCTTCCCTCAGCAGTGTACTTCGTCGATCTGCCTGTTCTGCTCCCCACTCTGTCTCTGGTGAATCCTCGCACCCTCCATGCCTCTGGCCTGTACCCCAGTTCTGTATGAATAAATAAATAAATCTTAAAAAAAAAAAAAAGAAAGGTCAGGACTGACAGAGAAAAAGAGGCCTGAAAGCCTGGGGAGGTCTCTGTTCTCTAACACAGCGCAGTGTGGTGTTCTACAGCAGTGTTTTGTCCAGTCCACTTACTCTAATTATTATTTAGCATTTGCTAAGTGCCTACCTTGTACGGAGGCCAATCAGGGAAGCTGAAGTCACAAGCAGCTGAAAGGGACCTTCCAAGGTGCTCCCCGGGGACTTCCCTGGGAGGCAGCTGGCTAATCAGACCAGCGAGGAGCCCCAAGTTCACCGCCTCTCAATTTTAACCAATAACTTTCAATTATTTCCTCTAGGATGCTGATTGAATTCATAAAGAGCATGAACGTTTTTCAGCTGCCTGTAGGAGTTTGTTGAGTTAACCTGAGTGACTCACTATTCTAACAGTCAGCTTATTCTCCTCTCCTCCCTAGGGATGAGGCCTCCTCCTACAGCACTTCTCTTTTACTAGATTCTCCCAAGTGAGTTGATGCTTCTCAGACCTGTAGGGTGATGGTTTTCCAAGTCTGAGGCCTGGGTGGCTCAGGTATTTGATGAAGCCACTTTGAGGGAATATGCATCCATGCGTTTGTGAGTACATATCTGTGTGTGTGTGTGTGTGTGTGTGGCTCATGTGTGCACACACATGAGCATTGTGGCTGTTCGTGTGTGCATTACCGTCAGGGTAACTTCAGACCTGAGACAAACAGAGGCTCAGAGATGATAGACCCAGGGTGGGGGCGGGGTGGCCGAGCCAGAGACTGCTAGATTCCTGCCTTTTCTGTAGGCAGATGTGTTATAATTTACTAGCCAGATACTTAGAGAGCACAGGCAGTTGAAGGAGGTGAGAGAATATACCACACACTCCAAAAAGAGAGTAGTTTTAGCATTTAACTTGTAATCTCGCCTCACTAGAAAACTGGTGAAATCCCTAACCAGAGTGTTAAAGACAGTGTCTCTGAGCTATGCTTCTGCATTTGTGGGAAATCTCCTTCTCTGGGGAAAGAAAAAATCGCCACTTTCTGTTTTAACTGGGGATTCCATTTGGAAGCTCAAGAGAAGAATGAAAACCAGTTGCAGTTCTGCTGATGATGGGGAGAGAGTTCACCTGAAGCTCTGCGCCATCATCTCCCCAGTCACCTTGATCACCCCACCACCCCGTCTCCCCTGCAGTTCCCTAGAGAGTCTGCAGACTTTGCAGGGAGCTCACACCCAGGGCCCCCTGCCCAGTGAGTGGCCTAAGGAAGGGCACCACCGATGGGGTCAAGGGGGCCCTTGGCAGGCACCACAGGACCCATCTGCCAAGCAGGTGTCTTATTGGGCACCGCAGGGTCACAGCAGGGGGACTTAGGGGACCCAGTGCCCCAGACTCTCTGGGCCCTGGTACACACACGTCCCACCTCCCCTGCCCCCGTCTCATCTCCACCTCACACACAGCCCTGCCTTCTGCATGCGAGGTTGGAGGAGGGGAGGGCAGGAATCCAGGACCCAGAGGGCCTGAATTGTCAAGTCAGGTCTGAGGCCAGGTCTAGGATTGGAGGTGGTGAGAATACGGAGTGGAAGGAAGAGGAAATAGTGGGACACGAGGGGTTCAGGAGTTTGCAACTCTTGCTCGCAGTACACAGGCTGGGGCCCGGGTGCCTGGCCTCATCTCAATTAAGGCCAAGGGCAGAGCATCCAGAAACAACGTGAGCCAAATTGGCAACAGAGCTAAGTAAACCCAAGCCTTTAAAACACTGGCACTTTAAATGGTTAGTTATGAAACAGGAGCTCAGCCGCCACCGAGCCCTGGATTTAGAGAGAATCGACTGTTTATGTGCGCGCCCCAACTTCTTCCTACCTGGCCCCAGCCTAACCGCCCCAGGAGCCCTTCAGCAAGGTGACCTGCCTGTCATGCACTCTTACTCCAGCCCAGCCCAGCTCTGGGAAATTCTACCCCTGCTATAGGGCCACCAATGGAAGAAGGAATATTCCATCGACAGCTGTTACACAAAACATGCAAACTCTCAAGGCCAAGACTCAGGGCCAGAAAGAAGCTGGGCATGTTGTAGAGAAGCCCATCTGTGTTGGGGGAGGATGTGCCAGCCTCCCTAGATGGGCGCTGCAAACTGGGAGAGCAGAACTGCCGTCCTGAGGCCTCCAGCATCTCTGTCCACACCTCTCCCTCTATTGTTTGCTACTGACCAGCGAGTGATCGCGAGCAGCTCACTTAGTTGCTCTGCTCTCCCCAGTTTTGCTCCACAAGAGAAGATCTTCTTCCCTTCTGGGAGCATCGCACTGGCTGATGGGTTCTGCTCCTACAGGCCTGTTATCTGTAAGTTCTCCCCCACCACTTCCCAGGTATTTCCTGAAGCCAGAAGAACTACCGCAGGGGGCTCAGGTTCTTAGCAAATCAAACTCCTAGCATTTTATTTGAACCAACATACAGTACACTGTATACATTATTTGTTCTATAATCTGGTACATTTGGAGTTAGGGCTTCTCTAGTCACCTACTCGAATCTAAGTAAGAAAGATGCACATCTGGATTCCAAATTAGATGAAAGCATCACAGCCCATTTAGCTTATACCTTTTCAAGGATTTCATTGACTTGTTCATTATGGGCCAAGACATCTAATTGCCATCTACACTAAATGGTACAGGCATTCCTAAAAATAGCCACACCTGAAAAGACTCCTTTGCATATCACAAATCCAATTCCCCTGATTGGGTGATTTTTTCATTTCCACAGAGAGCTATGAAACCAACCACACAAGCCAGCAAGATCCCACAGTCCCAGGAAGAGAAGGGAATCAGGTGATACTTGGGTGAGTCAAGTCTAAGCAAAGTGCCCGGGCACCCAGAGGAAGACAGCCTTGCAGCTGGTCACACAGCCCCTTCCCCCTTGGCAGGGCAGCTCATATCACATCACTCGAGCGCCTCATTCCAAAGTCACCTATGTCCTATTCCTGGTTCGTGGAACCATCCTTCCTTGGAAATTCTGGACAGACCTCTGATCAATACTTTGCTCTTAAAAGAATTCAAATTGCTGGAAAGTTCCTTTTCATATGAAATCAGAATCTGCTTTCCTATGACCTTTACTTGGTCCTCACCTTGGAAACGCAAGAGGTGTCTAGTGGTGACCAGTAGAGAAAATTCAGCCTCTTTAATTTTTTCTTTTTAAAAAAGATTTGTTTTATGCATACAAGAACTGAGGCCAGAGGTGGAGGGGGTGGTGTTAAGAGGATTCACCAAAGACAGAGCGGGGAGCAAACAGGCGGACTGACTTAAATACATTGCTGAGGGGAGCAGCGGGCGAGGAGGAGAGGTCTGCTGAGCCAGGTGGGTCAGCTCCTTGGCTGGGGCCTGAATGTATGTTGCAGTGGCTGGCAACATCTTGATAATGCTAAGATTTAGCCCCTTGCACCACCCTGGAGGCCTTTTGTTTTTCAAATTCCCCCAGTGCTGGCTACACACCCTTTACCTTAATGATTTCCTGCAGGTGTTCAGTCTCTCCTAAAGAGAGCACTTGAACATCACATTCCCAAAAGGTGTTTGCAGCACCCCAATCTAGAGCAATGTCACCCACTCTCCCCTCAAGGGCAAACTGGGTAAGTAAACATGGATCATGAAAATTTTACCCTTAGAGAGTCACAAATCAGGGGAGCATATTAAAGTCTGAACAGGCTGGGGGGAAACCAGGTTAGTGGCATACAAGTCAGTGTGCCCAGTGGCATTCAACTCTAAAGCTCTTTTTCCGCTACACAACACAGGTCAGGAAAGCACGCTGGTGGGAACTGATAGATAGTCACATCTTTCTTTTTTTTCTTTTTTTTTTTAAAGATTTATTTATTTGTACATACAGAACTGGGGTACAGGCCAGAGGCTCAGGGGCGGTGAGAGGCTTCACCAGAGACAGAGAGGGGAGCAGAACAGGCAGAGCGACAAAGTACACTGCTGAGGGGAGCAGCGGGCGGGCCAGGAGAGGTCTGCCTCGCCATGCGGTCACCTCTGGGGCAGGCGGGAATCGAACTCATGCAAAGGTGGCTTTAGCTTCTCAGTGCAGTGCTTTAACCCGCTGCGCCACCAGGGAGGGCCCGATAGTCACATCTTTCAACGTGTCTCAGCTCCGCTCTCACCCAACAACCCCCGACCCACCACCTGGCAACTTAGAACACAAAACAACGAATTATCAGGCACAGTTCACTGTGTTTAGTGAATTCCTTCTTAACACATCTTTTTGGAATCTAATAAGTCAATTCCCTATCTCTCCTGTTCTGTCCACGTGAACTTTCAGAGTCTGCATTTCCATCGCTGCAGTTAGATCCAGTGCAATCACTCACCATGCAGGCTTTTTTTCTAGATGATTGATGTTTGTCATTAAATTCGCTGACAAATATGAAAGGCAAGGAAAAAATGGGAAACCTTTTTAGATCCATTCAGATGTGCTGTGCATCTAAATGTATTCAGTTAAAGACTTTTTTTAGGCTTCCATGAGAGTTTTTACATATAATAATTTCCCTCTGCCACTTGGGAGCTAGCTACTTCCAGGAGTCCCACGGTGGAGCTTTTGCAAATTAAGTAAACCTCCTGCCAAGCATGTTTTTGAGCTCAAATACACACACACAGATGTACTGAGGGGCTTGGCTATGGGGTTTCAGAGTCCGGGGCAGAGCCCTGTGCACGGCGGGTCTGATGGCTTTCCTGAAGGAACAGGCGGAGCCACGACTCCAGAACACAGCCTGGCACAAAGCTGCCATGGGCCCAAGTACAGCCGGCCCCGGGAGCCAGCATTTGGTGAGTGGACTCCTGAGAGCTCCGTGAGAAATGCCATCGCATGACCAGCAGGAAAGCCACCACCAGCCCTCGCCATCAGCCCCCACCTGCCCTTTCAACACCCCCTGCCCCCTGCCAATCCCTCCTTCGCCTGAGTCTCCTGTTTGCACTACTTGTGGGAGAGCAGAGCAGGGCACATGTCAGGAAGCCCAGCTTTCTCAGCCTGCTTCCACTGCTCACTAGCCTTGTGGCCTTCAGTTAATGAATCCCCCCATGCCTCAGTTTCCTTCAATGTAGAATGCAGTGACCTCACAGGGAATAACTAAAGTGGACAGAACAGGGCCTGGGCCTGGGCTCAGGAAGTATCGCCATGTTTTCCTTTCCTGGTGTTTCACTACATGGATCCCTTGCTTTCCGTTTTAACACTGACACCTTCGACTGGGGCTTTGCTAGGCCCCAGCTGGACCAGCTGAAGCAGCAGTCACCTCTGAATCTCCCCCACCTCTAGGCTCTTTCTCATCAACTTTACACACTGGGCAAAGACAGCTTCCTGCAAGAACTTCCATTGCTCACTGTTTCTCAGGTCCCCTGGACACCCTGGCAGTTCATTCACAAGCAACACGTTCTGGGCTACTTCCTGGAGAAGCTTCCAGGTGCCCTCTTACCTCTCTCCCTCTCTGGCCTAAATCAATCTGAAAACTCAGTGGCTACTCAAGGTCTTTCCTTATGCTGTTCTCTCCTCTGGGGTACTCTCCACATCCCCCCTCTGCTTCCATTTTCAACTCTGTCCCCTACAGCCAACTTGGAGGTGCTCAGGATATGTCTTGATTTCCTCTGCTTGCAATATTCTCTCCTGAACTTGCCAAGCATTTTACTCCTAGTGGGACATTCCCTTTTGCTCTGAAGCTAAAAGACCATGCCCTTTCCAGGCTCAAAGTGCTTTATGAACAGTCCCCATGGCTGCTTTAAATCTGCAGGCCCCTGGATGTTGCCTGTCTTAGACACCCAGGAATTACTGGTCAGTTTGGAAAATGCTCTAGAGCAAGCCTGCAGGAACAGCAGTGAGAACAGTCATGCTACGGGGAGGGAACCCGGGAACGCCAAGGAGAGGCCTCCCTGTGTGAGTGGCAGGGTGAGAAGCTACCGGCAGCTGTGAATGTGGCCTCTTGCCCTCAAAGGCAGGGTTGAGAAGCCCTGGATTGTGTGGCTTCCTAAAGACAGACTCCCCAGTCCAGTTTTCAGCAACATCAAACAGGGCATATTTTTTTTTTTGCCACACAACAAAATTAGGTATGAACAAGGTAAGCCAAGGCCCATCGATCAACAGCTTATGGCTGCCCCATGCACTACTTGCTGCAAAAATAACCCCTTCAGGCATATTTCTGGGCCCTCCCTGGTGGTGCAGTGGGTTAGGACGCAGCACTGCAAGATAGCCACAGCTGCTTCAGTGTGAGTTCGATCCCCGTCCCAGAGGTGACCCACATGGCATGGCAGACCTCTCCTGACCTGCCCATTTCTCCCCTCAGCAGTGTACTTCATTGATCTGCCTATTCTGCTCCCCATTTTGTCTCTAGTGAAGCCTCTCACTGCCCCTGCACCTCTGGCCTGTACCCCAATTCTGTATGCATAAATAAACAAATCCTTTAAAAAAAAAACGAGGCAGAGTTTTAATGACCATGTTGTAAATGGTGTAGAGAGGTGGGAGCCAGGAGGGTACAGTTGCCCTCATTCTGGAGTGTCTATTTAAACACTCTTTGTGACTGAGTTTTCAGAATAGCCTGCACATGACACCAAACTCCCGTGTGGCCGTAGTGCCAGGGGCTAGTATCTATATTGTTCAGATGGAGAAACGAGGACATTCAAAATGAAGTGATTCCTCAAAGCCCCAGAAGACAGTTTAGATGGTGACTGAAAAGCCAAACCTCCCAACTAGTCAATTCATCCCTCCATCTGCAAATGCTTTTTAACCAAATCTGAGAACGGCTGCAATCCTAGTAAGAGACTGTTACTCTAAGAGATTCCATAGAAAGAGTTCCATATAATCCGTCACCCAGTGCAAAAACATGCACAGTTTTTCGCGTTTCACAACATGCACACACAACCACACATGTTCTGATTTTTGATCCCGTGAGTATTTATTTAGCACCAGCAGTATCCCAATGCTGAGAGGGATCAAGTGCTAGATGATGGCATTGGCTGCAAGAGGACTGGATGGGGGTGGGGGGCTGTCATAGCTGGACAGGACAGCAGCAGGAAACTTCTCTGGCCAAAGGCTAGGCAGCATTTAGATTGGCACCGGGAGATGGAGTACACGGGTGGGCCTAGCATGGTGGCCAGTGGTCATGGCTTGTAGGTGACTATCCAAAGTTTGGAGAAGCTGGATTGGAAAGCTCCTGTCTTTTTTCCCCCCTTTCTCTTTCTTATTGAAGCAATACTGATATAAAATATTATCTACTTCAGGTACACGTGGCCTTTTAAGTCTACATCTGTTTCTACTACATTAAGTTCATCACCAGAATTCGAGTTTCCATCCATCACCACACAGTTGACCCCTTTTACTGATTTACTCGCCTGTCTTTCTCCTTCCCATCTGTTCACCACTGTCTTGTTCTTATAGCCTAAAATTTTGTTTTTGCTTTATTTAGTTCATTAGTTTTGTTTTGGTACCACATATGAGTAAACTCATACTGTGTTTGTCCATCTGGGTTATTTCACTAAGCATAATACCCACAAGGTCCCTCCATGTTGTTGCAAATAGCAGGATTTCACTTTTTAGTAGCTCGGTAGTATTCCACATGTACATACAGCACATCATCTTCATCCTAAGATGTCATCTGCAGATGGGCACTGAGGTTGTGTCCAGCTGTAGCTACTGTGAATCACACTGTGACACACACGGGAAGCTCCAGTAACGGGTCATGTTGAATGGTGATTCATACACACTTGTTAACACAAAGCCCTCTGCTCCCACTGCTTCCATGTGGGGGAAGCGGGGGAGCTGGGTTCTGGGCTCATATGGGCCTGTGTCTGAACACAGACCCAGGGCTACTTCCTTGTCTCTGACCTGAATTGTAGCCCCCCCAGAAGCTGATAATGATAGCTAAGAGAGCTAAAGAACTTGAAATATACTATAGAATATTAACTTCTGAGGTGATCAGCAAAAATCAACGCCTAATGCACAAACATGTTTAGCTTCAGAGCCTTCTCGAAAGTGGAAGTGTCTCAAATAAAGAGCAATCAGAACATGCTTTGTCTGGTTTCGGCTCAGTTGAAAAAGAAAGAGACAAGAAAAAGAAAACAGCAACTATGCAGAGATCACTACTAGATCCCCCCCCCAATACACCCACCCTCCCCCCACCTGGCACTGCAGCAAAGACTGCTAATTGATCCCACACTCTTGCCCCAAAGCCTAAAAGTGGTTTCAGAATCTTGCTCAACACAGCATCCCTGGCAGCTGCTCCCAATCGGATTGGTGTTGACACAGCACGAGACTCATTTTCTATTCCTATGTTGTTCAATCAGCAGTTTGTAACAAATGCGACGGTCCCGATGGTTGGGCGTGGAAGGTTCATCAGGCAGTCTTGATGACATATTCTTCAAGCCTGTTTCCCTGTGTCTCTGATTGCACGCTTACCAGGACGCTGCTACAACTGACTTGCCATTTAGATTTTCTTCAGGGGATTGGATTCGCTGACCAGAGAACAAATGAAATAAGAAACCAGAGGAACAGAGAAGTCATGCCCCTCATTATCAAGTGAGCATGTAACAAGGTGGTCCCCAGGAAAAGGGGAGTTCCAGGTTCCCTCCCCCACCTAAGGGAGGGTGGAACTGAGCAGGGACGAGAAGAATCTGGAGAGGGGACGAGAAGAATCTGGAGAGGGGACTGAAGAGGAAGGAAGCAGGATGGAGAGCCAGAAGGTGACCTGAGGGAGGGATTTGGAGAAGGGGAGGTTCCAGGTTCCCTGCCCCACCCAAAGGGGCCCAACCTTTTCCTGGGGCCACACTGTTACAGGCAGACCGAGGTCAACACCAGGTTCCTGTCAGGTCACCCTTATGAGCAGCCTCTTGGTTAACAACCCCCCACCAAAATAAATAAATAAACAAAACAGCCTACTTTCTTGCTCTTTCTGACTGCTCTAGGACTCAGTTCCCTCATTTGTCACACACATATGTAATATGTTTTCCCACAACAGTCACTCAAGAACGTTCCTTGTCTAACATTCCCCTTAACTAGGAATCCCTTGATTCTCGCCTGTTGAGCTACAATATTTTTCCCTGCCACTCCCATGATCCTCTTCCTCACTCCTGCCAGAGTAACTCTGACCATGACATTTGTATATGCAAAACCCTTTGCTGTAGAATAAAGTCCAAAGCCTCAGGCTGACATTCAGAAACTCACAGTCCAGCCCCTGCCCACCCTGTTCACCGTTCTCAGTCTCTGCCTTGTGAAATACCACTCACTCTTCAAGCCCATTCAGTGTTCTCTTCCTGGACAAAGTTTCCCCGACAAACCCCCTCATTCTCCTGCGAGTAGAATTAGTTCTCCCCTGGTTCTCCTCTCATACCACTGACAGAGCACTCCCCACTTCCAGGAGGTTGTTTATTCTTTCTCCTCAAAAAAGTAAATCGGATGTATGGTGAATGAAGGAAGATTTTTTTTTGTTTAATTTCCAAAGTTCTTCGACTTTAAATGATCCAGAGAAGAAGGTGAGTCCAAACCATGCTAATAGCCAAGATGCCCAGCTCTGCATCACAGGACTCCAGGACAACCGCTGGGCTCCAGCTTACAGGTGAGTAAAGAGGGCCGTGGGGAGGGGTCAGAGCTGTTCCACAGCACCTTCTAGAAGGTGCAGAGCCCACAGGTTGAGACACTGTCAAAAGATGGCCAGTCCCCTGGAGCTGTTTGGGTGAGTCCACCTGTAACATATAGTTTGGATTTTGGGGCTCTGCCAGATGGAGACAGTTATACAAAATAATAATTTGGGGACTGCCTGTTTGTGAGGTGTGGGAGAGACACACCTGAGAGCATATGTCTGTAGCTATTGGACACAAACAGGGATTAGGAACTAACTGTGGGGCTTGGACCATTTGGTTAAAAACTTAGCCTCAGGCCCTCCCTGATGGTGCAGCGGGTAAAAGCACAGCACTAAGGAGTTAAAGCCACTTTAGCATGAGTTCCATCCCCACCTGCCCCGTGCGGCAGACCTCTACTGACCCGCCCGCTGCTCCCCTTGGCAGTGTACTTCATCAGGCTGTCTGTTCTGCTCCCCACTCTGTCTCTGGTGAATCCTCTCATTGCCCCTGCACCTCTGGACTGTACCCCAGTTCTGTATGCATGAATAAATAAATCTTTTTAAAAAGAAAAAAAAAAACTCAGCCTCTGTTTCCACAGCTGGAAAGTGAGGATAATGACAGACACCTCATGGGAGGATTTTAACACCACATAAAGGCAATGTACATAAAGAAAGGGCTGTGCTTGGCACATCAAGAAATGACATCACTCATACCTCCCACAGCATTTCAAAAAGTCTAGCAGAGAGGCAAGGTTGGTTTAAGCCCAGCCACCTCCTGGGCTGATACCATGGCTGTCCACATGGGTGCAGGAGAAGGGTGTTCAGAGCCTGAACGGGCTGTGTTTTTACTTTACTTCCAACCTCACTCATGAAATTTCTCTGTGACAGGCTGATTGACTAGAAGCCAGTTTTAAGACACACCAGTATCTAGGAAGGAATCTCAGTCATTTTCCTCAGCAAGAAAGTGAGCTCTTCCTTATCCTCATTCTACCAACACCTCACCCTCTGGCCATTCCCTCTCCATGGACCGGCCCTAAATTCCACTGCTTGCTTCTTTCCAACCCCTAACTCATCCCACATAGACAAAAATTAGTTCCTTGCATCTGTATTTCAAGGGTTATTGTAAAAGTTTAAGTGCCTGTAATCGATAAAAGACTTGTAGGCATCAACACACTCATAAGAGCCTAAAGAGTAATCTCTAATGGTGGAATTTCCGGGTTCATAGCAAAGAGTGGTGGTGAAGGTGCTGGGGACTAGGAACTTCTGTTGGTACCCTCAAATCACACCATGCGGACAGAAATATTAGTCCCTGGGGGACTTAACAGATAATACATCCTTAGCCATTCCTTCTCTTTGCAGAAAATAAATCTGTAGATAAGGTCCTAAACCCCTCCACTCCCTCCCGGGATAAGAGGATGCAGAGTGAGAGAACAGGTGGAAAGGGAGGAGGCCCTTGATGGGTGTTCAGAATAGCTGGAGTCTCTGCCATTGCCTGCAAACCATCATCACTTATGATCAATAGCTGGGCTATCAGCAGACATGAAGGGCTGAACCAAACCCAGCTTTACTGTTTTTATCAGCACTTGCTTTCTGAAGAGAATTGAAACCAGGACTTTTTTCTGACAAAATATCACTTTACGGTCTACTGCTAGGAAGGACAGAGCAGGTTTCTGACCAACACTGTCTAGCAAAGGGCCAGACAGGCTCCCCGCTGCCACCTCTGTCTCCTGTGACACTCGCTTTCTCGAGAGGGGACAGACTTTCCAGCCCCGGGGGTGGGGTCAAGGCTGGGGCACGTTTGCTTGTTGTGTTTTGCTAATTTGTCCCTAGCAAGTTTCCCCTTCAAGCAATAGGCCCTGTCTCCCTTCCCTGCGGCCTTCCACCCAGGCTAACAGATTTCAGCAGCTGCTTGGGCCCATTAGAAGAGGACTAGCTTCCTCCCTTAATACATCTTCCTTCCTGTGGTGCTGCCTGGGCCTCCCTCGAAGCAAATTCAGGAGATAAATCAGTGCACGCCACAGGGGGGTGGCAGTGGTCAAGGGTGAGCGGGAGGCAGGGGAGGAAACTATTCTATTCCTCACCAGATCTCTAACTGGTTGTCACCGTCTGTCCGAAAATGGTGACAAACTCAGAAGCTGCCCTGAACAAGTTCACACCAGCCTGCAACCAGACTGGCATGTCAGGGGCACCCAGATGTTAGGCCAGCTGGGGCGGTAGGCAGTGACCACGGCTTCTGTACAAGGTCTGCTTGGAGATTTATTTTCCAAATCAACAACCCAACACATTCCCAACACCAGGTCAATGCTCACAATTTGGGCAAAGGAAGGAGAAGCAAACACTCAGACTGGTTTTTAAATTACTTCATTTAACAAATACAGTTTTCTGTCCCATGTTCAAGACCTCAGAGGATGCTGGGGGAAAATCAGGGAAGTGACTCAAGATGAGTCAGCGGGGTTACTGTCCTCCTCCCGCCCCCAGCTTGTGGGAGATGACATCTCTGTAAATACGGGTAAGGTGGAGAAGACGAGAGAGGAATTTAAGTAGTTCCAGTACAGTGGAAGCAGAGTTCAGAGGAGGAGAAGCTGCTTTGTGGATTTCAAAAAAAGTCCCCAGAGCAAAGTGTCTTGAAAGTCAAACACACATTGCCAGAGCAATGATTTTCAACTGCAGGCTTATGAACTACCTCAGGGGCAGTCACCAGTTCGGAAAGGCTGCAAGGATTGTGCGGCTCACTCATGAATGTAAACTAGTATTTAATGAGCACCTACTATGTGACTGGCTCTGAGAATACATACACCAGCGAACAGTCCCCTCACGTGAAGCTTACAAATATAAGAATTGCCAAGGACAGACTGTTGAAGGACCTGACAGGTGTTCAGTGGACTGGAAATAATTCTCAGAGGAGCAAGGACTAGGATGCGGATCAGGAAAAGCAGGGGAGGGGAAGCCATGGGAGATTTAAAGCAGGGAGTGGCCCAGAGAGTTCTGTCTTTCTAAACAATCACCCAGATCATGTGTAAAGGAGGCATCTTAGGGACCGAGACCACCCGTAGGTAGACTCTCACCACTTTTTAAAACTTAAAGCAAATTCAAGATTTCCCTATACAGCAACTCTGCTTTCACGTGCTTAAACCTGGTAAGTTTTCTTGGCCACCACTTTTTACCAATCGCAATCTGTTCTCCTCCACGCTGAGGTCCCAAGGAAACCAGGAAGAACAGCAGCTGCCACTGCAAATTGCTGTTACTGCACACAAATTGTGACTTTAGAGCCACTTCCGTTTCCTTTTACATTTTACTCATGGTAATTATTTTAGTAAAGACCAACTGGGACACTGGTTTCTCATTCAATCAGAGAATATAAGGGAGAAAGCGACTATCCATACATGGTGTGGCTGTGAAATATATCATGGTTAACTGTGTCAACAACTAACCCATGTGTCCCAAAGAAGAAAATGGCTGGGAACACAGCCAGAGGCCACACATTGGTAGGTGGTTCTGAAAGTTTGGTTTCAAAAGCACTTGGATATAAATACAGGTATAGATATATGTCAAATCACACCACTTGTCTGTCGAACCTCAAGACTGTCTAATAAGTCTTGTCTTGCTCAGGGTGAAAGTAATGTCCTTACGGGCCCTCCCTGGTGGCACAGCGGGTTAAAGCACAGCACTAAGAAGCTAAAGCCACTTTCACATGAGTTCGATACCCGCTTCCCCTGGAGGTGACCACATGGCGCAAGAGACCTCTCCTGACCCGCCCTCTGCTCCCCTCAGCAGTGTACTTCATCAGTCAGCCTGTTCTGCTCCCCACTCTGTCTCTGGTGAAGCCTCTCATTGCCCCTGCACCTCTGGCCTGTACCCCAGTTCTTGAAAAAAAAAAGTAATGTCCTTACAATGGTGTGCAGCCCCTCTGTTTTCGGCACCTGCCACCTCCCAGACTCTCCTTCTGCCACTTCTCTGTCCCCTCCCCTTCTGCCCCAGCCTTGTCTCCAGGTTCTCACAACACACACACTGGCCTCAGGACCTCTGCACATGCTACTTCCTCCACTTCTTTCTCCACAGTCAAGCCTGACTTGCATTCTTCAAGTCTTTGCCCAATAGTTTTATTTTAGGAAGTATAAAAAATGATAGGCTTTATCTTCACAAATGCTGCTAACCAAGATGATCATGTTTGTGATTGCCCATAAGACACCACACTAGCTATCTTACACAAAATTATAATTTTAAAAAATCGACAGCATTTTGACATAGGAAATCCTTACAACCCAAAAAGCCGAGATCTGATGAAAGGGTCATCCAACCGTATAGGCCAACCAGAAAGAAAAGCCTCCAACCCAAAAGCATGAGTCTGGCACAGACAGCAAGTACATACACCCCAAATTCTGTGGGATTCTAGAAGTCCATCTCAATAGTGATGATGTAACTAAGAAATCGGTAGCTTCCAATCCTCAACACAGTTTCTTATTCAAGTCCTTTGATAGCAAATTGTAACCCTTACTCGGGTCACCTGGAATCTAATTCTGAAACACAACAGGCACGCAGACCCATGGAGCTCTGAGCACTCTGAGCAGTGTTCCCCTCCACGTCCCATTCCCTGGTTGCTTTCCCTTCTTCCCATATACCAGGACTCATTTATTCTCTTTTCCAGCTTTCTCCTTTCCCTGCTGAAATGGAAGCCCCACCATGCAGGGCTTCGAGTCTGTTTAGTTCTCTGCTACATTTCTGTTGCTTACAGAAGGACCCAGCACAAGAGGGACATAATGAATGTTTGTTCAATGTTAAACAGACCTTAAGGACAGAGATTATTTTAGTTCCTTTACCTTTGAAAAAGCTCTAATATCTTCCTTCCTCTCTTTTATCTATTTTAGCAACAAAATACCAGCCTTTCTAAATATGTTTCATTTAAACTCAAAATCAGGCAATGATTTTACAAACATATTGGCCAAACCATGTGGGCAAAAGGTGGCAACCTTAATTTAAAAGCTAAAGATATTTCATAATGTATACATATATTGATTCTCAGTGGTACACTCTGGAAACTTATATAATGTTATCCTGCAAAGTTACTTTGATAAAAAAATAGTCAATTATAATTGATCTCCTAAGTCAAGACTCAAGTGAGTTTGTAGAGCCCTGCTTATTAAAGCATTTGTTTTCTTATCAACTGTTTTCCTCTTCAACCTCACAATAGACCTGGTGTTCAGATCAAGAAAGTAGGACATAGAAAAAAGTGGCTCTTCATGACTATTCGGAGGGTGAAAGGAACCAAGTTCATTTTCAAAATTTTGTTTTTATAAGCCATACCTTACTCCTGCAAAACACAGGACTTATATTTGGGTCTAGAGACCTTCCTCTGTCCCAAGGGTCAGATCTCCCAGATGCACTGTGAACCAGTAGTCTAGAATTGCCTGTTTGAAGCAAAAGACTCAGATGGACTTATCCTAGACCCCTCTGGCTAGAGAAGCTGAGAGCAGAAGTCCTCAGGTTTCCCCTTCCTGAGTAAGAAAAATCAATCACCAGGAGAGGCGAATGGGAAGATGCCAAACCACTAAGAAGGGATTCCCAGTATCATGTCCCCTGCTCCAGCGACTTCTTGAAAAGTGGAGAGTGCTGTCAACACGGGCCCCTCCGAGAGCATGGCCTGGGTCCAGCTCTGGCCTCTGAATCCACCACCAAAGCCAAGAACCTTACCCCATCGCAGGACACTTTAAAAACAGCACAACCGCGCTGCTGCTAGGCAGTGATATGTCCTATCTCCAGAGAACGAGCGGGCGGGTGTGGGGTTCTCCAAAACGCTCCATTATCACTTTAAAACTATCCATCAACCCTGAGTCCTGGAGCGCACTGAGGCTCTCTGCCCATTTTTCTGAAACTTGTTCCCTCTAATTAGTTAGCAACATAAATCCAAAGTTTAGAGTTTCAAGAATGGAGGTGTGACAATGAGGTGGCAGGCTTCTGTGTCTTTAAGAGAACAAGCAAGCCCCCCGTGACTCAAATACAGCCCCCCCAACCCCCCCCCCCACAGCAGCCACCCTTTCAGGAGCCCTGTTGTCCTGGACCACAGCCTGAGATAAAATGCATTGCTCAGTAGAGTCAAAGGGAAACTGCAAGAATCTCAACAGACAGACCAAAGGAACAGAATCGAAAGATTGTTTTTCCCAACTCCTAAAGCTGAGAGAACATAATTCAGAGGCCCAGGTAGGTGGAACTCAATTTGACAGCAAATCTCAGGCTGTAAAAAATATGAACTAGATTAATTGAGTCAAGCAGAGGCCACCTGCTACCTTCAGGGACAAAGCAAATGAGTGCTGATATTATTATAAAGCTAGAGCTCAGGGTGCCCTGCCTGGGTGAATGCACACCATGGGAGCCTTCACTCTCTCCTAGCCTGCTCCCTCCCTTACCAGCACCCCCTCCCCCAGCCTCTGCTCCAAACTCACTTTGCAGAAGCCCATGGGCCAGGGCATGCCGATCCCCAACCAAGGTCCCTCCAACGGTCAGTGGGTCAGTGTCCGGTCGCTGTAGGAGCAGGAGGGGTTGACCTCACCGCTGCCACCTCTGCGGGGCCTAGGACGTCTGGGGCCAGGCAGCCTTAGTCAGAGCACCCCCAAAGGGGCCTTATCAGCAGCAAGAGGCACACTATCTGGCCCCGGGCAGCTCATTCCTCCCCAGAGGGGAGGCGCCCGTCTGGGGTTGGCAGATTACAGGAGCACCCTCACCTGCTCCCGCTCAACCTGGAGGGCTGGCCCCACTCTCCAGGCCTCTGCCAGCACAGTCCCTGCCCAGCATCACCTCAGGAGCTCTGAGAACAGAGGCAGCCCTTGGGAGAGTTGAGCCAAGGGGAGTCCATAGGAACACATCACTACCGCCTCTCCCAGGGGGCTGCAGCAGTTTGGGGTGCAGGAATCCTCCAGAGGCTGGGCTGCTTGGAAGAGACAAAGCTCCCAGTCCAAGCAGCAGTCCTTCCATGGCCCCACAATTCCTGGGAAGTGGGCCTTCTCCACTCAGCCCTGGGCCTGGCCGGACACCAGCTCTGGCCCCCTACTTTTTCACAGGCTTTCACCAGAGGCCCTGTCTTTCTTAATTGCTGATTTGCAGGGAATCTGGGCACAATCTTCACAGTGCTGGGGACAAAAATAACAACGTTCCTGGGAACCAGAGGTGAGTCACCAGCAAACAGCAGCGAGGAGGGAAGGGAGGGCCAAGGCAGCTCCCCACACCATGGCTGCCAGTAGGCTCTGGCTGCCCGAAGAGCCCAGGCTAGGCCTACCCAAGGCCGATTCCTGCAGGCTTGAACTGGGAAGGCTGCGACCCCCCTCGCACAATGAGGTGGCATCTGCCCAGCGCGATTTTATTTGGTGAGAACCCCGTGCCCTAGAATAGCAGTCCAGGGCTGGCAGAGACAATGGAAGATCCCAAGGAGCTAAAACGTGAGCGTTGCAGAATGGCAAGTCCCCTGCAGTCTGGGAATGTCTTGGCCTAGGCCAGGCCTGCTGATCTGTTTTTATTTCTAGACGTGTAGGACACTGCTCCTGCCCAAGAGGGTCCTTGGCCTCCCGTACAGACCACGAGGTGTCCCCTAGGCTGAGACATTTCCAGGCTCCCTGATAGGCAGCCATCTGGCTTCGGAGCTTCCCTGCAGCTCCAAGCAGCCCTGCCATGAGGACACAGCTGCCGTGGAAAATGCCACTGAGGCCTGCCCCGTGACCCTTCCTTTTCCACAGCAGCTGGAAAGCCCCAGTGGAGACCCGGCCGTCTCTGGCAGACCATTACCTGACGTGGTATGGGGAGCGCAAGGCCAGTTCCAAGCCATATTTTGACTAAAAATAACTTCTGCAACCATCGTAGTACAAGTCCCTAGCAGTTGTCTTTTGAAGCACAGAGTTCCAAAAAGTAGCTTAGAAAAGAATTGTTTTGAAGAGGCCGGAAAGCTAAAAAATATAGAAGTAGGTCACCTAAGGCATGATTCAAACAACTCGACTTTAGGGCAAATGGTCTCATTTGGCAACAAACATGGGCAATGTTGGTTCATCATGGCAGAGTGCCGCCCTGCACACTACTAGGGCCTCAGAATGAGTTTGGAATAGTCGTGGGACTGATACACAGCAAGCCCTCAAAAGAAGTTTCTGGAATGGGTCCGTGATCGTCACCACTAGGGTGAGAAGACTAAAAGTCATTTGATCCCCCAGGAAAGAAGAGAAGCAATATTTTAAAGTTCCCCAGTTCTGAGGAGAAAGGAATGTAACAGTGCTTTAGAAGATGTCCTTCTTCTAGAAAGACATTTTCTAAGACCCTCGATTTTATATATTGGACAAGGGTAGACAGACAGGTCACCTTGACTCTGTGAGGGTCTCGTGTCAATTTCAGTACTAAGACAGACCCTCATTGGGCAGGGCCCTGGTCCCCCAGACTGTAGCCACTCAGCATCTCCTGGTACCTCAGAATGTAACCCCAGCCCCCCACAACCAGGAAAGCTTTACCTTATATAACACATGTATTATATAATATAATATAGCCTCTTTTTGTGGCTGTATCCACAGAAGAAAAAGGCCAGGCACACGGAGGGCAGGAAACAACCAGGCTAAAGAGAACAGGGCCGCTCACTCAAGCATCTTGGCCTCAAAGAACTGGACTTGAGATGTGCTTGACACCCCAGAATCATCCCTGGATCACAGTCAGGCTAAGGATGGCTGTGATGTGGGTTGAAGTGTCATTTGTCACTTCCTTCGTCAGCAGAGTGCTCCCAAGAGCTTTCACGAGTTTCTCTTCTTTTCTTAATCGCTGAAAGGGAGTTGCAAAAGCTGTCCCAGCGCATGAAGTGCAAGGCGAGGTTATTTCAGAATTATGAGGATCCCTGGAGCACACAGGGGGACTACACAGCCCCCACCCCATTCCTCCAGTCCCTCACAAGCCCTGCTCTCTGTGTCCTTTATTTATTTATGTCCGAGCTGACACGCTGGCTTCTCCATGCCAGGCACTGTCCTAAGCTCTTGATATTGACTCATGATCCTTATAATTATTCTGTGAGCTATCTATTGTTCGATTACAAATGAGGAAACTGAGGCATAAAGGGATCAGGAAATCTGTTTCAGAAGAGGCAGAGCCGGCTTCCAAGCCTGGCAGTCTGGCTCATGAGTCTGGAAGCCAACTCTGACAATCTGTTTTTGGGCTAATGCGTTCATTTCCTTTGCAGTTAGTCAATCATTTTCCTTAATAAGCGTGGAATTCAAAAACTGTTGGCTGTCTTAAGTGTTCTTCTCTCGGTGTTTTATTTAAAGACGATGATAACTAAATTTTAGGAGAAGATTTTAACAGATATTTTTATGGTAAAAATAATTAGACATCCTCATTGAAAAATATTTGAGAAGTGCAGGGTTACCTGTCTTAGCTCCCCCTGCTGCTCCCCTGCACCGCCCCTCCCCCACCCCCCACCCCGCCCCCCACAGATCTACCTCACTTTCTCAACCTCACTCGGGCTTTCTATGTATGCTTCTTTCACTTTACTATTTGTATTTTGAGGCTTTCAAACAAAACGAAAATTACAGAGACTCTCTTGCAAATGTGGCTGTGCCTACTTCTGAGGTTCATTAATTATAATCCTGGTGAGACTTTTTAAGAAGTAAAAGCATTATAGAGAGTGTTGAGGCCCCTATGCATTGCACCTCAGGCCTAGTCCTGTCCTAGAAGTAACGATTAACCAGAATTGCTGTGTATCAGCCCCATGAATTTCAATACCAAAAAATTATATTCGTCTCTAGGGCACAAAGAAAAGCAATCAAATGAACACTCCTGCATCCAAGACCCAACCAATGAAGAAGGGGTTATAGGCATCTACTCCCCATCTTTCTCCTGATTCCTCCCACCCTAGTCCTCTCTCCACAATGTAAACATGTCCTGAATTTGGTGTTTATCATTCCCTTGCTTCTTGCCAGAGGGACACCACCTCTGTAGCCCTAAATGATGTGTCATTTAATTTGCTAGTTTTCTAACTTTGAATAACTAGAATTATGCTGTGTAAATTCTTCCATTATTTGCATGCTTTTTAAAAAAGATTAATTTATGCATGTATGCAGAACTGGGGTACAGGCCAGAGGTGTAGGGGCGTTGAGAGGATTCACCAGACACAGAGTGGGGAGCAGAAGAGGCTGAATGACGAAGTACACTGCAGAGGGGAGCAGCGGGCAGGTCAGGAGAGGTCTGCCACACCATGTGGGTCACCTCCCTGGCAGGGAGTTGAATTCATACTGAAGGGGCCACGGACAGGTTCAAAGCGCTGTGTTCTATCCCGTAGTGCCACCAGGGAGGGTCTTAGTTACATTTTTTTATGTCACATGATGTTCCTGAGATTCAGCCAGGGGTGCTTTACTCATTTTCACTGCTGTACAGTATTTTATTGTATGTAAATGCCACAAATTATTTATCCATTTTACAGTTAATGGAATGTCATCTGTCGTCAGCTTTCAGCTATTAAGAGCATCACTGCTATGAATACTCTTACAGAAGCATGAGAGTTGCCTGGTGTGTCTGCTGCTGGGCGGGGAGCTGCTGAGCTGTAAAGTGTGCACATCTTCAGCTTTATTAGATAAGCCAAGTTGTGTCTGTAACTGGCGGTTCTACCTGCACGTCTAGAGCAGGCTAGGCTGTCCCTCCTTCAGCTCTCCAGCACTTGATAATGCCAGCCTCTGCAATTTTGCAGCCAGGAGGGTGTAAAGTGAGATGGTATTATAATTTGATTTAAATTTGATTTTTTAATTAAATTTTCCCTGATTACTAATGACACTGGGCATCTTTCCACAGTTTATTGGCCATTTGGTTCTTGTTTTCTGTGAAATGACTTTTAGGCCCGTGGCCTACTTTTCATGCTCTGGTCTTCCTCTTGTTGAAAGGTAGGAGCTCTTCACAGCATCTGGTTCTGCTCATTTCAGTGACAGTCACTGCACATATCTGTACTCAGCACGTGGCTCTTCTTTCCACTTTTGACTATAGTTTTTTGATGAACATAAGTTGTTGAGCTTTATGATATCAAATGTTATCATTTCCTTCATGGCTTGTGCTCTTTCGTTCATGGCTGTGCTTTTTGGTCATATTTAAGAACTTTGTCCCTAAATGCATTTCCCTACCTTATAAGTATTTCATATGTAGATATTAAAAATCCATCTGGCTTAGGCCCTCCCTGGTGGTGCAAGGGGTTAAAGCACAGCACTATGAAGCTCTCCGCAGCCACTGCAGCGCGAGTTTGATTCCCGGCCAGGGAGCTGCCCCACATGGTGCTTCTGTCCCATCTGATGCTCCCCTCAGCAGTGTATTAAGGTCTTCTTGTGCTGCTGCCCACTCAGTTTCTGATGAACACTTTCATCCCCCCCATACCTCTGGCCTGTACCCCAGTTCTCGTATGCATAAATAAATAAATCTTTAAAAAATTTAAAAATCCATCTGGCTTATTTTTGTGTGTGGTATGACACATTAAGAATTCCAGTTTTCTCTACAGATCACTGATTATGCTGGCACCATTTAGTGGTTCTCTCCTCCTTTCTCCATGGAACTGCAGTGCCAATTCACCACATGTTAGGTCTCCAAGGACATGGGCCTGCAGGCAAGGCTCTCTCCTATCACTTACCACTATCGCTTTATCTTAAGTTTAACACTGGCTATAAAGAGACTTAATACTTTATCCTTAAAACCATCAAAACTTCTCTTGGTCCTTCATGTAACTTTAGGAAAATTTCACCAAAAAAAAACACAACTCTGGGCCTCCCTGGTGGCACAGCGGGTTAAAGCATAGCACTAAGAAGCTAAAGCCACTTCAGCATGAGTTCGATCCCTGCCTGCCCCAGAGGTGACCCACATGGCGCAGCAGACCTCTCCTGACCCGTATGCTGCTCCCCTCAGCAGTGTACTTCGTCAATCGGCCTGTTCTGCTCCCCACTCTGTCTCTGGTGAATCCTCTCACTATCCCTGCAACTCTAGCCTGTACCCCAATTCTGTATGCACAGACAAATAAATCTTTAAAAACATACACACACACAACTCTACAGGGATTTTGGTTGCAATTACATAGAATTTGTTTATCAATTTCAAGAGAATTGACAACTTTATGCTAGTGAGTCTTTCAATTAGGTATACTTAGTTCAACAAATCTCTGTATATGTTCAGGTCTTCAATAATGTTTTATAATTTTCTCCATGAAAGATCTTGCCCATTTTATCAGTTTTATTCTTTGGTTCCTTGTAGTCTTAATGCTATTATAAATGAGAACTTCCATTTGACTACAGTATTATTTGGCTTTTATTACAGTATATAGGGATATTGTTTACCTAGAACAAAATTTGTTGAGCTCTCATATTAGTTTGTGTCTATGATTTTCTTTGAATTTTCTATATAGATAATTATATAATTATAATTATATAATTCACAAATAAGAACATTTTGCTTACCCTTTCTTTTCTTTTCTTGCCCTTTACATTGGGTATGATGTACAAAACATTGATGAATGGATAATGCATTATTACCAGCATATTTATCTAGTTGCTGGCTATTTAAAATGGCCTACTTTTAAAACTT
>NW_004567115.1:26361128-26378784 GCF_000260355.1 Condylura cristata
ACACAGATTTTACAACTTCACAGTTCCTGTGGATCAAGGACTCAGGAACAGCCTATGTGGGTAAAGTAGCTGACAACTTTTCATGAAGTTACAAAGAAAATGTCAGCTAAGCCTGAAATCTCAGGACTTCCTTGGGGCTGGAGGCTTCACTTTCCAGGTCCTCCAATGGCTTACTCAGATGGCTACTGCGAAAAAAGCTTTAATTCCTTACCACATGAACTTCTCCATATGGATGCTCTAGTGTTTTTATAATATGGCAGCTGACTTCTCTCAAAGTGACCCAGGACAATGAGGCAGGAATCACTGCCTCAAGGACCTAGTCTGGACATCACACCATCACTTCTATCCGATTCTATTTTCTAGAAGTGAATAACAAAATCCAGCCCACATGCAAGGCATTTTCAAAGAACACGGTATCAAAGAATTTGTTGATAAATTTTAAAACCACTCTACTGCCCTACTTCCCCCACCATTCTGCGTTCAGTTCTTTATGCTACACTAAACTCATAAATAAGTTGGTTAGCTTCCTTTCCTACTGTTTTCATTTCCTTCTGTCCTCTACAATAGTTTGCCTATGAGAAATATTTTGTCTGCAAAACCATTAGTCCTTGAAACCAGAGGGGGAGGGTGGTGAGATGGGAATGGGGTGGAGAAGGGGCCCATGAAACATGGTGAGGACTCATGGGGCACTGACTATGGGCAGGGTGTGAAAGTATACATTTGTGGAGGTTAAATTTGTAACCCCCAAAGTAGATATAGTGATAAACTTACTTTCCCTCAATAAACATAATGTGAAAAAAGAACAAAAACCAATACAACACACCATGGGAGTTGTTAAAAAATCATCAGTCCTCGTGTGTTGCAAAGGGACAGTAATTATTTGGAGGGAGACTGATATTTTTCATGTACTGTTATATGTTCATTCAGATTGTATGTCTGCTTAGGGACTGATGTTTCAAGTCTTTTCCAGATTCTGAAGATTTCTTCTACTCTCTTGAACCTTAAACATCTACTCCACTCTGGCCTTCAGTGCTGCCAAATTCTTACATTCAGGCAAAACACTAGAACTATTGGTGATCTCATTTATTGAAAATAACACACTTCAGCATGAAAAGCTAAGGGAATTAAAAGATTAGAGAAGCTAAATAATAGTTAGTAGAAAATAATCCACTGGTAGAGTCCCACTGATTATGGTACATTTAAAACTAGTTACTCTCAAACTTCTGATTTTAGAACTCTTTTACCTCTCAAAAATAATTGAAGACCTCAATGACTTTTTATCTCAAGAGGGGTAGATATATTTTTTTTCGAAAATGTGGTATGTCTGTGTGCATGTGTGTGTTTGTGTGTGTGTGTATCTCAAGAGTGGAATATGTTATAGTCTGTTATCTTAGAACATTGTGTTGTTGCTGTGTATCTGTCCCCTCTTTCTTATCTTCCGTCTCTTTTCCACCCAGTAGTAGAAAAAACAAGGAATATGGATATATATATTTTCCATATTAGAAATTAAGATGAAAAGTTTGAAAACTATGCATTTATTAATTTATTTGCACATAACACAATAAGCCCATTTCACATTAACCTAAGAAATTTTAATGAAAAATAACAGCATTGTCCAGAACAAAAACTAGTGACAAGAGGGCCTTACATTTTTATCTACTTAATGTGTGGATCACAGAGAGTTGAATTTGCCTATGTGTTTCTGCATCCAGTGTATTATAATATGTTGTACTAGTTAAGGTATATGCAGAAAATCTAGTCTCACTCAGATATGTAGCTGGAAAAGGAGTATTTTCATAACCTTTTCATGTAATCACACAAATTTTTGGTTAGACATTATACCAAACTCAACAAGTGATAATTTACTAAAGGTTAGTCGCAGTAAGGACTCTCATTGCATCACAATGAGCTTTTCTTATTCTCTACACTTGTGTGAGTGTAAAGGCAAATAACATCTCAATATTATGGAAAGAGGTCTTGACCTTGATGTCCAGTAAGAGGGCCTCTGGGGCTCCCTAAGTCCTTTGAACTACAGGTGTAGGCAATTAAGGATGATGTGATGTTCCACTATTACAGAAGACTTCTAGAACCAGACAATGACAGACGGGACAAGAAAACAGAGAGCTTCCACTCCTGCATGCTCATCGTGAAAATGAAGCTGGAGCCCAGGAAATAATGTGATTTGTCCAGGATTTTTGCAGAGCAGTTTTCTAACTTCCTTGTTTTTTCTATTACTGGATAGAAAAAAATTTAAAAAGGAGGAAGACTAAGAAAGAGGGAATAGATATGCAGCAGCAACACAATGTTCTAAGATAATAGACTGTCACACATTCTACTCTTGACTGTTGTATGTTCACGTTAGCTAACCGACAGATTCTGGGGCTCTTCTTTTCTATAGAAGTCTCTTGTTAATGCCTGCACTTGATCATAAACAAAAAAAGAAGTAATCAAGTTCAAATCAATAAAACAATATATCTTATTATTTTAAGAGGAGGGATGGAATAATTAAATACTTGATAATAATAATAATAGCATTTATAAAGCACTTACCAAATGTTATTCAGTCATTTATTCTTTCTTTTCTACTTCCTTCCTCCCTTCTTACTTCTTTCCTCCCTCCCTTCCTCCCTCCCTCCTTCCTTCCTTCTCTTCCTCTCTCCCCCAACTCCCTCCCTGCCTCCTTCCTTCCTTTGTTTTCCAAGCATCTATTAAATGCCGGCATGGCACCATATACACAACAATAAAGAAAACACAGTCTAAATCCTTTGCAGCCACTATTCACTTACCACATAAACAACTTGATGGAGCCAGCACTGTAATAACCACCCGTTACATGGAAGTAAGAGGAGGCAGAGCACCTTGCTAAGGTCACAAATCTGGGTGGAAGCCAGGCCCAGTTCTAGAAGAGTAGCCTTGATCACTGTATTGCATTTTTCCAAAAGAGGCTATAATCTGGCTTGAAACACTGGACTTTTTATTATCTGGATTTAGACTACCCTGACATCCAGCATGGGAAATAGAGTCATTATTTCCCTGCCCCTTTCGACCTTTTCACCTTTTCATGACCTTCTAGCCCAACACTGTAACCTTCCCGAGGCTGCTGCAACAATATGGTGGGAAGTGGCATTTAAGAGATGGCTGTACTAGATGGACCTCATGGTGATGGTGGGGACCATGACAATGACACTAATGCGGCAGGAAAGTCCTAATGAACGTTTCAATCATCTCTAAGATGTTCTAACATAATAACTAGACACACTAGTATATTAATTCTCTCTCTTATTTATAAATTTGAGGGTAAAAAACTGGTCTTCCAGGGATCCTAGTTAAAGTAAATCAGATTCTTCCAGCTCCATCCATGTTACTGCAAAAGATATTGTTTTATCTTTTTCATTGCTGAGTAATATTCTATTGTGTATATGTACCATATTTTTTAATCCAGTCTTCTATTTTTGGGCATTTGGGCTGATTCCACGTCTTCCCTATTGTAAATTGAGTAGCAATAAACATGGGGGTGCAGGTATCCTTTTGAATTAATGTTTTTGTGTCCTTTGGGTATATACCTAGGAGTAGGATTGTTGGGTCATACGGAAGCTCTATTTTCAGCCTTTTGAGATAAGCCAGAAAGAAAAAGAAAAATACTGGCTGGTTTCACTCATAGTAGGAGCGTAAGGGATCCAGGTTGGGGGTGGAGGAAGAGACAAACAAATGTAATAGAGTAAAACAATGAACAACTATAAACCAGAGACATTTTAAGGGGTGGGAAGGGGAATGGAATTGGAACTGGGGTGGGAAGAGTGCTCTGGACTGTGGTGATGGCACACGGGTGAATTGGTGGTAGGAAGCCCCATGAGGATTACAACTGAGATGGAAAAATGCACAAAATGAAGAACTATGTAAAAAAAATGCAAATAGAAAATAATAATAATAATAATAATAAAATCAGATTCTTATCATAAGGCAACTATGTACCCAGTGAGAAAAACAAAGAGGAGGCCTGGTTTCCTCTCTTGGGGAGACGGGGAGGAGAAGGGTACTTTTCTGGAGAGAAATTTTTTGGCCTGTTCCCAAGTAAGCAGCCCTGAGCCAAAGTCCTCTGAGGAAGGAAGCACCGCACTCAGCTCTTCCATGGGCAGTTTGCAGCCTCTGCTGCACAAGCAGACAGCTTGGCTACGGCCTGCCACGCAGCTGCCAGTAGCACCCACACTCCGCTGGTTTGGCAGGACAACTTTTCCTGAAACTCTTTACCAGTGAAAGTCACCTGCCGAGGGTCAAATGGTCTCAGCGTGGATGGCACCTTTGTCCCTTCAGGCTATGGAGCTCGGGGTGCCACTAGCCCTTTTGAGTCACAGGTTGGTCTATAAATTAGGTGTAGAGATTCCTCTGGCTGACTGACTTGCAGAGCACAGTAAGTGACCAGTCTAAAGCACTTCATTATTTTTTCTAAAGATTTATTTATTTATGCTTACAGAACTGCGGTACAGGCCAGAGGTGTAGTGGGTAAGAGGATTCACCAGAGACAGAGTGGGGCACAGAACAGGCAGACTGACGAAGTACACTGCTGAGGGGAGCAGCGGGTGGGTCAGGAGAGGTCTGCTGCACCATGTGGTCAGTTCCCTGGCTGGGGATCGAACTAGTGCTGCAGTGGCTGCAGTAGCTACCTAGTGCTGTGCTTTAATCCACTGCGCCACCAGGGAGAGCCTTCACTTTGTTATTTTTAACAGAAACAGCAGCCCCACTGGTGGAGGGCAGCTCTCAGGAAGGAGCGGGTGGCATATTCCCCTGCTCCTGACAATTCAACAAGCTGGAGGTTTGGGCACAGTATTCCAAATGCTAGCAGCCTCTGGAGCCCCGTCATCCTATTCCGTTGAGAGGAACACATTTATCTCTTTACATACACAGAAATGGGGATTTATCATACCGTTGAGGTGTTTTACAGATCAGATAGCTCAGAAAAATGATGATGTGCCTTGGAATCACACTGCATGACTGTAACCGGCTTGGGAGTCAGACAGACCTGAATTCTGTCCCTTCAGGCATGACCTGAGGATACCTTAACAACGTCTTCAGTCCAGAGATTACCGCTGCCATGAGGTCAGAATATAAACGCTTGCTTCGAGGGGCTGTTGAAAACACTAAGTAGGATGATACGTTTAAAGCCCAGAGTCACACTGAGTACACAAGACATAGTAGCTGGTGTTACTATTCTAATGACCTTCCAAGTGTACACTTACTACATATAAACATACAGAGGACTCTGAAAAATAGGAGTCATGGTGTTCTGTGGCCTACTTTGGTAACCACATAGCAAAACATTTTTCCTGAGCAAAAATCACACACCGGTGTGTCGTCCTATAATGACACACATTATAATAACAGCATCTGTCCCTAAGGAGGTCTTCTATTTCACCTCACCCAGCCCTCCTGATGAACACACAGGTCTTCCTAAACCTTTTTGCCAATTTAACAATGTTATAATTAGTACCTCAGTGCTCTAGACTGACTGGAGTCAAAAGTATGTCATCATATCTGAGATTTTGATGGATACTTGATTTTCTCCAAAAAGGTTATATAGCAGTTTTCTTACACCTGGCCAGCAATGGGTTTTATCACTCAAAAACTCAGCAAAGTGAACATCTCACTACAGGCTACCATTCAGCTACCCTCCCAGCTCACACCTGCCTGCCACGCCTGCCTGGCTCGAGTCTGTGGTCCCCAGGACAAGGACAGCCTAGCCATCTGAACAAACACCTCCAGGGCCTGTCCTCGCAGGCAACATGCTTTCAAGAACTGCCCTTAGCTGTGCCACAGGCTTCTGTCCTGCAGGGCTCCAGCTCCTACAATTTCGTGAAGGTGCCTATTTCGAGTTAAGGGCTTGACCACGTGGCTTGCAGTTACACCTGCTGGCTTAGCAGAGATTTAGTTACCTAATTATCCCAATCCTTCAAGGATCCATAAAACAAGCACTGCATTTACACCCAATATGCACCTCTATAAAAACCTCCAAGCCAGCAGGAGGTTTCCATCTTGCAATAATCATGGTAATAATGTACAGTTGAGAGCAATTTGCTGTTTGCAAACATATTGACATACACTGCGATATGTAATACTCAAAACAAGCCTGGGGTTTTTGTTATCACGAAAAAATTATTATATTTGTATTTTACAAGTGCAGGTGCTGATAATCACAAACTTAAACTGAGCTATCTGTGGCCCTACAGCGAATGAGTGACTGTGGCCAGGATCCGTTCTTTTGACTCATACCCCAAACTCATGCCACACAGCTACTTTGCAAAAATAAATTAATCATGGTTGTTGGGAGCTAGTTGATCACTGGTGATCTGTCACCATTATTTTATGGTGAAACAGAGGATCTGATGGTGAAGGTGTCTGTGTTAAAGATGAGGAGGGAGGAAAGAGAGGAGGACGAAAAGAACCTTTGCTTTGAGGATCCCCAAATTCAGCATATTTACTCTTGTTCTAATGATAATAAAGTTCAAAGTGTTGAATATTCTAAGGGTCATCCTCCAACCTGGCATTTAGGCAGGAATTTAGACTCCTAAAATCTTCAACTAATGCTTCTGGCATGGCATAGTTTGTCTGATAATGACAGTCCAGCATTCCTCAATTGAGGGGTATTGGCAAACACTGACTGTTCCAATTGCAGGTGATGGATCAGCTAATCTTAGGTGTCATATTAAAAGGGACAATGGCTGATTTTTACTACTCCCAAAAAGGTAAATCTCAGGCAGAAGCAGACTTGTTCCTTCTACCCCTCGGGTCATGGAACTGGCTCTCTGGAAAGGAGCTGGCTTTCCACAGTGAAGCCATCTGCCAGCCCCACACAGGCGCCCTGGAGTCAGATCAATGTCCTTTAATGGCCAGCAAACCTACCTCTAAGCACAGCAACTACAGGTTCATTATCGCACATGCCATCACAGAAGCCAGAGTGAAAACAGCTGTTAATGGTCATTTAGTGCTGGAATCCCTCTTTTGAGACCACCTCCCCTTGACCTTCCAGAAACACTTGACCCAGAGGCTCAGAAAGTTCTTTCACAAGCAAGAGTTGCCAGCCCGGAACTTCCTCCCTTTGGCCAGCTCTGCCCACCACCAACCATCCTTACAGCTTTACTCTGCACGGGGTGCTGATGCCCTGCTTCACCCACACAGCAGCCCCTCTAGGCCATAAGCCCATGTCCTTCAGCCAGCCTTGCTGGAGCAGGCTTGCAGTTGAACCCCATTCCACCATCTCCAGTTGAGCAACCTCCCCAAAGTTCACCATGCCCCACTATCTGCTAAGAAAAACCACCATGTCTTCCTCACAGGGCTTCTGTGGGGTCTAAGTAGTAGCCAGTACATACAGCATGAAACCCCATGCCCACACGTAGTAGGCCTTCAGAAAGTGCAACTCTTAATGTCGTTGTTATATTTTCCAAATACAGTTTTCCACACCTCTCAGTCTTTCATCTGGAGATCCTGATAAAACACGCTGAACATATTCTAACACAGGACAGAGAACAATTACGATCTCCATTTATTTGAATACATATAATGCTTCACCTCTCCCAGAACTATTAAATATGCTCACTGTGTCTGCAGGCACACTGCACACTGGGCGGTTAAGTAGCATTGCTGCAGCACCTGCTAAAGCTGACATCATTTGGATGGTCCATTACAGAACTCTCTCAACTAGTTTCAACTCACGCAAGTATTACCCTGCCATCCAGCCCAAACGTTTTCACTTTTCTTCATTTTTATCCACAAACACAAAAGACACCTTACCAACAGAAAACTGAAATATGACATTACAAAATATATGCACACAGAAACACTAAGATTTTTCTCTCAATGAAATGCTATCAGGCCCTTACAGCATTTTTCTCTTGCTGAATCCTGGTCACATCTGCTTACAATATAAGCTCTTTGTCATAATATAACCACTATGTGGCACTTAGGAAATACTTTGTTTTATGATACTTGTGTACTTTCTAGTCTCCTTTTTTTTTTAAGATTTATTTATTTGTGCATACAGAACTGGGGTACAGGCTAGAGGCTTAGGGGCAGCGAGAGGCTTCACCAGAGACAGAGTGGGGAGCAGAACAGGCAGGTCAACGAAGTACACTGCTGAGGGGAGCAGCGGGCGGGTCAGGAGAGGTCTGCCATGCCATGTGGTCACCTCCGGGGCAGGTGGGAATTGAACTCATGCGGAAGTGGTTTTAGCTTCTCAGTGCTGTGCTTTAACCTGCTGCGCCACCAGGGAGGGCCTCTAGTCTCCTTTTTTAAAAGGAAATTTCTTCGGAGGCAGAGATTGCAAGATATTCATCGCTGGAATCCACTGACATCACATAAACACGGGACTTTACGCAGAATAAATGATCAGTAATTATCTGTCAAGTGGACTATGAACATATGCATGCATGAAAGCAAGAATGCTTTCTCCCAGGAAACCAGTCACTGTTAAGTATTATAAAGGAAATGAATAGTTTGGGTGTGACTCAATCTTAGTGCCATGTTAGCTGCCAGAGACCACTACTTCCCCTTAAACTGGTGATAAACTATCTGTTTAGTAATCCAGTCTAAGTAATTTTCAGGAATATGACACTGTGAATTCTCCTTTCTTGACACATGAGGTAGCCACCTGCCTCCAGTGTTCTTCTCCAATGCTTAAGGATTTCACCAGCATTCACAAGAGTGTATCTGGGACCACCAGGAGGAACAAGCACCTGGACCAGGTGCTTCATTCAACTTTTGTTCTAATATAGTGGCAGTAGGAAAAAGGACAGCTCTGTTTCATTTCATAGGCTGTGCAAAGTCACCAAAATTTAAAAATTGCTCATTCCCATCAACAATATTTTTTGAGCATACACCTTCCATCCATGCATATTTATTTATTCATAAGTCATGTATTGATACATGTAGTACTATGCCAATACATTCTGTACATTATAAAACACACAGCAAATTAGAAGTTTTGAAAGGACAAAAGCTTCTTCCTGCATCTCCTTGCATATTCCTGGGGTGCTTGGACCCCATTTGGAAACTACGGGACTAGAGTTACCATCAGGGTGATAAGTCAATTTCCCTGCAGGCCAGAGAGTTTTTCTGCTCTTCAGAGTCAACATCTTTAACCTCTGGATAAATTCCCAGATGTGCGTCACTAGTCACAAGGAACAGAGTGGGTCGGTGTGGCTGGATCTGTACCCCTGTATTGGGAACACAGTGCAGGAGCAAGGGCAGTGAGAAGGGTTTGAGTGTGAGTCTCTTTCTGCGACAGACTGACTGGTCCCCAAGCCAGCCCCAGCCTAGTGCTGGGCAAGTTTCCAGGCACCACTAAACTTCTGTTGCTCATATAAATTAGGAAAGTTAAAATCTCCATTTCTTCTGTTAGGAGCATCAAATGAGATAGTATGTGTGGTGGGGGTAACCACACACAGAATGGGGGCCCAGCCAGCATCTGTCTCCGTGACCCCCGCCCCGACGCACACAGCCCATGATCTTTTCATTTAGAAGGTGGTCTCTGAAGTTGCTCTAATCTCATCCAGAGCCATCACATTGATGCAGGAAAGCATTTTTCTTTAGTCCATAGCTGACAATATAATTACCTAGAAATGTGGAAGGGGCAATGTGGTGGGAGAGGAGTAGTTGGTACAGATAAGAGAGGGAGTGGGTGTTAATGAGCAGCATGAGGTAAAAAGCCCCCAACTTAGGGAAGGAACAGACATATTTAGTCAACTTTTCCACCCTCTGCTTTTTCTCCAGTGAAATAATCTTTATATTAGAAATATAAAATATAAAATATAAAATATAGTTTCATTTGTATTTAAAATGCATCATGTACTATTTAAGACACCCAAAAATGGACAAAGAGAAATACAAAGCACACACCTATGTGTACAACGCTCAACTCAAAAAGGAAAACACTGGAAAACTGTTCAGTCTGCCTTCGCCTCTCTTCTCCATCACCTCCAAACCAATATTATGCATTTGGTGTTTATCACTCCACTTGCTTCTCTCCAATTTCATGACATGTTTCTATGCCTAAACAGCATATGGTGTCATTTTGAGTATCTCCAACCTTAAAGATGTTTTATTAGTAATGTAGTATTGACGATGGCATATATATTTTTAGTAGCAGTCATTATTATTGTTATTGTCTTGAATGAAATTTGACTCATTAACTCATTCACACAACAGATATTTAGATCCTCTCTTTTTGCCGTAATTAATTGTCATATCAAGGAAAATCCTTTTATTTCCCAGTCTTGGAAAAAGGTCGAAACAAACTACATGAGAAATGGTTTCTTTGCAAAACCATTTTCAGATTTTGCAAGTTCATTTTACTATTTCCCCAGAAAACCCATCATTCTGTTATCAGGATGAGCCACGAGGACTGCTGTGATTCAGAGGCAAGGCACAGGACACATCATGAATGTCTAAGTGAGTTCTCCACAGAGAAGCAGAAAGAGGCGGGAGCTCAGCCGTGACACCCCATCCTCACAAGGCTTATGTTCCGGACAGCGGAGTTCAGACCAGAGTGGGATTCTCTCGAATCCCATCCAAGGGAGTGTGGCTACAGTAGCATCCGTGTGGGAGTCCACACTCAAGACATACTCAGCTCCCATTTCCCATTTGAGGAGGCCAGGCCAGGGGAGTCTCCTGACCCCCAGGCCCTTACTCTTCTCACAGGTGCCCGTGGTGTGAGACTCAGGGCGTGACAGGCTGTAGAGCAAGTGGCCAGCAGACAACCCAGTCACACCCTAACCATGTTGTTTTTCTATTCCACAGGCTCTGGCTAAAAAGGCTTTCAGGTTCCTGGTCTCTGTTCATGCCCCTTGGGCTAGGCCCATAAAGGTACTTCGGTGAATGGAGCCATCAGTAATAACCTTTCACCACAATGGTCACTCAGTGGACAGACTCTTCCAACCTTGGTCCCCTGTGCAACCGGCCTTTGGGGTACACTCTCGCTTTCATCACATTCACACCAAAGAAGTGCCCTCACCCTGCACCTCCAATCTGGGTGGGAAGGCCACCCTTCTACACCCCCTGTACAGAAGTCAGGAGTGATTTTACCCCTAGATATGTGGGGTTTCTTTAGGTCTTTAGAGGGATACTTCTGGGAACAGAAACTATGTCCTTGCTGGGATGACAGTGGCCTTAGCGTTGATTCTGGGCCCCAAGCAAAATGTGGCCGAGGTCTTCCGTGTACAGTGTCCCAGAGCCCCCCATGTGCCCGGAGTCAGCTCCCTCCTCAGGGGCTTCTGAGGGGCTGGTTCTGTTGGCTGAACAGAGCTGGCACTCGAGAACAATAGGCAGTGACTGCGGACGGAGTGAAGGGAAAAGGGCTCCCCTGAGCCCACCTGCTGATGACGATGCCCAGGAGAAGGTCGACCCTTCAGAGCTCCACCACAGAGACCTGCCACTCAGCCCTGCTCGCCACGCACTGAAGAAGGGTGTCTAGCCATGGAGATGGGAGAGACAGCTGCAGGGCTCTCTGCGTCGTCTGCACGCACTGTTAATGTCTTCCCTTCCTTGCCTGTACAATTGTCCTATTTTTCTGGAAAGGTTTCTCCGTCCCAGCCTGTAATCTCTTTGCCCAAGACCTCTCTGGGGCCCACCTCTGATTCCCTGAGGTCTGGACCATTCCTGAGAGCACCTGCAAGCTGGTCCATTCTCGCCAGTCCCTGCTGACTCTGCTGGACATGCCTCCCACGCAGCCCAGCCTGCAGACCCCTGCCTGGTCCTCACTGCTCCTGCCAGATGATGCTGGGCTTCCCAGGCCCACAGTGGGTCTCATGGGGCCATGCCCACCTGCCCCCTGAGCCACTATGTGCTTGGGGACTCTGGTGCTAAGCACATCCTCTCTTAAAAGGCACAGTGAGTATTGGTTTTTCTGGTTGTAATAACACATTTTGCTGTAAGCAGAAAATGCCAACAAGGAAACTAAAAAGTACCATACACCCTCCATCATGTGATAAACATTTCTATGTTGACACACTTGCTTTTTTCTATGCATATAAATATGGTATTTTTTCACAATTGGATTTAGACCATGTGTACTAGTTTGAATTCCGCTTTTTTGGTCAAGTCTCACTATAATAATATAAACACATCACTGTCTCTGTATTCAAGCAGGTTGTTTTGCATTCCTTTTCCTGTCTCTTCTCTCCAACCATCTCCTCCCCTACCTTCAGTTCTCTGTCCCGAGAAGCTTTAACTAAAAATCCAGTTGACTTATTTCCTTCTTGTCAAATGTTCAGCCCTGTTATACAGATTGCCTACTTCCATGCTTGCTATAGTGGCTTGTCTTTTCGAATAACTTTAGGAATTGGTCTTCTGTTCCTGGAATTCACATAAGTCCCTAAAGGTCAGCAATCAGGTCTCAGGTGTCGTAGGTGCTGATTTTCAGACAGATTCTTATTTTGTGGGTTCCATTATTTCTCCTGTCCTCTGTTGTTTCCATGCAAAAGTGGAAATTCTCAAATAAAGTCACCAGAAATGGGAATAAACATCTTTGTAAAGTTTATCTGAGAAAAGTAAGGGGTTCATATCTTGTATTTTCATAATACAGGGTCAGAACAATGCTAACAATGTTAGCACCTTCCTTTGGCTGGTGTTCACGTACTGTATTCCCCCTGACAGGGTCCCCCAAAAAGCACTAACTGGGCTCACCTCAGCCTGCACCTTTCTGGGCTACAGTGTATTCACTGTGCATCAGTCAAATCAGAATGACTCAAGCTTCAGGTAAAGAAATTACAAGGTACTGACTCTCCTCATACTCTCTTCACAAATTAAAAATAATTAAAATTAAAAAGTCATTTAAAGGAAAACTGGGTTAGATAGGATTGCAAATTAACAGCCATTACCTTCTAACATTAAAGAAGCATTGTTCTGACCCTGTTCTACAAAAGCTATTCCCTCCACTCCCAAACAAACCCACATACATTCACCTGCCCCAGCAAGCAAGAGCAGCCACCCCTCTTTTTTGTGATTCACCTGTTATTAAAGAACTGAGATCATTCAGGAATGGAGTTCAAATCTGGGGCCCCAGAAACTAATAGGGTACTTTCTCCCTAGCTCACTGGAGGGCTTTCACCCCCAGGCCCTGGGCACCTACTGGCTCCTCAGTCTTTCATGCTTGATCTCCTATTTATGAGGCTGCATGCTAGAAAAGGGAGGGGCCAGGAAGTGTGGGTGCAGGGCGTCCCTCCAAGCTGTCCACACCATCCCTGCGTGCCCCGAACCTGCACTTGCTTAGCAGAGACTCGGAAGGATCAGTTTCCCTCCTGAGCCAGCTTCCTTGTAGTGCGCATGTGCCTTCCTCCAGCTCAGGACACAGCCGGCTCAGGAACCCCTTCTCTGTTTTAAAGTGCCTGTGTGGTTGGGGAGGGGGGAAGGGAGAGAATTTCAGAGTCCACCTCTGACCACCAGTCTCTATTCCTTGCCTAACTCCCCTTAACTAAAAACAAGAGCCCGGGCCCTCCCTGGTGACGCAGCGAAATGGGAATAAACATCTTTGTAAAGCACTAAGAAGCTAACGTTACTTTAGTGCGAGTTCGATCCCCGCTCTGGAGGTGACCCACATGGCGTGGCAGACCTCTCCTGACCCGCCTGCTGCTCCCCTCAGCAGCGTACTTTGTCAATCTGCCTGTTCTGCTCCCCACTCTGTCTTTGGTGAATCCTCTCATCGCCCCTGACCCTGCCCCTCTGGCCTGTCCCCCAGATTTATGGATGCATAATTAAATGAATCTTTAAAAAACAAACAACAACAACAACAAAAAAAAAAACAGGAGCCCTAGGGCTCCCCAAGATTCACTCTGCCATTGAAGACTTTCTTCATAACCATCATCACCGTCACCACCAGATGGAGTGAGTCTTCTCAGTGCTCCAAGTACATTTTGTTTATTCCTCTACGGAGAGTCTTACACCAAGCTCTCATGTCCTAGAAACAGTAGCACTAGAATGCTCTTGGGTGCAACTGTTAATTGGATTATTCCTGCTAACACTACAGTGAGAGGGTTGGGAGAGGGCACTTGTAATAAAAATAGGAATCGTGTCTTGAACATGCTTTAAGTCCTTACATCTAGGGTGGGGAGAGCTACTTCTCATTTTCCTGTAGGTATTCCATAGAACAACGATGAAGAGGATGGGCATTCGCGGACAGGCACAAGTGGGGAGGAGGACGGTGCTGGTGAAGCCTGAAATAGTGTGTAAGGCCAGGACGGTTGCACATAAGTTCGCAAAGCTTTGCTACCTGCTAAGGCCCAGCGTTCAGGAACAGGACTAAACCCCACGCCCATCACGTGCCCAATCCTGTCCTCTCTAGAGCGCACCCTGGCGACCGCTGAACTGTATTGCTTCTACTAACCTCTAACCAACGCGGCGTTTATAAATAAACAGAATAAATCCTATTCTGACACGACTTTGGAACCGTTAATGAGGTTATGAGGAGACTCACAGACCGTCACCCTCTTGCGGATGGCCACTCCACACCCTCCTCCACCGCGCTGGGGACCACTGCTTGCTGACCAGGGACCTATGGGGGTAATAGCACCCTTCAGGATCTGTGAGTTGGTTTTCAGAAGCTTTCCCACCAGGCTTCAAGGGAAAACCTCCCATTGTGGCAAACCTTAGAAAAATACCTAAGGCATCTTCTTGGGGGCTTTACGATTTTAGCTGGTCTTCTGAGGGGCTACAAGTACATCACTTAATCCTCTTGCAACCTTACCAGGTAGGGCCATTGTTCCTGCCATTTTGTAGACAGAAAAACTGAGGCCCAGAAAGGCTAAGAGCAACTTGCTCAAGGTGACTCAGTCAGTGAGTAGAGCTGGATTTGAAGCCAGGCAACCTGGCTCCAGCGTCACTCACCACTCAGCGCTGTTCACTTCTAGTCCTTCCCACTCTATGAGATCTGCATTTAGAGTTCCCTAGGATAGAGTAAACAATCTTCCCAAATTCAGGCTCTCTCTGAAGTGCACTGGGAGTGCACTGGGAGATCTCATTGTTTGAAAGACTGCCACCCCCTCACTGACCTTTTACAAAGAAATCTGTCTTGGCAAGATATTTGGTGTTTGTAAGTGAGGTTCCCCTCTCTTTGCCTAGACATTCCCCAGATAATAAAATGAAAGTATCTAGCACATTTTGCCTGGCACACAGTGAATACTAAATAACTATTTTTTGGAATTGAATTGTTCCTGCACAAATTTAACTGCAAGCCTCCCTTCAATCCTGCCTGCCTCTTCTCCATGAGGGACACCCACCTTCTCTGGCAGCAAGAAGTTGGTCAAACTGGGACAGCCCAACAAATGCCCCATTTAGGCTTCCAGGCCCAGTCTCCAGGACCAAACAACCACGATCCTCTCCTTTTCTTCAAAATACACTTATTTCTACAAAATTCCTATAAATACACAGGCCACCCAATAACCATGCAGTTCTCCTCACTAGGGTCATCTGTTCCTAATGAGGCTTATTAAAATAGGAAACTATTTTTAAGCTAAATCATCAATCAAAAGTATTCTCCGTTCCGGCATGGCTGCTTTCCACAGATAATAAAATCCCATCAACTTGCTCCAAAGAAAAGTGACCTACATAACAGTGATAGCATGAATAACAATTAATCCTCCAATGAAATGTTCAAAAGCTAGAACTGCAGTAAAGCCAAGATTCCCAGGGAGTATCAGACCTGTTGTCTTGATTCTAAGCTCAGAACAGATAAAGAAAGGACTGTCTGGGGCCCGCGCTTTCAGGGACAAGACTCAAATCCCAAATGACAGCTTAAAGGGGAGCGTCATCAGAGCCAACCAAGACCCAGCAAACAGTACTCCATGTCCCAGGAAAAACACAGCAAATCAGTTCTGTGTGGGTTCCTCTTGAAAAGATCACAGAAGAATAATTGATAAATAAGTCATAGAAGAATGATTTTGTAGATGACTCCATGGTGCCCAGCCCCAGGTCAAGACTGTGGCCACTATTATGAGCACCCTGAGGCTTGACCAGGGCTCAAGATGGCTGTTTATGCAGCACTTGGTCTTCATCAATGGGTTCATCTTTTGGGCCACATCTTATCAGCGATGTAGAACTTCAATGTGTCTCCAGCAGGATCTATGAGGGTGGAGTTACAGCGTAAAGATGATGAAGTAGGATACAGGCCGAGCAGAGACCTGGGAGGTAGGAACCTGATTTCTCTGAGTCTCTGTTTTCTCCTCTGTAAAACAAGTCGGGCAGCCTCATGGTGCTGTGGGTGTTGGGCTGTGGGTGCCCTTCCATTCTCCTAATAACAGCCAAGCCTAGGAGTTTCTCCTCACATTAAATATATACTTAGCATATGACCCGGAAGCCCATTTGGGCTACACATCCAAGACAAATGAAAACCTATGTTCACACAAAAACCTGTGCATGAATATTTATAGCAGCTTTATTTATAATCCCCCTAACTGGAATCAACCCAATGTCCTTGGCAGTGCGTGAATAAACAAACTGGCATGTCCATACAGCAGATTACTACTCAGGAACTGACTGTGGATACACGCACGACGCGGTGGCTCTCAGGTACTTCTGCACAGTGAAGAAGCTAGACACAGTCAAACACTGCACGGTGCCCCGTGTAGGCAACACTAGAAAAGCAAATGATAAGGGTGAATGATGGAACTGTGGATGCAGGGACAGGGGCTGGGGACAACTTGATTCAAAGGGGAAAAAAGAGGGAATTTGGAGGGGCGTGGAACTATCGTGTGTCATGATTGTAGAGGACAAGATTCCATGCACTAGTCACAACTCACAGGACTGAATAAAACAGAAAGTGGATTTTGCTGTGATCGGCTTTTCTGAAATAAATGTTAAAACATTACTTTAAAGGGGCCTCCTTGGTGGCACAAGCAGGTAAGTTTCAGCAATGTGAAGCTGTCTGCAGCATGAGTTCAATCCCCAGCCAGGGAGCTGACCCACATGGCATGGCAGACCTCTCCTGACCCCCCACTGCTCCCCTCAGCAGTGTACTTCGTCAGTTGGCCTGTTCTACTCCCCACTTTGTCTCTGGTGAATCCTCTCACCCCCCTACCTCACACCTCTGACCTGAACTCAAGTTCTTACATGCATAAATAAATAAGTTCTTTAAAATTTACTTTAAAACTCAAGCCCAAATCCTCTAGGACTGAAAAAAGAGGAAGACTTCCAACTGGGGGTGAAGAGACAGGGAGAGAAGAAAGTCAGCTCCACTTCTCTGAGACCCGCCCTGGAGGCCACTTCCTCTGGCCTCCCACATGGGCCATGACCTTCACTCGATGCCTACAGCTCAGGAGACCCCCGGCTATGCCATGAGTTAACTGAAGGCACTGAGTCAAGGGGGAAGGCGAACCTAGAGATTAACACCCAACCCACCTAGCTACCACCAGCTGTCAAGGACTCCAAGACCCAAGAAAGCAGAACTGGGTAGAAGGCCCAGCTCCCCAGTCTCCTCTCAAACAAGGACCCACTTCATCTCTGCTAGTTAGCTCTGGCAATGCCCACCCCTCTGAGGGAGAAACTTCTCCACCAACATTGCCGGAGAAACTATAGGATGCCCAATAAGTTTGTACTTTAGATAAATAATGAGGAATGTTCGGGAATAAATATGTATCTAATAAATAAACAAATACAAAACTTGCATGTATTTTTATTTTTT
>NW_004567115.1:26379230-26389545 GCF_000260355.1 Condylura cristata
GGGATCGAACTCATGCTGAAGTGGCTGCTGCTAGCTTCATAGTGCTGCGCTGTAAGCCACCAGGGAGGGCCCTGCATGTATTTTTACTTGCTAAACTTGACAACCCTATCCTCACCACTAGGAGTGTGGCCTCACCACACAGCAGAATATAATCTATTATATCTTTATCAATCCAGATCCATTTACCCATCTTGTTTGCTTCCTGGCTTGTCCCCAGGATTAGAGAACTGGGTCTGTTGAGCAAGGCTCTCTAGAAACCTGGCACCAAAAAATAGGGGTTCTGGGAAATGGGGATAAATCCAGGCATATGGCTTACTCCCTCCCCCCCCCAACCTCGGCTCCCTGCCAGAAGTTACAGTGAGTGTGGTGGGCTGGTGGGGGGAGGCAAACTATGCTGAGAATCTGTTCATAAGCAGGCTGGGGTGAGGCGTAACTGACTAGGTCCTCCCCGGCCACCTGCTGCATTCATAGTGGCCTCTGCTCTGCCCAAGTCTCTGAGGTTGTAGCAGGTGTCTGGGGGAGGAGCCACCCACAAGCCCATGCAAGTAGGGAAGGGGGTGGCGCTTCCTTTCTGAGGCTCTTTATTTTGCCATTAACAAAGGGAAAAGCTGTTCGGAATTCATATTAAAAGCTCTAGCAGATGCTAAGCAGCTGGTCTCCATCTGCAAAGTTGATGGTGCAAGGTTAAACTGAAGCGCCAGAGGTTTGATTAGGTTAGATGTCAGGACAGGGCAGTACAAGAAAGATGGTCAAGGGTAGAATGGCTGCTGGCAGGATCAGGTCATGTCCTATTCCTGGGCTCCCAACGGCTGGGTTCAAGTTTGCCCAGAGGGAGCCTGATGGTCTCTCAAGTTGTCATCTAGTCCCGCCATTTACCATTTATACAGTCACCAAAAACTCGCCGAGATCTCTGTCTTCCAGGCACTGTGTTAGTGCTGTGGTTACAAGAACATGTACAAAACATGGCTGGGCCAAGGCAACAACAGAGGAGAGTTCAAGGTTGATGGGATGACGGCAGGGCTGCTACAGGACTCTGGGCTTGCTGGAGCCCGTGTCTGATCTGAGGGGAAAGGACAGGCAGAGACTAGCCCCGAAGAGGAGGGCAGGGCTTGGAGACTGGGTCAGAGCACCCAGCCTGGAAAAGGCTGGAAGACTGTTCTGCAAAGCCACAAGTGTGTGACCGGAGCCCGAGATCAGAGTGGGGATACAGACGAAGGAGGCCCTAGCATGCTAAATTGGGGGTTTTCACTCCCCTAAGCAGCCATGAGGGCTTTAACGTATCAGAACCAAGGTTCAATGTGACTGTGAGAGCTGGGAGGATGGGGGCTGAACCCTAGAATGTCCAGGGTCAGGGTTCCAGGGCTCAAGCCACCCATTACAGAAGACAAAAAGCAGGAGGTGAACTTGAGAAGGAGCCAGGAGGAAATACCGCAGAGGTTGATATTAACTGGATGTGGGAGGCAAAGGGGAACCCCAGTTTCGGGAGTCCATGGCTCAGACTTGGAACACCTGTCAACCGGCTAGTATCATACAAATGAAGAAACTACAATGCCAGGGGCGCACAAGGGTTTCCTTCTCACAAACTCCTGGGTATTTTGGAGCATAACCAAGCACCCTGCAGCCACCCACCACAGCCCACCTCCCTATCCACGACACAAATCACAACAAAGCCTGCTCAGCCACCCCAGCCTGACCCATCCTAGTCCCCACTTTAGTCATCATATATGGGAGTAGCTGGACCTGCATATGCAGAAAGAGGTGATCGGGATTCAGTGTGGACTTGCAGTGGTCACCACAGTGATGGGCAGAAGGTATCAAGGAGGTCTCAGAAATACAAATTAAAGCCTCAACTCAGCGGAAGCAGCCCTAGTAAGGACTCCTAGCACCTGCCTACATTCTGGGGCTCAGCACCCCTGTAGTCCAGTGATGGGTGTATGAGGCCAAGGTCCTTTTGGGTCTACGAATCCTGAGAGTGAAAGTGAGTAAACACAGCTCAGTGCTGCCGCCTACTGTTCTCCTTCTGCCTCTGCACCACTGAAAACCCCCAGGCGCCGGTCCCAGCGGGTGGCTCTGCCTGGCACGGTCACCGCCCCCAGGTGGTGCTCATTCCCTTCTGAACGGAAGCAGTGCAGGGGTTCCCAACCGGGTCAGAGCAGCCCCCAGGGATGTAGCTAGAGGAGGCTGTCCTCTAGCTAGAGATCGGGGTCCCCACATCCCTTCGCACAAGTCCGGCTCAGAGGGAGGCTTGATGAACCACCTTGTCTCAGGGTCTTGAGGCAGTGAGATCAGAGGTCAGCAAACTGGTCCCAGGGCCAAGTCCAGTCACTGACTCTTCTTGTGCAGCTCACAAGCAAAGAATGGCTTCTACATTTTTAAGTGGTTGAAGACAACCAAAGGAAGAATAATGGTTGTGACAGAAACCATATGGTCTGGAAGAGCTAAAATATTTACTTGTCTTTCTTTTGCAGAAGTGGCCTACTCTTGGACTAGACAACCGCTGAGTTCCTCCCCCTTCTCATCGAAGGTCAAGCTGCCCTGGAACTTCCCGTCACTCCCTAGAGGTACTAGGCACCTCACCACCCCCACCAGGCCCCTCCACTACAGCTCCAGGACCCCACCCCCTACATTGAGGCCCTTCGCCCAGCCTCCCCACGGCCTCCCATGGAATTGAACAGGTCTGGCCGGTGGCAGGGTGGGAGCACAGTCAGAAGGAGCTGCAAGGAGGGCGTTTGGGTTGAATTGCTGATCCCCATGGGCTCTCCTAGCCTGTGTCCCAGCTGGGTCCCAGCTGGGGAACCGATGCTCCCCTTGGTACTCTGTTAGCTATTACAGGCCTCAGAGGCCCCAGAAAATATTTCAGCACCTCTGGTAGGCCCCGATTTGCCAAAAAGATCCCCTGTGCCCAGCACAACTCACAGGACTTGTCGAAATGACCTCCTTTTGTGCTGCAAATCCCTTCTCAACCAGGAAAACCTGCTGACAGTTCAGTTCTTTTGTTAACAGCCCCCAATTTTTTTTTTTTTTTTAAGGAGAAAAAAACACCTCTGTTCTTGCTCTGAGGAAGTCATTCGTAACAGGAATAAATGAGGCAAGGTTTTTATCCTCCAGTAATTTCTAGGTGAGTCTCCTGTCTGCAATAGCAGGTTGACCGTGTGAAGAAAGAACAAGAATTGCATGCAGTGGCTGCCATGTTGTGAGCACAGTGCGGGCCAGAAGACACCGTGCCGACCCTTTGCTGACCTCAGTAGTGCAGGGGTCCTGCCCTCCCCAGATGGTGGTGGTCTTTGGGGGCCTGCCTATCATGGGGTCCCAGGCTAAGTTTCATTTCTCATTGTCCTGGGTTTCAACTGGTGGCGACTCAGCCTGGCTAAAGGCCATGAAGATGGGAGTTTCTGAAAAGGGGGCTTTGGGAAATGGAACGGTGGGCAGCTCTCGCCTGGGCTGTGCTCAGTCACGGCAGTGTGATGCTTCCTCCCTGAAGACCTGCTAGCTTCATTGGGAAAACACCCGTAGGATGTCTGCCTGGGAACCCCACAGTAGATGTTGTTTCCCTTCTGTCTCCTTGACTCCCAAAATAGAGATAGTCTGACCAACCCCATGCCCCAGGCTAGTGTCAAAGCTCAGGTGAGATAAAGGAGGCAGGGAGCTACGCAGCCCCAGCCATTGGTCTCTGAAGACATGGAGTCAGTCAGTGAGTATTTATGAAACCCTTGCTCAGTGCCACTTCCTGGACTGTTCTGGGATGAAGGTGAACAAGAGAGTTATGCTGGTGGAGAGTTAGGCTTTTCATACGTGAAGATGGTGTGCTTTTTATTACTGGAGCACTGGATCCCAGTGGTCAAGAGTTTGGAGAAAGCACACCACCCCAGGCTTCCCCTCCATTGTTAATAGTCGAGAATCTGAGGCTGTTATTTGAGCCTTCACTTCTCTAGCTGTAAAATGGGGTAATATTTACAAAAATCAAATGAACGCTTGATAATATCCATCAAAGCATTTTGTATGGTCTGTGGTGATGGTAGGCTTTTTAAAATATTCCTATGGCATCCCCATAAACAATATAGGGAGGCATAAGTATATTCACCTTGAAGACTGAGGGCAAGCTCAGGTAAGCCAAGACCCAGAGGAGGGGAGACTGACCTCAGATGTCACATCCACCCCCTCCTGACATTAGTGCTCTTTCTCTGAGCCCCTAAATAATGCCTCCCTAAGACAGTGCCAATAATTTTGTGAATAACCCTAAGCACTACTGTTTATTTAGCATTTACTTAATGCTCTTACTCATCATCTCATTTCACCCTCACAATCCTCTAATGAGGCACTGTGGCTAGCTCCATTTTACATACAGGAATAGTGGGGCACAGAAAGGTTTGCTAAATCACCCCAGGTTACAAAGCTGGTGGGAAGATCAGTCAGGATTGGAAATGGCCCAGCGGACTGCAGAACGCACGGGTTACACTACCCGAACTGCCTGGGTAGATCTGTCAATGCTGTTACACAATAATCACAGAGCTGGCTATGACAGGCATGTTCCAACCAATAGCATATATTAACTTAAGTGGGCACGACTACCATCCTTTGAATGGGACAAGGTGTACCTACTCTGAAGTGGCAGAGCCAGAGTGAATCCAGCCCAGGCTCAGTGTCTTTGGGGAGACAGAGCCCCATAAATGAATGGTACTTAGCAGTGGTGGGCTTACCTGCACTGGGCCCTGAAGGCAGCTTTTTACACATCTCGCTCTTGCAGATGGGTAGGAGAATACCCCTGATGGTGACATTGCCCAGCAAATTGGTGTAATTACCCTGAAACCCTCTCCCACTGTGGAAGCCATCATCTGAAAGCTTGGGCAACCCTGATTAGGTGTTGCTGTGACAGTGACTGATGCCCAGGGGTCTAGAAAACCATGGCCCACAGTGCTCCTCAAAACTTTCCAGTCATCAAGAACGAGGAAAGCCTGAGCTAGTCACAGCCAAGAGCAGCCTGGGGGCTCTCGTGGGGATGAAGTGTCACATAGCATCACCATGGAATTCTGGAACAGAAAACAGACATTCAGAGAGGACTAGGAAAATGTGAATTGCGCGTGGACTTCTGGCTGATAAAACTGTATCAGCACCATCCCACTTATTTAACAACATACTTCTAGCCACACTAGAGATGAAGGGAGCCACCACAGACCTGATCAGAGAAAACAACGTGGTTTGTTTGAGCTTGGGGCTAGGGGTTAGGAGCTCTGAGGGATGGGCCTGGTGCTTTCATTTAACCATCAGTATCCATTACCTGGATAACATCACTGGAAGCCCAATGAACAGGGGCTCACCCATGGCATGGTCTCGGCCCCACACCAGCACACAGATCCTTCAGAAAGACAAATACTGGGTGATGTCAATGGTGCACTGGAAGACCTGACCTGGCGCTTGAGTCTCCTGGTGCTTTCTGGGAAGGTGGGAGGGCTAAGAGCACAAGTCTAAGAAATCTCGAAGCAAGGAACCAGTGGACACTTGTTTCCCAAACCCCAGAGCAAACAGACCTCTCCTGAAGCTTGAAGGAGATGCCTTGCCGATGCATTTACAGCAGCTTTATAGGTGTAGGGATCTTGTTGAGTCAAGATGTGGAGCAGACTCAACGTCAGAGAGAGGAAGGGCGTCTGGAGTTCTCACCTCAGGAAACCATGCATGTGTCACTGAGGGGACCTGACAAGCCAGTACAGATTCAGTCTCCCTACCTCTGTCACTGCTGTATAGCCCCCCTCACTTCTCTTCACATAGGTACACACCCCACCACACACAGACACAGCCATACACAACACTTTCCACCATATACCTCACAACCAACCACACACAAAAACACAGACAGACGCAAACACATACACACCTATACCACTTACAGTACACCCAGCACAGGCATACACCCAACACACACACACACTCATTACAGTGGAGGGGCACGCACAGGCTCTGGGCTCTGACCTCGCCATCTACTGACCCTGTGAGCACCATTAATTTCCCTAAGCCTGAGGCCTCCACCACCAGCAATACAGAACTACCTCCTGAGAAACAGGGCAAACAAGTAAGGGGAAAAGTCTGTGAAAGACCTGTGTAAACTGGAGATCGGCTTAAAAATGTAAGCCACCGGGTGCTAATTAAGTGGTCCGTTCTGCTTTAGATTATAAAATGTTTAATATCTTTATCCAAGAAAATAAGAAGCAGGATGGATGGGGGAGGGAAGCGTCAGGGGCCCACGAGCACACTGGGGACACACTCGCTCGACCTGATTACACCTCCCTGGGCCAGACACCAAATTTGCACCAGCCACAGAGTGGCAAGGAAGGAAAGTAGGGTCTTCGTTCAGTCCATGCATCAAGTTGATTTTATTTCTGGAAGAGTCACTCCACCCCCCAAACAGCCCGGCAGCAAATCCTGTCACACAATGGCATGACTCTCTGAACCAAGAGATGGGCCATTTCTTCCTTCAGTTCTATTTTCTTTTTCCAGCCTGTTCACAGAGGGGTCTGCTCAGTAGGCCTCAGACAACCTCCATGGAAAGAGGACCCGCCTTAAGGGAGAGGGGTCTAGACCTGGAGGAGTTTTGATTGTGAAACAGTGAGTCACTCCCTTCCTGTTCACACTGCCAGTGGGGGAAGGAGAAATAATTAACTCTAGGAAGCCGGCTCATTTGCATGCACATTTGCAAAGATGTGCATAAATTATGCCTTCCTACCAAATAAGCTGACCATGAGAGAGGCAAAAGGAAATGTGCTTTCTGTCCCTCTTCCAGATCTATTTCTCTTCTTCCTTCCCATTTGCTTTCTTAAATGTACCAAAACGATTTTAAGCTTCCACGTGCAGAAAGTACATATCAGTGCCTCTATCACAGAGATCTATAAAATGTTTGTATATTGGGGTCACCCAAGAGTCCTGCTTTCTTCCATCTTTTCCTTTTACTTCATGGCCAAATTCATATGCACGCTCTGCCTGCAAAATAGAAAGCTTCAGATATCAGTGTTCACTGTCCACAAGACCTGAGAATTCCAGGGCTAGAAGGTCACGCAGGGGTGAGCCAGCCCTGAAACTCCAGGAGGGCAGGGATGCTGTCTACTGTGCAGTACTATACACACCCAACACCCCTGACCTCTGTAAGGAAGAGAGAACTGAGGTTCAGAATGTGGCTGAGGCAGATCCCACTGCAGACTGCTTCGGAGGCCCAGGATCTAAGCAGAGTCAGGGCTCTTGCCGCAACACCACCCTGACAATCCGAGTGGCAAATGGCAGCCGGGCAGACTCACCTCTGTGCCCCTTTCCAGCAGTATTCATCCATGGAGCGCCAGATGAGCAGGGTCAGGAGCTAGAAGCGAGCTCTGCCAGGCCTCAGGGGCCTCAGGGCGAGCAGACGCATGTCACCTGCCCCATCTGAGCCTGCTCCTCAGGCCGACAGCTCTAAAGGCTCACAGGGGCTGGCATTCATCCCAGGAATAGAGGCCAAGGGCAAATCGCTTCTTAATTACTGCTTACAGTGCAAGTTTTTGCTTTGGACTGGGCAATGGCCAATCCCCGAAACACATCAAGTCTCTTATCAGCCTGCAGTGAATTGATCCTGACAATAGATCCTTGTCTGATCCGTGGATTCTATTGTAATTGGAGAAGCTGCAGCAAATACCTCCAGTTGCAGGCTGGAGCTGCCGGTTGCACAAAGGCCCCGCCTTCCAAAACCCCTCAGTCCAGTCCACCCACCCAGCCCTTCAGAGAGATGGTCAGAGGCCAAGCCCCATCCCCCTTGGCACCTCATCCACTCAGCAGTATTCACATGGTCGGCAGTGCATGGCCCTAGGGACTCCAGAGGGCACAGTTCTCAGCCTTCCCTGTCACACCCTTTAGCAGCTGCAGAGCAGTGTCTCTCATTGGGTTTTCACACTCAACCCTATGAAGCAGATAAGGTTTCTTCACTGTTTTTTACAGAAAAAAAAAGTGAAGAAACAGATGTAGAGAGGTAGAATAGATCTCAACTGAAAGGAGAGATATATTGGAGTGATGAATGCACCCAGCACTGAAAACAAGCAATCACGATCTCAGTGGCTTGACAAAGTAAGTTCATTTCTTGCTCATCTCACAGCCCACTGTGAGCTGGGTGACTTTCCAGGAGTTTCTCCTCCATAAACATGGACACCCTAACACTAATGTTTACCTGGGGAGGCTCACCTGAAAATGGAATGCCTCAGTACATCAGAAACGGAGTACATCACTTTGCACACCTTTCATTGGTCAGAAGGTGTCATGAGACTGGTGGCAGCAAAGGACACTGCGAAGGGGAAGTCTTCCTGAGAGACCAGGAAGAGGAAGTGGACAGGTGGGTATCCAGTCACCTGCACAGAGGGGATGGTGGGCCTTGTCTGTGCAGTTCTTTTGCACTGGCAGTTACATAAAAATCATCTCATTCAATTTTCACGACAGCTCAGGTGAGATTATATATCCAGTGTAATCCAGTGTGCTTCCTCTAAGCCGTTCTTAACATAGGAGTACATTTTCCTTCCTTGGAAATTGAAATATTGTAGAGAAGACTATAATCCTTTTTGGCCATCCTACCCCCATCACAGATCCTTCTGAAATTCGTCATTGTAATTAGCTGGATGGTCTTATTGTGTGTAAATTATATGCACATATGAACTCAAAGTTATTATCCAATTGGTTTATTGTTTTCCTTTTTAACAAAGTACTTACAGTGTATATTACTCTGCAACAAAGAGCTAACACACACATCCTTTAGTAGCCATTGTTTTTGGACCAGGTAACACACCCCCTAGATTTCCATCACAGATTAAATCCTTTGGAATGAAGTATAGCCTCTAAAAGGTCTTGGCTAAAAGACAAGCTCCTCACAAGAGAAGCATAATGCACGAAGCATGAATGGTCACTCACACCTTAGTTCAACCTCATTTGTCTCTGTAGGGCCAGACCAAGGCACAAGTACTGGTGTCAGCCTTGCCTGGTTTGAGAAGACTCTCATCTCTACCCTGAGACTCTGCTGTGTAGACAATCTCTCAACAAACCAGTCAAGATACCGGGGGTTGGGAAAATGGATCCCTGAGGATGAATTTTCAGAATTCACCCTTTTTTGAAAGCGGGACTAGACAACACCAAGTTGAAATAGCCCCGAGTCTGGACAGCGAATACAATGCAAGCGAAGTAGCCCTGTAATCCACACTACAGTCTCTACCATCTGCAAAGGTGCCTGTGGTTAACCCCATACTACACTTGGGTACCTAAGTCCAAGGGGCAAGTGTAGACTGCCAAGGCTGACTTAAGTCACATCTATGCCAGGACCCTCACATACAGGACACTGCCTTCCTAAGAGTAAAGTTATCACCCTGAGTGGGGCCTTCTTTTTTTTTTTTTTTTTTAAGATTTATTTATTTATTCGTACAGAACTGGGGTACAGGCCAGAGATGTGGAGGGTGAGAGGATTCACCAGAGACAGAGCAGGGAGCAGAACAGATCGACGAAGTACACTGCTGAGGGGAGCAGCAGGCGGGTCAGGAGAGGTCTGCCACGCCATGTGGTCACCTCCGGGGCAGACGGGGATCGAACTCATGCTGAAGTGGCTTTAGCTTCTTAGTGCTGTGCTTTAACTCACTGCGCCACAAGGGAGGGCCGAGTGGGGTCTTCTTAAAGCCTTTAAAACCTGTAGTTTTATTTATTGGGCTTCTGCTATGCAGTGCAGAAGAACACCAGGAATTTGAACCAAACCTATGAACTCTGAACCAAGCTTTGACATTATTTCATTGACCTCTCAACCACATGGGGAGAAGCCTGCTTTGTATCTCCTATCCCTCCCACAAACCTAATGGAAACCCACCTTCTAGGAGCTGTTGCCCTAAGGCCCTCACCTGAAGTGATCTGTTGTCTGAACTCTTGAGCTCTTAATGTCTGTGCAATTAATGGCCAATGACTTAGCTTCACCTCTCCTTTGGTCTTGAGTGGGCTACTTAAACACTTCGTTGCCATAACTTATTAGGTACTTCTGCCATCTCTCCCCAAAGAGAGAATAATCACCTTGAAGGCAAAGGCAGGATCCTGACCAGGACCATGAACCCTGCGATCTCTGCCTGACGCCCTGCTCACACTCAGCACACACCAGGGTCTTTTCAACATTTCAGCATTTTAATGCTTTCGTAGCTAATACTTTGTTATTTTCACACAACAGTATAATGTCTTTTAAAAATGATCTTTTCAAGATCATGCTTAGTGAGATAAGCCAGAAAGAAAAAGAAAAATACCGGATGGTTTCGCTCATAGCAGGAGTATAATGGACCAGGCGAGAAAATAA
>NW_004567115.1:26389675-26394234 GCF_000260355.1 Condylura cristata
GGATTACAATTGAGATGAAAAAAAATGTACAAAATCATGTAAAAATAAACTATTATAAAAAATAATAATAATAAACAAGAAGAATCCTTGAGTTCGATCCCCACCCTGGAGGTGACCTACATGGCGTGGCAGACCTCTCCTGACCTGCCCTTTGCTCCTCTCAGCAGTGTACTTTCTTGATCTGCCTGTTCTGCTCCCCACTGTCTCTGGTGAGTCCTCTTACAGCCCCTGCCCCTCTGACCTGTACCCCAGTTCGGCATGCATCAATAAATAAATCTTTTTTAAAAAATGATCTTTTCAGTTTCTCATATTGCCACATCAATCACTATTTCCTCACTTATACCCCCTTAATTCTTTTTCAGCAACTATATAAAATTTTGGAGAAAAAAAATCAGCATCACTATCATCATGATCGTATTTGTCTTCATCACCATCCTCTTCACCTTCACCTTCAGCATCTACTTACCTGCTGCCACTGGACACTGTGCTATAAGCAGGCAGCATCACAGCAGCCCCCATCTTTCCTCATCCCATCGTTATGATCTCACCACCACCCCAGGCCAGAAGACCTCTCACCTGCTCGCCACACAGCCGTCACTGCTCACAGTCATGCAGCCTCTCCGCTCCTTACGCACACGACCCGAGGAAGTCACCCAAACCTCTGACTGCCCTATCAAGTCAGCACATTTGCTTCTACTTCATACATAAAAAGCCTGAGCAACTCCCTTGAGCTCTCCTTCCACTGCTCTGTAATTGTTTCATCTATGCCTAGAAGCTCTGTCTGAAAGCTTAGTAATTATTGAAACTGGGTGATAATTTCATGAAACCTCTTCTTCTGTGTATACTTGACATTTCTCATAGTAAAAAAATTAAATAAAAAGTTACTTCTCCAAGCATGAAAAAAAGAACATTATTAAAACAGGTGTCAGCTCTAACACCCTCCCTGGTATATCCATTATACCCAGTACATGTACCCAGTACATTGTGTTGTGCTGTAAACAGTTATTGAATCAAAACCACGTGAATGAAAAGTGGTCGACATGCAGGTAGTCAGTGACCGAGGCCGGGGTCAAACCAGCTGCATCTCCTCCAGAGCCCATTGTCCATCCCTTGCCAAGCTGCCTTGTCACTTCCTCAGGAAGGGAGAGTAAATTGCCATCCTTTGGGAAGTCCTTAAGAGAGATTTCAGCCGCCGCTAGAAAAGAGGTTCCCCTCCCACCCCACACACTGAAACCATACCTGTGCCCTCTTCCTCAGAATCGACTCCAGCCACCCAGCTGGCCAGCACATCTGACTTCTGGCAGGAAGATGCCTTTCTATTCGATTTTAATGCTTAGAGATCAATAGTGGGGTTGCAGAGTTCACAGAAAGAAACTGATGAAATCTTGATCGATACTAACAGCACGGCATGGTCATCGCTTACTCAGCTTCTCCTCTCTCCACCTTCCTCTTCCTCTTCCTCTGTCTTTCATTCTCTTTTTCTCCCAACAGTATCACAGGCTGCCCAAAACAAGGACATAGGAGCAATGGAACAGTGGCATGTCACAGGCTCAGCTGGAGAGACCTGTTCTGCCATTGACTGCATCTAAATCTCTCGACTCCAGGCTGGGGAGAACTAGTGGTGGGAAAAGTGTTCCCAGGAGATTAACTCAACAGGAAGAGCCCAGCACAGTGCTTGGCACATCTATTGCTCCCTGCTGCCAGCTCTAATTTTCCACTGCCCATTTTGCCTCTGGCAATGACCCCTGGGTATACAAATACTGAAAGCCCCAGCAAAAGGTTAAATATCTCGGCTATTACCTTGAATTTACATATTCCCACCATCAGCTCCCAGTTAGAACAAAGGAGTTTATGATAATAACCCACCGAAGGGTGTTTCCTGTATGTGACTCTTGATCATCAGAACTTTATCAGTGAGATATTGGCACCCTTATTTTATAGCCAAGGATATAGAGGCTTTAAGATAAAAGTAGTGTATAGAGATCATAAAGGCAGTGAGTGGTTAAGCCTTGGACATCTATTTGGGAGTGGAAATTCAGGTGGAGGGAAAAAGAGCAAGATAGAGTTGGACACTGAGCCTTAAGGGGGCCTTGGGAAGACAAGGATGTCTTGAGAAGACATCATTTTGGTAAGAAGGAAGCAAAGAGCTCAGACAGCTCAAAGTTACTATACTAAGTCACTAGCCCTGAAGCAGACACAGGTCAGTAAGAGAACTTGGCCCCCACTAAGATTCTGGGTGCTGAGTGCTGGAAGGGGAGAACACAGAACAATAGCTTGGGATAAAACAAGATGGCATCTGTGACATTTGGGTTTCACCACTTGCCCCCCACCCTGACCCCACCACTGTGAAAAACTGCTGATTGGTGACAGCACACTCTTTGCAGATCATTAGAAGAAATATCACCTTTCAAGGGCCATATGAACAGCACAAAGTAGGGATGGGGTTGGGGTTACAGACAGGAAGAGGCTGAGAGAAATCACAGCCCCTCACTTTATTGGTTACTGTTTATCAAGCACCTACCATTTGCCGGACATGATCTTGTCTCCCTTCAGCAACTGCTAAGGGAAAAAGCCTCAGTGTAGTCATAGAATTGAGGATTTGCAGAGTACAAGGAGGTCTAAGGGCTTCTCTAGGAGTTTACAGCTAGCACGTGACAGAAACAGAAGCCAAACCCAGGTCCGTGTGTCTCCAAAAGAAAGCTACGCTTTGCTACTCCTCGAGGCTTTCCTTGGAGGCTTTCCTACTTTTGACCTGATGCTTATAAATGGCCTCCTGGCCCTCCCAGGTGGCGCAGCTGGTTAAAGCACAGCACTAAGAAGCTAAAGCCACTGCAGCATGAGTTCGATCCCTGCCTGCCCCAGAGATGACCACATGGTGTGGCAGACCTCTCCTGACCCGCCCACTGCTCCCCTCAGCAGTGTACTTCATCAATCTGCCTGTTCTGCTCCCCAGTCTGTCTCTGGTGAATCCTCTCACTGCACCTGCACCTCTGGCCTGTACCCCAGTTCTACATGTATGAATAAATAAATCTTTAAAAAAGAAAAAAAATGGCCTCCCAGTACTGAGTGTGAATCTGGTGGGCTATGGTTGGGACAAAGTTCCTCCCTTCCACTGCCCTTCATCCACAGGTGCTTTGAGCAGATGAATGTTATAAAACCAGATTTAGGAAAAAAAAAGTAAATTGCAGAATGAAAGGGAAAGTATTCATTCAACCAAAAGAGTCCTTTGCTTTTATGGGATTCCCCTCGTGTAGTCAAAAATAAGACTTAATTTACAAAATTCATTTGATGGTCAACTTTTCAGGAATATGACTATTGACAATTTATAAGCAAGTGGCGCAATTCTCTTTTCTGGCTTTTCTCCTGATGCTGACATGCCAAAGAAAGTCAGGGTTTGCTGAAAAATGATTTACTCTACTAAAATGTTCTGGCAACTTTGCTTCAAATGTCTTTGTGGTGCAGTGTTAGAATAAACTTTTGTGATCTCTGCATGGTAAGTAGTGACAGAAAAACAGCGAACTTAAACATACTCTGACAAGATCAATGAAATATACTTCAGACTTCTCCTTCTTCTGGGGTCTGAACACAATGTTTTTCTTCCTCTGGGTAATTTTTCAACTTGAAATTTATTATTGATTTTCCTCTAGGCTATACTGACTTTTCAAAAACCAAATTTATTTTAATTTTTGCATCTTAAAACACAGGGAAAAGCCGAGACTAGAATAAACTGCTTCTTGTCTTCTCTAGGTTCAAACCCCTCACACCCTCCTCCTCACTGCCTTTTAGCAGTCAGCTACCGAGGAAGGGCGTTCTCAAAGTACAAGGTCAACTTCCCTTGGGTTAATGTATCAGCTAATGAAGAGCGCCTGTCACACCCTAGGCCTAATATACAGCATGGCCCTTTTCCCATAAAGGTCAGAAATGTTTTCTTCTTATCAGGATAACATAGTATTTAATCTCTAAATAATCCTGGATTAAGTACTTGGCTATTTATTATGGTTTTCAATCTTACCGATTAGTTAGATAGCAGAAAACCACAACTCCCTGAGGAGAACTGCTCTCCCCCACAGTGCAATGCTAGGCCTCTGGACAATCTCAGGAGAAAGAGCTAAGGGATTTCAAAGAAAGGCTCAGATGAAATGGGAAGGTAAGGAAGAAAGGGAGCGAGGTGAAGTTTATGTAACTGCCTGCGCTGAGTCTGGAGTAAAGCTTGCATCTTCTGTTACTTATATAGTTCAACTTGGTCTCCAATTCCATGGGGCCAATGGGAAAGTCAAACAACATTTCTAACAGGAACAATCTACTTTACCTAATTGTCTGGAGGCCCAAAAAGGATAATTGTCTGGAGACCCAGAAAGGATATGCTACAGGAACACACATCCTATTTAGGGCCCTCCCTGGTGGTGCAACGGGTTAAAGCACAGCACAATGAAGCTATCTGAAGCCACTGTAGCAAGAGTTCCATCCCCAGCCAGGGAGCTGACCCCCATGGCCCAGCAGACCTCTCCTGACCCGCCCGCTGCTCCCCTCAGCAGTGTATTTCAGTACATCTGCCTGTT
>NW_004567115.1:26394634-26411575 GCF_000260355.1 Condylura cristata
AAAAAAAAAAAAAGCATCCTATTTGACAAGTACCTTCTGTCACTCTACAGCACTTTTCCAGACATGAACCCACTGCATTCTCATTAGGATGCTGAGGAGATGGGGGCCATGATAAGGACTCTGAAGCACTTGCTCCTCAAAGTGCAGCCTTAGGGTCAGCAGTAACAGCCCAGCTGGGGACATTTTAAACAGGGAGAACTCTGGGCTCTACTTAGACCTAGAACTCAGAATCTTAATTTTCACAAGATCCCTGAGTTTTGTGTGAGAAACACCTCTCTGATATCTAGAGTTCAGAGACTGTCCTATGCATTTCCATATTCCCAACTGCAGTGTTGGGTAAATAGGTGATACACAAGAAAGGTGAGTTGAACAAATGACTGTTTGACTTATACATAGACACATACATATATAGATTTATAATACACGATGTAGATAGATGGATGGGCAAATACATGGACAATTGAATAAATAAATGAGATGCATTTTGATGGGACACCAAAATGTTAAGTGGTCAAAATCAGAGAGATGTGGATCCAGATAATCTCTAGGCTCATTACTTTACATTTTTATTTCAGGGTGAAGAATTTGGGCTATCAAGGCTGATACAAGTCCTCCCTCTAGGTAGGTGCTGAGTAGAGGATGATGTATAATCCTCATAGTACAGAAGATATCCACCCTCTATCGGTCAACATTTTGGATCACTGGGTCATGTTTAGACCCAGCATTTCTCATAGTCCAATTCAATTAAAGAAGCCACCAGCAGATTCTTGGTGATGTGTTTGTTTTTCAACCACAATAGAAGTCAAATTCTGAGTCAGGAGGAAGGTCTCTGCCTACCCAAGAGAACGGAATCTATTTTTATATGAGTAAGCACAACAATACTTGGCTTATCTGAATCTGGACTTTGCTCTGAGCATGTTCAGCAGCCTGGACACATCTTTTGCCTCCTTTCTCCTGGCATCAGCAAGAATACCAGAATGCATTAACCCAAAAGGGCAGAGCTTCACTCAGGCTGTCCTTGCCAACTGGAAAATCCTGGCTCCTGTGCCATCCACCTTCTGTCACATCCAATTCATCACCAACTGGAGGAAGGGCTTATATACTGCAGTCCCCATGGATTTAGAACCAGGACATTCTGAATCCAGGGCTCCAAAGGAGCTTTGAGAGATCCTCTTCTGAGCTGACGTTTCACTAACTGCACATGAAATTCTAATGTCAACAGCTCAGGATAAAGTCTTCTTCATCATAAGTCCAAGAATGAATTTTTCCATTGCGTATCTGTAAATGAAAAGCCCTTCATCTTTTTAAGAGTCATGGACACCTTTGAGAAACTGATAAAAAAAATATAACTTTTATTCTCCCAAGGAATGCACATATAAACTTTCTATTTTCCCCCATATCCAGAGAGTTTCTTGGGAGCTAGTAATAGAGTCTCTATGGTCCAGACATTCAGGCTAATAACCCCAAAAGAAACTTGAGGTTTAAACCTTTGCTCTGTTCTCCAAACCATAACTCTGCCTTATCTGATGTTAACACTAACCAGAGTTGCTTTAAATGTTTTGCTAAACATGACTTAGAAATTGGGGAGGAGAAGCTTTATATGGCATAGAAACTACATAGTTTATGATAAGAAAAACCTGGGATTGAGTCCCAAATACGCGTTGCTGGCTCTGTATCCTTGACAAAGCCATTTAGTCTATCTAGATCTCACTTTCTCATCTGAAAAACTAAAACCGCCTTAGAAATTTCAGGTAATGCATGAAAAGTGGCTACATTTACCGTGCCTTGGTACGTAATACATTTTATTTCATTGTCTCTCCTCTTTTATCCTCTCTCTAAGGAGAAAGGATAAACCCTCCAAGGAAGACTCTTACCCTAAAACACTTTGAATCCTTCCTTGACTTATTCCTTTGTATTATGACATTAATGGGCTCTGTTAAAAACCCACCGAGGCTAAGAAGAGTAAGACCCAAATCATCTGCCGAGAGACATTTGTTTAGCATGTCTTTCCATGTGTGAGCTTCTAGGGGAGGGTCTGTGGGATATTCCATAAGTGTTGAGTCCTGATGCAGAAAAAAGCCTAGCCCTGTACGAGGACACTAATGACACAGGGCCAGGGGTGCTAAGTGCCAGATGTGACACTTCGACAATGAGTGTGGATGTCGAGGCTCCTCTGAGGGCTTGATGAGCAAGCAAATATGGCAACAGTAAACCTACTTCACAGGTTTTAGACTGTTTATGAAACTAAATGAGATGCTTGTGTAAAATGTTTGGCATAGCTGTGACCTACAGAGTGCTCAATATTCTCAATACTGGGTGGGATGTGGATGATGGAGGAGGTTTTCAGGGGGCAGGTGGACAATGGGCACTAAAGAATGGAGAAAATGCAGGGTAGGAAGCGGGGTGGAGAGTGTGAACAGAAATAGGAGCAGAGGGTTCACCCCTTGGGCTTGTCATCAAGGCCACCGCCATGTTCACAGAGGGCACCCAAGGAAACGGAGTGGGGGGATCAGTGGGGTTTTATTCTGGGGGTTATCTACCCAAGAGCAAAAGTCCAGGAAGCCCCACTGGGAGGACACAAAGGCCCCAGGGGCACAGTGAGAAGCTAGAACCAGAGAGCAGGCCTGAGCACACAGTGAGAAAGCAAGCGCCCTCACGTTGAAGGGTTTGAAGACACAGGCCAAAAGCACCTTCAGGAATTTCCCCGGGGCTTGGCCCTCTGACAAGGGTTGAGTTTCTTAAATCTATATTGCTTTATTGCTACTTTTTGGGCAGTTACAGACTGTGTGCTCAATAAATACTTATTTATTTATTTATTTATTTTGGTTAATGTTGCCAGGAATGAAACTACTTGTGCACCACCCCAAACACAGGACTATGAACTGCCCGTCTCCTGACCTCTAAGGGACTAGAGCGGTATGAGTCTAAGCAGGAGCTTGGCGCTGGCTGCAACAATAAAAGGCAGCTTGGCAGGAGCCTCCGGCCCTAATCAACTGCAAGAATCAATGTGTCCACAGTCCAGATTCTCTAGAAAATTGCCGATCCTTTGATTCACCTCGCCACCAAGGGCAATTGATCCCACTAAAGGAGGGAAAATGAGGAGGTAGACATGTTTGGAGAGAGAAGGGCCTAAAGCAAGAGCAAGGACATGCTCTTCTGACATACGCCGTCAAATAAAAAGACAAGACAGATATAGACAGAACCTGCTCAAACATTTATGACATAAAAGAGGGAGGAGACAGTGGGGGTAGGGTGTGCGAGGTGAGGGGACCTATGCTGTAGATGGACATTTTAAAATTCTGCTAAGTCTCCAAAGCCCAGAGGAGCCAAATCATTAAAATCTTGTCTTTGCAGGCCAAGAATAGCTCAAGATTTATGCCCGTGTTGCACAGTCCTGCATGCTGCTGGGCAGTCTCCTGTGGCCCAGTCCAGCTCCCCTGCTGAGGTTCACAGGCAAATGCACCCCAGTCCATAAAGGGGCCAGATCAGCCCTGTCTAAGTAGGTGGGAAAGTCAAGATTGGAGCTAACAAACTTTGTAAAAAAAACAAACAATGAACCCCTAAGAAAGCACTGAGTCACCCCATGCCAGGGCCTCACTCTAGGGGTAGGTTGTGTGGAAACTCCAACTGTGCGATATGAACTGGTTATCTAACCTCTCTGAAGCTCAGCCCCCTCGTCTGCACAGTGGGAAAAAGGTGAACAGACTTCCAAAACTGGCTATAATGCTCCCACCAAAAACTACATAATACAAAGGTCTCCCTTGTATGACTATCAGGAAGATTAATGCAAGGAGCATTCACAGGACAATGTCAAGAGCCAAACAAGCATTTATCAGGCTTACTCTTATTGTTTTTTTTTAAGAATATAATAGTATATTTTTACATCATTTTGTGCATTTTTCCATCTCAGTTGTAATCCCCATGGGGTTCCCATCACCAAATCACCCATGTGCCATCACCATAGTCCAGTGCATTTCCCTCCCCCCCACTGTTTTTGATCCCATTCCCCACTCCCCCGTAAAATGTCTCTGGTACATAGCTATTCATGATTATTATTATTTTCTCTTGCCTGGTCTGTTATACTCCTGCTATGAGTGAAATCAACTGGTATTTTTCCTTTTCTTTCTGGCTTATTTCACTAAGCACAATCTTTTCCAGCTCCATCCATGTTTCTGCAAAAGGCATGTAACAGGCTTACTTTCTAAGCTAGGCATCACCCCCAAATATGGGGCCAAAGAGGTGTCTGCAAGTCAATATGAACACTCTCTAGGGGGTGGCCCCTTAAGGTTCCTACGGGGCCAAATCAGAAACTGTAAGGAGATCTCCAGACCCAGCCCACCCTCTCCTGAAGTGCCTGGAGCAATGCTTAAGAGGGAATGAACAGACTTCCAAAACTGACTATAATGCTCCCACCCTGCTGTGGTGAGCTTGCAGTGCTGTGTCCTAACCCGCTACGCCACCAGGAGACTCGTGTTGTACTTTATTAACATGCCTTCTCAGAAACAGCGCCCTTTAAGGGTATTTGCCAAACTTTGTGACTGTCTGAGCAGGTATTTGGAAACTTCTAGTATTTCTTTTCTGACCAAAATGACAGGAAACAACATGCCCTACTTGATCGTTGGCTTCCCCCATATTAACACATAATGAACACAAACTTCATTTGCTTTTGGTAATGTTCATCGAATCCTAGCTTTGGGGTGATTAGTCGATCAATAGACTGACTGGCCTGTCACTATTTTTCCCCTGGTCCCCTTGTCAACAAGGATTATTGATCTCACTTTGTGGATGAAGCCACTAAACCCAGGAAAGTTTATTGTTGTGAACTTTGTAAACATTGTACACACGTTGTAAGAGGAAATGAGCCCAGAATTTACTCTTTCTACCTCCAGAAATAGTAAATACACCAGTAATAGTAAATACCCCTTATCCTTGTCATGGGGCCCATTCCAAGACCCCCAGTGCATGACTGAACCCTATACAGTGTGGACAGCACTGAATCCAATAGAGACCATGCATTTTCCAGTACATAACCTGTTCTAAAGTTTAAACATAATTAGGCCAATAAGAGTTTAACCAATAGCTAATAATCATAAAATAGAACACTAATAACAATATCCTCTAATAATATACGGGCCTCTCTTTCAAAATATTGTATCATACATATTTTCAGACTACAGTTGACCACAGATAACAAGCCTGCTGATAATGGGGGGCCACTGTATTGTCTCTTTCAGGCTGTTCTTATGCATCTAAAGACTGAAGAAGCACTCAAGTTCAATTCCTATTTGCTCTTATTACTTAACGGTCCCTCAGCACTGATCTTCTTCATGTTAAGTATCTTCTTTAAATGTGAGGGCACCATTTTCTCGAAATGCCTATACCTGGCCAGCTGCAATACTATTTCTCCCCATGGATTATATGTGAAAAAACCCTGCTAAGGTTTTCATATTTAAGTGCCCAGAGCACATTAGTTCATTAGGGGGCCACTTCTGCATCTGTGGGCCAGGGCCACCTCTCTCCTTCACAGACAGGCTGTCAGCCAATGTGCTGTAGGCTGGACCAGCCCCACCCTCAACGCCCTTCCCACCCACCACTCCTTAGAAATGAAATGGTCTCACATCAAAGGCTGACTTTACTGCCTGGTAACCTCACTCTGGCTGCCTTGTAAGCAGCAGCAAACCACAACCACTTCTGCTACCACTATTGTATCATTAATAAAATAAATTGAAGAACTGAGGGAAAATGAAGCCCCATCGAGAGATTAGCAGGGAGAAGATGAAGCAAAAGGGGAAAATGATCCCTCGGGCCCTTGGACCACCTTATCAGCAGAACTAGTGCTGGCCACTGACCCAATGGCAGGGTGCTTGTGAGCAAGCCAGGACTGGGGACACCATCATGCCTCTCTCTGCTTTCGTGTTCTAGAAGCCCTGAGATTTCCCTGATTAAAGCTGTGCCTGCATGCAGCCAGACCACCTGGAATTTATAAAGTATTTTCTCATAAACATCCTGAAGCCCAAGTGGCTCAGTTTATCCCTCAAGGAAGAGCTTGTCTCTGGCCTGGAGAGCTGAGGGGTCAGATGTTGAGATACAATGGGAACCCGGGGGGGGACTGACCGACGTCCTCTGTGGGCAAAGCCTTGAAGGAAGCCTGGTGCCCTTAAAGAACCTGGATATTATGCCCCAATCCTGCCAGGCCCATCGTGGCCCATTCTGGGAGGTTCTCAGTGTGATGGGCTGCAGACATGAGCTGGGCTATGTTCCAAAGATCCTCTGGCCTCCACAAAGTCTGGGAGCTTTGGATCAATGGGCGCCAATAGCCTAATGCATCCAGCTGGGACTCATAGGCACGAACGCCTGCGTGAGAGCTAGCTAGGGTAGATTTTCCACTTGAATCTTGGCACAAAACAAAGGCAAGTGAATACTGTGTTTGTGAGGATTAGCGGATTTCACTCCCATGGATTAAAACATTTAGAACTTGGCCAAACCCATAGGATTTTGTTGTATGGGAACAATATGACATATTATGAAGGAGGAACAAAATGACTAGCTACAAACCTCATGTTATCAGGAGCTCTGTGAGGTCCACAGCATGGTGCCCCGTCTGAGGCGGGATTTCCAACAACTGGAGTTGATGATGGCGTTGATATGCATCTTTTTCAGGGCCTGTCTGGGCTGAGCTAGGCCTCCCTTCCACCTTTATTCTCATGAAGTGCCTGCTCCATATGAGATACTCCCAACAAATCTCTCCCGCAATGTCCGCTTCATAGCACAATAAAGCGAAAGCTTACACCTTGCTATAACTACCAGAGCTTCAACTCAGAGCCAGGACACAGGAAATAATTACTAGATGAACAAATGAATGGTTTCCTCACTTATCCTTCAGTGGGTATTTCTGCTTCAGTGTCCACATCTAACATCTATCTGGTCAGCTGGCCCCCCTTACGGTCAATCCATACACCCTGCCAGAAGAGATGATGGTACGGCCCCTCCATTAGACGCATCTAAAGGAGAACTTGCTGACTTTTTCAAGGCCACCTACTCACTTCCCCTGCACCCCACTCAGTGGCTCTCCCCTCCCTGTACAGACCCAGGTGGGGCCCTGGGGGAAGAATCACTGCTTCCTTTTACCTTTCATCGCTTCCCAGCTGGATCATTCTACTCCTTCCTAGCAGCCTCCAGACTCCCCATTCCCCCTCTCACCTATCCCTGCTCCATTCTCCAAAGCCCCTGGGCATAGGAATCCCAGAAAATCTTTCTAAAATGCAAATGTGATGGATTGTGACTCGGCTGTCCAGTACCCTGGGCTTCAAGCTGCCCCACACCTGGTTCACCAGCCACGGCGCCCTCCTCTCCTCCACGGGACACGTGCGTGTATGATAATATTCTGCGGGTGCCCCTTCAGTGGAGGGGTAGACTGTCATCTCTTCTCTTCCATTTTCTTCTCAAGGGCACAGGCCCACCTAGTGATAACCTGTATTCTCTTTTGTCCCATGCTTTCATCTTTTCTCAAGAGAAGTTTTCTTTTTTTTTTTTTCCTAATTGGGGTAAACTATACAGAACATAAAACTTACCATCTTAATTATTATCAGGTGTACAGCTCAGTGGCACTAAGTACCATCATACTGTTAAGTGACTATCACCACCATCCAGCCACAGACCTCTTTCCATCTCACAAAACTGAGTCTTTGTTCTCACTCAACAAGAACAACCCAACCCTCCCTCGCACAGCCCCTGGCAGACCCTGGTTTACTTTCCGTCTCTGTGAATTTAGTCACAATATTTATCCTTTTACAACATGCTTACTTCACAAAGCATAGTGTCTTGAAGATTCTTCCGTCTGTCAGAATTTGTATCCTTTTAAGGCTGCATAATATTCCACAATACATACATGTGAATAAGCGTCTGGTTTATTCATTCATTTATGTATGGACACTTGAGTTGCTTTCACATTTCAGCTGCTGTGAATTATACTTCTTTAAGTGTGAGTGTACAGATATCTGTTCAAGACCCTGTTTTCGATTCTCTGAGGTATATACCCAGAAGTGGAATTACTGTATCATATGGTCATTTTTTTCAATTTTTTTGAGGAATTGCTATGCTGCTTTTCACCTAAATATAATGTGTAGGTAACATTTCTTTCATCAGCTGATCCTGAGCACATGGAGGAAGAACCCAACACCAGGAGAGGCAGCTCAGGAGGTCAAGTTGCTAAAAGTCCATTAAGAGACTTAGAGAGAGACCTCTAGGACAAGAGTCCCCAAAAGAAGGGGGAATGCCAGTCTTGACCCCCGACCCCCCACATATGAGATGTTCCTTTTCCCTCTTGTCTGACAGTAGACTTGTTCCAGTCTTGAAGAGGGAGGATCTGTGAAGTATTGCAAGGGGAGAGGACATTTCCACATAAATCAGCCATTTGAGAGTAAGTGGAAGAGGCCCATGCCTGCTCGCCTGGTGCCCAGCTACTCTCATGCCATCGCTAACATCGTTTACAGTGCTCAGATCCAAGCCGAGAGAGCCAGGCCGAAGGGGTTCTGGAGCTGGCACTGCCGCCCTCACCCCGTGCCCTCCACCCCAGCCACAATGAGTGGCTCACAGCTTCCAGCAGGCCACGTCCTCCTGCCAGGATCCTGCACTTGCTGTTCCTTTCCCTCCCTCCCCACCCCAAAATATGCTCCTGCACTGTAGCCACCGTCCCCCAACCCCCAGCTCTTATTTATGATCAAAGATTCCATCCAGTGCAGTGAGAGGATTCACCAGCGACAGAGTGGGGAGCAGAACATGCAGATCAACGAAGTACACTGCTGAGGGGAGCAGTGGGCGAGTCAGGAGAGGTCTGCCGCGCCGTGTGGGTCATTTCCAGGGCAGGGATCAAACTCATGCTGAAGAGGCTTTTGCTTCTCAGTGCTGTGCTTTGACCTGCTGGCCTTTTTGGGGAAGCCTCCCTGGCCACCCAGCCTGGATCCTCCGTCTGCTGCACCCCAAGCCACACAGCACACCTCCATCAGGACACGGCTCACTGCTTCTTCTTTAGGCCCATTGTGCTGTGTGTTTTTATGGTAAACTGACAGTATTTCTCATGCATGTGTCTCTAGTAACAGCATGGTATGGGATGCAGAGTTGAACATCTACAAATATTTTTTGGGCAGTTGAGTGATAATTTTAAAGAAGGTTTTGGGCCCTCCCTGGTGGTGCAGCGGGTTAAAGCACAGCACTGAGAATCTAAAGCTGCTTCCGCATGAGTTCAATTCCCGCCTGCCCCGGAGGTGACCACATGGCGTGGCAGACCTCTCCTGACCCGCCCGCTGCTCCCCTCAGCAGTGTACTTCATCCATCTGCCTGTTCTGCTCCCCACTCTGTCTCTGGTGAAGCCTCTCACCACCCCTGAGCCTCTGGCCTGTACCCCAGTTCTGTATGCACAAATAAATAAATTTTAAAAAAAAAAAAAAAGAAGGTTTTGATGTCAGAGGTCGTAGGATGAAGTTAGGGTTTCTCGCCTCGGCACTGTTGACCTTTGCGGTCAGATAATTCTTTGCTGAGCACGGAGGTGGAGGACTGTCCTGTGCACTGAAGGGTGTTTAGCGGCATCACGGCTTCTCCCCAAAATATGCCAGGAGCACCCCTCTTCCGAATCAACCAGCTAAATGTCTAGTTTGCCAAACAGGGGAGGCGATATCACTCCAAGTTCAGCGCCACTGCACCAGGATGATGTTTGATCACTCAGACAGGGTTTGTCCTCTCAGGCACCTTCTGGAAGCACAAGGTCTGAATGCAGATTCCAGACAGTGTATGATGTCTCGTCAGAAATGTTCACAACACTTATTATCATCTCATGAATGATTTACAGCTTTATCCATCTTGTGAATAATTAACAAATAGGTCCAGGAACCTCTCCCCACAGATCATCTGGCAGGAATCTTAAATCACTTGCCTTAAGTTACTGACCCCGATCTATTTCATTATTTACAAACCTCACCTAAGCCTAGAAGAGGAAGTGCGGCATCAAAACCATCTCACTAAAAAAAAAAAAAATTCAGGACCCTCCCTGGTGGCGCAGCGGGTCAAAGCACAGCACTGAGAAGCAAAAACCTCTTCAGCATGAGTTTGATCCCTGCCCTGGAAATGACCCACATGGCGCGGCAGACCTCTCCTGACTCGCCCACTGCTCCCCTCAGCAGTGTACTTCGTTGATCTGCATGTTCTGCTCCCCGCTCTGTCGCTGGTGAATCCTCTCACTGCACCTGCACCTCTGGCCTGTACCCCAGTTCTGTATGCATAAATAAAAAAATCTTTTAAAAATTTTTTTAAGAGTTTAGAAACTTTGGGATGAGGAGAGAAAAAATCATAAAACAAAAGCTTACAGAGGTTATTCAAACTTGCAGATGGGAAAAATTTCAACTATTTAACAAAAAGCAAAGGGATAGGAGGGGGGTGGGTCTCTGAGAAGGAAGAAACAAGATGGCCCCAGATTTCAGCACCAGGTAAATAAAGTCTGTCTTCACCAAAGGACAAAAGGGAGAATCCTCACCTTAAAATAAGGCCTGTTCTTTGGAGAGAGTCAATGAGATGAGCAGAATATAAAGGAAAGCTCAACCAATAAAGGCCTCCTTCCCTTGTCAAACTTGTTGTGCTGACAAAGGAGAGGAACGAAGCACAAATCCAGACAGGTAAGGTTGTTCCCAACATCCAAAATTGTACAGTTGGATAAGATTATCTCCTCTGCAATCCCCTCGGGGTCAATAACTTAACAATCTATGACATTTGGACTGAACACTAAGAGGGACCCTGGCCCCACCTTAGGCCACCCCAAGATCTTAAGGAGAAAGGGAGGTGAGGGCTGGGCTCTTCAATATTGCTAAGCAGGAGAATCATCACAGACCTTGCCCAAAGAGCAGATGTGGCCATCCCCTTCTCAGAGATCTTTCTCAGTCAGCCCTGAGGCAGGACGGAGGTGCGGCATTTCCCACGCTAAGGCCTGGGCTCCATCTTAGGTAAGGCGAGGACCAGGCCAAGGAAGGCTGCCCAAAGATGAGCAGAACTGGAGCTGCCCCCACGTAGGTCTGGAGCACTTCCCAGCACCCAGATACGCTGGACCGCGTCAGCTAAGAAGAGGTTTGGTTGGAGATACCCGGCAAACAGCAAACATTGATGTTCAGTCAAATGGTAACTAGGAGTTACAAGTCTTCTTCCTATTGCTGCAGAACAAAAGTCCAGCAATTTGGTCATACAGTTGACCCCTGGGTGCCGAAGCTCACGGACTATAGTGCGCAGATCAGTCTGCTGAGACAGGATAAAAAATACAGTCTTGAGGTATATCTACCTACCCCTAAAGAATCCAAGTCAAGGTTGAGGAGGACAGGTTTCTGAGAGTTTAACTTCGCACTAGATAACCAGGGTTCACATGTCGCAAAGACCGTGCACAAAACCACAACAGTCACCTGAGCAAGGTCACCCCTTCATGTCCTGCACAGGTGAGGAAGAGGCTGAGGCCTAGAGTCAAGGGAAGTCACCTCACCCCTCTCCTGCCCGCCATTCTTCATGTGGTGACCCTGAGACTGTGTGGTGTAGGAAAGCAGGGTAAGAATGGTGTGCTAAGGTTTCTGCTTAAAAAAACAAACCTGGAGGTTTTGATGGGCACATTTTTTGCATGCAAATCTACTCTCAGTCCCTTCTAAAAACAAGGCAGAGTCACCTTCCCCATTATTCACTCGCCGTCATTCATTCCAACCACATATTCTGAGCACCAGTCACGAGTCTCACCTGGGTTGGGTCCCAAAAACACGAGTGTCACGCCATCCTGAGAACCCCCTGTGCCTCCACTGCTGCCACTCAGGGACCGCTGACCCCCGGCTACCAAGGGATTTCTCGCTAACCCCTAACTCCATGGATCACGGAAGGGGCTACCCAAAGAAGGTTAAAGTACTTGGCAAAACTGCCAGTGGCCTGAGGAAGAGCATTGCTAAGAGCCCATTTCTTGGGCCAATAGACAGTCACAAATGGCAAAGCCATGCAATAAATTCCAAGCCCACCTGGGGCTGAGCTGGAAGAGGTCGAAGAGGAGGGTGGTCTGCACCCACATGACCCACCACCACTCTTGGTCTTTCACAGCAACAGCCCAGTCTCAGACCCACACAGCCTGGGGCCCATCAGTGACACTCTGACCAGAGCTCTGCACCCCAGTGGTGCCCATGAAGGGGTACTGAGGGGGATGCTAGGTCAGTGTCTCCACAAGGTAAACACTTCTAGAATCAAGTTGCTTCCCAGCCCCCCTGGCTCTTGCATGGTCACGTGATCTGTTTGACCCTTCACATCCTCCTCTCTCATTGTTCTTTCAAGTGCCAGCTACTCACAGTCCTCAACAAGCTGCCCTCTCAGCAGCCTTCATGTCTCATAACGAATCCATCTATCTTCTTCCTGACCACACCCCCAGAAAGCCGGCCCCTCCCACCAGGCAGGCCCTGTGGGGTCCAAGAGGCTGTCTGCCACCATTACTCACCCCCAGGAACTTCATTAGTGACCACTATTCGCCCACCAGAGTGGACCTTAGTGTAACCTTTGTATTGTTCTTTGAGTCATTTATGAGGCTGAATCATGGGTTCCAATTCAGTTGTAGTGTTCCACCCCCACTTTATGGGTGAGAAAAGGAAGGCTCTGAGAAGGCAGACAAGTGCTCACCGGTGTACTGTGACCACGGTGGTGGTGCCGGACTCAGGGCTTCCCAACTGAACTCTCTCCAGCTGAACTGGAACCCACTGAAGAATGAGGCTATGAACATGCCATCCTAACTTGCCCTAGAAACAAGTCATAGCTGGAGCCACAGTCGTGCTTTAATTACCATTACTGAGTGCTTTCTCCTCTCCCCTCTTTCCAGCCAACCATCAGACGTAAGCAGCCACTTGGAAGGCTGCACATGTCAAAAGGGCAAAGATAGAGGACAGTGGGAAGTCCTGAGTCCAGCATCACCACCGCGGTCATAGTACACCGGTGAGCGCTAGTCTGACTTCTCAGAGCCTTCATTTTCTCATCCAGAAAGTAGAAGTGGAACACAACAAGCAAAGCAATGATTCTTTCCAAAAACAGCCAAGGACTTCGATAGGTGTTTCTCTGAAGAAGATGCAAGAATGGCCAGAAGCACGTGAGCAGATGTTCAGTATCATGAATCCCTGGGGAAACACAAGCCAGAGGCGCAGCGAGCTACCCCCTGACCCCCATGAGAATGGCGTCTGCAAAGCCAGGCAAAAATAACAAGTGTTGGCAAGGGGAAATGGGAGCCCTCGCACAGGACTGAAATAGAAATCGACACAGCCACTGTGGAAGATAATAAGGTAGACCCTCAAAAAATTAAAATATAACTGCCATATACCCTCTTCCTTTCACCTCCATTCATAGAAATAGGTGCCCTGGCACCTAACAGTTTCAGCACAGGAGGCATGGGGTGCAGTGGCCAGTCTATGGGCCTGAATTCAGGTAGCTGGCATCCAGTTTGCTTCCAGATGGGTGAGAAGAGACCGCCCTGGTCTGGGAGTCCGCGATTCCAGAGTCCAGGGCCCTTCTGCAAGGACAGTCAAGGGTTTCTAGGTGACTGTCCACAGCTTGCAGCTCAGGGCATGGCAGTTTGGCCCATGATCACTCACATGCCCATGCCCTGGTGCCCTTCCCCTCCAATGAAGACACATTGTTGTAGTTCTAAGCCCCAAGGTCTTGAATTGTAAATTTATCTGGGAATAAGGTCCTACAGGAATCAGCACCTGACCTGAAGTCACTGGCTTCAGCCTTAATCCAATGTAGCTAGTGTCCTCATATAGAGGACACAGAGACAATGCACCAGGGAGAACACAGACGATGAGGCACAGGCTGGGTGATATGTCTACGAACCAAGGAACAGCGAAGACTGCCAGCAAACCACCAGAACCCAGGAGAGGGGCCTGGAGAGTCTCCCCACAGCCCTCAGAAGGAACCAACACTGGTGATGCCTTGATCCTGGACTTCCAGCCTCCGAAACTGGGAGGCAAGAAGTTTCTGTTGTTTAAGCCACTGAGGACATGGTGCCTCTAGCTGCCCTCGCAAGCAAATCCACTGCACATCTAAGAGGCCTATTAGAGAGCATATGGATGGTTTCACTCATAGCAGGAGCGGAAGGGATCGGGGGGAAAAAGAAGAAAAGAAAGAAACAAATGTAGTAAAGTCAAAATGAAAACTACGAACAATATAAACCAGAGACAGTTTATGGGGATGGAAGGGGGAATGGGATCAGAACTGGGGTGGGGGAGTGCACTGGATCATGGCGATGGCACACGGGTGAATTGGTGGTGGGAAGCCCATGGGGATTACAACTGAGATTAAAAAAAAAAAAAGGTACAAAATGAAGAATGATGTAAAAAAATAAAAAAGAAAAAGAAGAAAGCGTGTAAGCGTGTGTTTGAAATCTGTGGCATCCCCCAGAGTTGCAGCGCCTTGGAGCAGAGAACAGGGGCTGCATTTGCCATGATGCAAGAATCTTGGTCTGCCCAGAGCAAGCAGCCCCAGCCCTGCCAAGGGTCTTGGTCTGGGGGTGAGTATCTGGGAGAGGCAACTCTGCTTCAAACTTCAATCCTCCCCCCACCCAGGCACCAGCAGCCATGATGGGTTTATTATTATGTATAAGCTGCTGTCATCACTCTGTCCAGTGTAGCTCACTTCAGAGTTTTAAATATTTCAGAAACAGACGAGCTAGCATTGCTCAAGCTGATTCGTAGTCTTAGTCATAAGAACATCCTTCTTGCAAAAGGAGGCTGCAAGATGACTTCAAGTTAAACAGCTTGTCCATGGTGAAGGGGAAGAAGCTGACTCTTCGGAGGCTTCAGATCCTCAAAACAGCTTAGACACAGCATTCACGAGCAGAGTCAAGGTCGAGTGGTCTGGCCCTGGGGAGCACAGCTATAGCCTCTCCTTCTGTTCTAGGGCCCACACATAGTCTCTCCTTCAGCTCCCACCTGCATTGCCTAAAAAGCCCTCCTGTCCTTTTGCCACTCTATGGCAGGAATCCACAAGCCCTCTGCTCATATTGGTTCCTCCAATGCATTCACACCAATGAGGCCCAGTAACATGCCAGATAACACCCAATTGGTCTGAAGCTAGGATTCTAATCTATTGATAGTTCTAATTCCAAGAACCCTGACATTTCCCTATCAACTAAGCCATATTTCTGAAAGGTCATTCCAAGGGAAGATGCAGTGAGAGCAGAAAGGCTCAAGGTCAGAGACCTGTTGCCAGGGAGGTGTGGCCAGAGCACCAGCTGCGTGCCAAGCAGAGTGGGGGCACTCACTTTAAAATCCTCATCTTGTGTTTTCACTCATAGCAGGAGTATAACAGACCAGATGAGAAAATAATGATAATAATGAACAAAAATGTGTTTATACCAGAGACATTTTGTGGGGGTGGAGCAGGGAACAGGATCAAAAACAGTCGGGGGGAGGAAATGCACTGGACTAAGGTGATGGCACAGGGGTGATTTGGTGATGGGAAGCCCATGGGGATTACAGCTGAGATGGAAAAATGAACAAAATGATGTAAAAATAAACTATTACATTATTTTTTTAAAAATCCTCATCCTGGATTATAAAGGGGCTTAGTTTAACATTTTAAAGAGGGTAAATACCTATAGAAAGGCTTAACAAAGCTGCTGAAAGCTGGGAGGTTTGCCCAGGTCTTTCCCTGGAAGGGTCCTTAAGAGATTTGTCCCGGTGTTCCTTGCCACTGTCCTGACTGAGAAACAGAGACCCACAGGGCTCAGGTCCCGAAAAAGTGCCTGGGTCCAGCACCGGACACAGGGTGGGGGCCACAGCATCCAGCATGTGGGCTTTGTTTTCTGTGACTATGCATCTACCTGCGCCCTCTCCCTCTGGGACAGCTCATCTTCTTTGGGGAAAAAGAAGTACTGTTCTCCTTAAAGATTTAATTGTTTTTTGTCTATTAAGAAACAAATATCTAAATTTTCTTCCCCACAGATACCAAAGATTCGTTTGTATCAATATCTCTCACATATTGGGGGCATCTCCCATAACCAAAAAGAATGATTTATAGTCATATTTGATCTATGAGATCCTGGCAGTGCCACTTTCTCTTTGGGATTTCTCCTTTCCAAGCCTCATTTTCCTCATTTGTAAAATTAAAATAATATCAATGCCCTGAGCCAGTCCACGACCCAGGCACAAGGTGCTGATAACTTCATTAAATCCTCCCAATAACCCAATGAGCTGTAGTATCAGTCTCATCCCCACAGAGCATTGGCAAAGTTAGAGAGGTTCCAGTTGATAGAGTGGGGATGTGTGTTTAAGCAAGCCCTACTTCCTCGGCCAAGCTGGAGTCACAATGTGCTTGAGGGTTAAATTAAATACAAGGCCCAGGGCCCTCCCTGATGGCGCAAGGGGTTAAAGCACAGCACTATGAAGCTGTCCACAGCTACTGGAGCACTAATTTGATCCCCAGCCAGGGAGCTGACCACACGGTGCAGCAGACCTCTCCAGCCTCACCGGCTGCTCCCCTCAGCAATATATTTCAGTCAATTCACCTGTTCTGCTCCCCAGTCTGTCTTGGTGAATCCTCTCATGCCCTGCACTTCTAGCTTGTACCTTAGTTCTTGTACGCATAAATGAATAAATCTATAAAATATTTAAATACAAAGGCACAGACTGGACACTTGGGATGCTTGTAAACCGGCAGATATCAGGCCAAACTGAGATTTGTAAGGAAAGCCTCCCAGCAGCCTGTGCGGCCCTGAGACAGCCTGGACCTGCCTGTTTCAGAGGACCTGCCATGCTGGCCCAGGGGCCCTGGACATAGCGGCCACCTTTCCCTAGCACTCGGGTCTCTCCTGGAGAAACAGGCCATCACCACAGCAGTAACAATGCTTCCCACTCCTGCCTGAGCCAAAGGGTACTGGAAAGAATATGCCAGGGTGTTGGC
>NW_004567115.1:26412330-26457984 GCF_000260355.1 Condylura cristata
AGTCTCTGATGCTCGCCTGACCGCAACCTGGATCCTGCCAGCAGGCGCCCAGCAGGCCCATCGCGGAATCAGGTGAACACCCCGTCTCTCTGAGTGTCCGTTGGAGAAGGCTTGAGGGACACAGCGTTCCTCTGCCTTTTTTCTGTCCCAGACATAATGTGCTAAGAAGGAGTGACAACTAATGCCTGTATCGCACCCCAAAGTGTCTGTAACCAAGAAGGCTCTGGGATGCCCATCGCAGCTGTTCCACTCCTCAGCTCCCACAAAGAAAACATTACAGCTGGGAGCTGTGCTTTCTGGAGACACCTCTTTCTATTCTGCTTTGCTGTCAGGAATTCCTGCATCGAAACTTCCATCTCTCCGCTATGCCAGACCCTCCATAGGCTTTTCCTCTATACGTTTGCAGCTAAATGTGAATGCCTGACTACAAAACAGAAAGCTTTATTCCACTGCCTACAGTCTTGGTGGGCATCCCCAGAGGACTGAATGTGGACTGGCAGGGCAATGCACTTCAGGCTAGTTAGAAGCCTGGCAGGGGGGTGGGGGGGGTGTTGGTGGAGTACAGAGACAGGGACATGGAGGGCGATGACCTGACCTGCTCCCTCTTCCTCTCTCCTTGTTTCAACTCCAAGCCCTTCTAGCCCACCACTCTTCCTGGCCCTGGGTGCCCAGAACCCGGGGAGCTACAGCCCCTTGGCTCACAGTCAGCTGTGCTGAGCTCCCAGCACGCAGGGTCCAGCTAGAAGCTGGCAACAGTAGGTCTCACTTAAGAATCTGGGGCAGGGAGGAGGGAAGAGATGATTTTTGGAATGGGCTATGGAGGTAGGAATCTCAAGCCCGCATCCAGAGTCCTCGAAGGAACACTGTTCAGTCCACATCCTGCCTTGGGTGCAAGATCTGGATGCTAGAGAACAAGAAGAAGTGAGGTACAGAGATCAGGTAGCTCCCAGACTTGTGCCCAGATCCATGTGACTCCAACGTCGCCGCTCTCTGAAACAGGCCACCCACTTCCATGCCAAGACTCCAGTCAGATACTGCTGAATACACAGAGCAGGTGCACACCCCACCCTCCAGTCCACTTGGCCTTTTGTGCTCAGCGTTCAGTATCTGCTGACAATGAGCATCGGCCTCTCCTGAACACTTGGGTAGGTCAGCCACACCTGTGCTTTCCAGGGGGAGGACTGATTGCCACAAATCTCCAGACGATGATGGGCATCCTGTCCTTCCAAGGAATTGCAAAATCTCTTGTGTCATAGTACTGTACTTTGTTTTCAGATGATCTAACATTGCATATCCCAGCGGCCAGGATGCAGCTGAGCAAAAGAAGGGAGATTCAAGGACACCTCCTGGTCCTCAGCACCCCTGCTACTTCTCAGGCTCTCCGGCGGGTTGCGCGTGCACACCTCTGTGCACGCGCACGCACTCCGCGCGGGAACTCGCGCCTTCACCTAAGACCACCCGCGTGCGCGCCCAGCCGGGTCCTGCCGGGTGGCGACACCTTTCCACCGCCTGGAGCCTCCTTTGCCACTGCCAGCCTCTCTGGCTGGCTGCCCCAAAGCAGGGGTCCATCTCCCTTTCGGCGGGCTGGAGCCCTCCGTCCTGGCCCCAGCTCCGCCCCCGGACCAGGCGAGTCTGAGGGCGAGTCTGAGGGAAGAAGGGCTCAGATCCACCAGCAAGCCGCGGGTTCGCTGCTCTGGCACCCAGCCGCCCACAGATCGGCCCGCGCGGCTCCCCCTGCGCTGACACCCTGGCTGGGCGTTAGAGGCGGTGCCCTCTCTGAGGGACGCGCGTCCACCGCTGGCTGGCTGCCCTGTCTTTCATCCCTTGTGGAGGGCCCTCTGCACCAAACACCCCGCTTTGCGTCGGTCCCCCAAGCGTGAAAGGAGCTGACCTTGAGCGTGCACCTTGCGAGAGGCATTTAACAGTTTAATTTCAACCTCCGAGGCCACGAGGAAAGGTCCAGGAGAAAACTCAGGTTCAGGGGAGCTGGATGAGCTAGGCGTTTAGCTCAGAGGCTAGCCAGGGGCTGTCTGACCAAGCCAAATTAGCATTCCTTTACACCACAAGAGCTTTGGCTTTAAACCTCTGAAATTCCCTTACCTGATCCTCATCGAATTGATCTATTTTATAAGAAACCAAGATGGCAGATTTGTTGGGTAATACTAAGCCTTCGCATTTCTGTATCACTTTCAACCTTTCTGGACAATTTTACATGCATTATCTCACGTTTATGAGAATGACCCTTCCGGGAGCAGGCAGGTTTTTCTTTTTCAATAAAGGTCATCTGATCAACGTAAAACTAAATGTGACTTCATGGTAAGATTTGTATTTATCAATTTGCAACTCCAAATACTTTGTGTCAGATGTCAGATTTTTTAGAAAAAGAAAGATTTTTGTTTTAGTTTATGGAACTTCCTGTTGAGTGTGACCAGATAAGGTCAGTAACACAACAGCTACCTGTATGACCAGATAAGGGAGATAACACAAGGACCAGAACCAACTGAGTATTGCATCCAGGAGCACTCATGTCACCTTTCTAGAATCTGAACCTAAAGCCTATATAAAGGACACTTTGCCCTACAGCCCTTCCAGTAGCTGCGGACCCCACCCTAGGGACCTCCATCTCAGCTGCTGCCTAAGAGCAATAAACTCTACTTGTTCAGCCTTTTTGCCTCCCATCTTTCTTCCTTGCAGCCTGGTCACAGAAATCGGGACAAAACACTTCCATGCTGACACAGGACTCTGAGAAAGGATTCACCACCTAAAGCACAAATTGGAAAAGCCAAACACACACACACACACACACACACACACACCGGAAAAGCAGCAACAAGGTCCTTGGGAGGCAGGAGAGCTTGGTCCTAGGGCCACGCACCCACCTGCTCTCTTTGGTGATGTGGAGTCAGCAAAAGCCCAGCTTCTGAAAGACCTTGAGCAAAATATTGACAAAAGTTGCAATCTCCCCATCTACAAAGTGAGACTGATGGCCCTTAATTTGCAAGAGTGTAGAGAGGAATCATGATCTTATTCAACATATATTTAATAAGCACCTCCTATGTGCCACACTATTGGAGACTCTGGAAATAGAGCAGTGGACAAGACAGACAAGTTTTCTCCTCTCATAGAATATATTTATAATGTAGGAAAATCTAGAGAGAGAATAAATGAGAAATAGGATGATTCCAGAAAATGAAAACTAAACAGAAGGATGTAATGAAGTGGGGGGTGGGGGGTAATGGAGGAGCTTGGTGATAGGAAGTGGCTACTTCAGAGCAATCTTTTCTAAGTAAATGATATTTGAGGTAAGACAGACAAAAGGAACCAACAACCTCTGGAAGAAATTCTGAAGACGGACATAACTTCAAGCCCAAAGACCAGGAGGGGAGAGCAACGTAGGTGTGTCTAAGGACTGGAACGCCAGACTGAGCTGTATGAGGAAGAGGGCAGAGACCAGAGAGGTTGGCAACTTGGTGGGAACACTTGATAGCCTGTCTGGAACCTCACCACTGGTCATGCCCAATGGCTGTTTTTACTCTTGACAGTAGAACACAGTTACCAAAAAAAACACATATACAAACATTCTGGAACGTGCAGTACCCACAGACTCTCCTCAAACCCATGATGACACCTTTAAGATAATCCCTAATGTCCTCTGGAGTTACTAGAAAAGCTAATGGAGAATTTAGTCTGTACCAGACCTGGAGAATAAGGTTGACTCTTAATTCTTGACCCCACTGCAAAGATGGTACCCAAAAATTTATTCTGCATCCAGCCTGGTGCCACAGTCATAGGCAGGGGTGGGCACTTCTCTGCATGTTCAGCCTCACTTTCAACTTCACCTCAGTGTGAGAATCACCACAGGCTAGCACATGGACACACACTTTCCAGTCCAGTAGCCACACAAGAGCGAGAAGAGTTGAAGGCTCGCCTGAGCTGCTCACCAGAAGTCACCTAGGAATCTCCCCTTTAAACAGGAAGAGGGTGGGGAGGGGCTGTTTATTTATAAAAAGCTCCTCTCAATATCTCAGCTGTCATGGTCAAAATCAAATCACACTCAAGGTTAATTAAGATAGAAAAATATAAGCGCTCACCATGAAGCACCTATGGCCTGGACTAGCTACATAATTTGCGTGGCCAAGCATAGAATGAAAATGCAAGGTCTTTTGGCAAAAATGGATGAAAAATTTCAAAATGGCAATCGCAGAGCTTCAAACACAGCACAGCGTCCTCTAAGAGCAACCATATGGGTTACCAGCCCATGAAGCCAACCTTGACGACAGCTTCAAATAGAAAGAGTCAAATTTTTCAACTACAGCGCTGAGTGAATGGGGAGCCACTTGGACTTCAGCCCTGAGTTCCCGCCCCCACCTCCCCAGAGCTGAGTGACCCAGGAATGTAACCTCCATCCTCACCCCCCGCTGGCCTGAGGGCTGTGGCCTCAGAGTTTGTTTTGAGAGATCAAATGAGATAATGAAGGTGGAAGTGCTAGGAATGGGAAGGCACCTCCCAGATATCAGGAATTACTATTATTCACCAAGACCGGCAGAGCGCTTGGATTTCTGAAGAACATTGACATTCCCCAGCAATTAAGTCAAATTAACATAATTCAAACAAAACATCTAATTTTAGCTATGTGTAACAATTCCCCCTCAACAGAACAGACACTGCTGCCTCTCATTCCAGGAGCGCAATGCCAAAGATGCAGGAAGAAAGCAAAGCGATTTGACAGAGGCCTATTACCCAGGCAGGCACCAGACTGTTTCTATTTCCACACCCGAAAGACGTGCTCCTGGCCGCTAGCTCACCAGCAGCCCAGGCAGCCTGCTGGCCCAGCTCCTACAGCTTCTCCCAGTGAGCGAGGAGGCTCAGCCCCCAGAGCAGAGGGGGAAGGCAGGACCAAAGCCACACAGCATTCTTGGGGGCAGGTAGGTGCTTCCGCTCCCTCCTCCCCTCGCACCAGCCCCACTGCCTGACAGCCTCAGTTTCCCTGTCTGTGAAATCATAGTGATCATGAGTCTCCTGCCTTCTTCCTTGAAAGATCATTTAAGAAATTAATGGTTGGTACCACTGCTATTGATAACATTAGTTAATAGTAATATTGATCAATGGTGTTAATGAAGCGTGCATTTAATGCAAATCACCAGATCCATTCCTTTGGCCAACAGACTGTGGAGATGCAGAAATAACTGAATTGTCACTTCTGTGTACCAACTAAGAAGGGGTAGAAGCATTAAACTGGGGGTTGGCAGGCCTGATCCAGGCTACAGTAAGGTTTTGTCAATCCACACGGTGAGAAGGGATTCTATGTTTAAATGGTTGAGGGAAAACAGAATAACATTTTTGTAACATGGGGAAATTAAATGAAATTCAATGTCAGTGTTCGTAAATAAAGTTTTATTGGAATCCTGCCATGCTCATTCACTTGTGAACACAAGTGGCTGCTTCCATGCTGAGATGGCAGAGCTGAATGTTTGCAACAGAGACTGAAAAATATGCTATCTGCCCCTTTACGGTAAACACTGGCTGACCTCTGATTTAAATAAACATATCAATGAGAGCTGTAATCGATTACGAAAGAAGAGGCAATTATTTCTGCTTAATAAAGTCAGGAAAGGTTTCCCAGAAGAAATGATATTTTTCTGGACTTTGAAAGATGAATAGGAGTTCCTTGGGCTTTTTGAGCTTTGTATCCATCATTGTTGGGGTGAATAAGACATAGCAGAATAGCAGCATATGGGAAACCAGCCAGCACATATATAAAGATGAAGAGAAGGAGAGCGGACAAAGCTGAGATGATAAGCTTAGGTCTAATATAAAGAGAACAGTGTACCTGCAAAGGCGCTTTCCTTATTCCCTTTTCCCCAAGAAAGAAGCACCAAAAAATAAGTAATTTGATGATCGATAAATCATAGAAAGACAAACAGACAGACTGGGTAACTCAAGGGGTACCCAGACATTGCATTGAAATAGTACTAGAAGTCTCAGGTTCTGGTCCTGGGAGGCCTCAGTTCCTGTCTGTAGAGTGGGCAGGTTGAGCCCAGAGCTGCATGGAACAAACTAACCCCATGCAGGTCCTGGCTGGCCGAGCCTTGGGCCCCAAATGCACCCTAAACAGCACATGACATCAAAGTACACAAACTAGGGCAGTGGAATGAGGACCAGTTTGGAAGAAACTATCCGGGTGGGGCTTCTTTCACGAGGCCCCAGAAAAGATCTGGGCCTCTGCGCCTGAACACCATCTCCCTGGCAGCCTCCTCCTAGCAGACGTGCCCAGCTGGCCTTGAATAATTTAGTCCTGCACCCGCAGTGCAGAGGGGCACACACCATTTCTCCACAGTCTTTGTTCTGCTGCCTTTACTCGGTGGTGCTGTTTCCATGTTGAACAAAACAACCAAAGTCCCTCTTCCCTTTTTATAGTTCCTCGTACTATGTTGAGCTCAAAGAATTAGGTTGTAAGGGCTGGAATTTCTTACCTACCTGAGCAGAGAAGACTATATTTTGGAGACCTGGTTCTAGCCTCTGCTTAGCTTCTAAAAATATGTGTCATCTGTTCATGTCATTTCCTTTCTCCATATTACAGTTTCCCCACGAAGGGGAGGGGATGGGAGAGCGCGGAAGCCTGTTGTCTGTGCGGTGTCAGCTGGCCTACTCGAAGCCCTCCATTCCAGAGGTGGGAAACAGGCTCAGAGAGGTGAGGTGATTTCTCCAAGGAAACCCAGCCGCTTTATGAGGGGCAGAGTCAGAACCAACCTCTTAGTCCAGATGTCCCCATTCTAAGGCACTGGTCATGTTCTGCCTCGTATGTATGCTTGTGTTCACATCTATGTTGGCGTGTTTCTCTAAGTCTGTCCAAGAATATCTCTAGCTGTGTCTCTGAGTATCTCTGTGTCTGTGTCCATGGGGACATCTGTGTTGGTGTCTAGCTCTAAATCCAGCCCTGTGTCCATTCCTACCTCTGCCTATACCTGTGCTCATAGCTGTGTCAGTGCCTGGCTCTATCACTATCTCTATATCTATTGGGTGCCTACTCTCCCCAAGGGGCTGGAGGTTCACTCGGGGTGGGGATGTTACCTCATCTTACAGAGTTAAATGAACTGACAGGTAAATGCTCTATGCTTTGTGTTAAAATTCTTAAAATATTCTGCATCTTGGGCCCTCCCTGATGGCACAATGGGTTCCAGCACAGCACTATGAAGCTATCTGCAGCTATTGAAGCACAAATTCTATCCCTAGACAGGGCAGTGACCCACATAGCACAGCAGACCTCTCCTGACCTGCCTGCTGCTCCCCTCAGCAGTGTATTTCAGTATATCTGCCTGTTCTGCTCCCCACTCTGTTTCTGGAAAATCCCCTCACCCCCCACACCTCTGGCCTGTGCCCCAGTTCTTGTATGCATAAATAAATAAATCTTAAACAAAATATTTTACGTCTTCAGTCCCTCCTGCCCCTCATCTTGCTCCCCTTGGGCTCTTCACCCATTTCATGTTGTTTTTTCCTCCCCTCACCCCGGGGCCAGTAGGTAGAAGTTTCTAAATCAGGGAGCTGTGTGAGGCCAGGCCCTGACTCTCATGCTTGACCTTGGGCAAGTGAATGAGCCTTCCGAGTCCTCCAAGGTGCCCCCCACCACGAGGCTGTTATCATGCCTCTCAGACTGAGTGGGCATGAGTTAGTGCAGTTGGGGAGTCCTTGCTTCCTTTCTCCCGGTTAGCTACCAGCGGCTGGACTTTACTGTTTTCCTGCCGCTAGCTGCGTAGGCAATTGATGGACAGGAAAACAGAAGACTGCACAAATTCCTATCCACAGCATGCTTCAGCTGCTACTTAGTGCCTGCTTGTTATTTAAAAAAAAAAAAATGGACTTTAGAGACTGTGCACGGTTCCAGGCCCAGCTTGGGCACTTTCTAGTGCTATGAAATGGACTCAGTTTCCCTGAGCCTTACGTGGACTGGAAGTCTGGGGCTTGCCTTCTGCAGGGTGCTGGGGGGACTATGAAGTAGACACACTGTCCATCTCAGGTCAACCCATCTCAGGATGGGCCCTGTCCACACGGCACCACCTCCCCCTCTCCAGGGCTTCCTGAGACCAGAGTAGCTCCTCATTCCCGGGTCCACCACCATCCCCACCCCAGATTCATCAGTGACATGGGGCCTAGCTCCACTCCAGCCAGATCTGACAGCTAGCTGCCTTTGTGGGACAGTCTCTCCTGCTCTCCCCAGCCCCAGCTGAACAGCCACTGGAGAAAATGTGGTGGGTTTTCAGCACACTCACGGGGCTGCCAGTAAAACCAGTGAGCACTGCATTGCAGGGACAGGGACAGGGCCCTCTCGACAGACCCAAACCAGAGCAGAAACTCCTTTGAGGCTACACTGTTGGCTTCTCCTGTAAACACTGACTCCTTGGAAACTCAGCAAGTGAGAAGCTGGGACTTTCCAACAATGTGTCTCTAAAAGACCAGTCTCTAAAGGGCCAAGGTTGTCGACAAACTGCACCGAGCAACCTGCAGCATGTTGCTTCTTTAGGGCTGTGGGTTTCCCTGAGTCTGCTTTCCAGGAAAATGCAGGCAGTGAGGGCTGCAGAGCCCCTCCCCCACTGGGCCCTCCTATGCTCTCCCAGACGCTGAGGAGGATGCCTGCTTTGCTGTGACCTTGAAAGCAGACCAGCCTGTGACAGACCCAGTCACCTTGGACTGAAAATAGAAGGCACTGTGCTCCCTGCATCCTCCACTCACCTAGGCAGGTACTCTCCGCCCCACAGAGTTAGTCTTTGTTACAGATGTAGAAAGAGATGTCCTGCCGGTCTCAGCCAGAGGTTCACAGAGTCCCAGAGGCACCCGATTACACAGGCTCTCCAAAAGCACACATCCAAAGATCTATTGTAAGCCACCACCAGCACAGGGATCTTCCATGTGCCTGGCGCCCTCCATCAGCCGGCCCTCCTCTCCTTGATCTTCCCGTGGTAGCGTCAGCACTGTGGAAAGGCTCTGGAAGGGGGACATGACACCAGGGAGCTGAAGCAGAAGCCTGCACTAAGTGGTCTTTCACACTCTGTCAACATCCACACGCCCTGTATCTGCACCCATTAGGGCTGGACCACAGCTCAGGCCAGCCTGGTCCACCTAGGTCTCCCTTCTGGTCTCCTTTGGTCAGGAGAGGCTAGCTGGCCTCTGGGAACCAATTTCCCTGCTGTATAAATTCATATCATCACAGCATTACAGGTACCTCCAAGTATGCCTAAAAATCTCTAAGCCTATCACTCTCTTTGAGGAAACTGCAGCTTAGAGAAGAAGGAAAAGCTACACGAGGAAAGGAGAGTGAGGACTCACTGCAGACCTCTTGACCCCTGGCACTGTTCTTTCCATCCACAACACACAGTTAATGCTCTCAAGTCTGAGGGCATTAGAGAGGAAAGATTTATAATCTAGGTCATACTCAACCTCCATTAATTGAGAGAAGAAAGGTAACACATTGGCTTCATTTCCTGACTGTGTTGTCCTAAGAACAACTAAAAATGTTATCAACATTAAAAACAAACAAAACAACAACAACAAAAAAAAAACCACACCTCCCTGGTGGTGCAATGGGTTAAAGCACAGTACTGCAAGCTAGACTCAGCTGCTTAGGTACAAGTTCGATCCCCACCCCAGAGGGGACCTACATGGTGTGGCAGACCTCTCCTGACCCACTCGCTGCTCCCCACTCTGTCTCTGGTGAATCCTCTCACCACCCCTGCACCTCTGACCTGAACCCCAGTTCTGTGTGAACAAATAAATCTTTAAAAATAACAATAAAAAAGAATGTGTGTATATATGTAGCATTTCTCTAAAAAAGTAAAAAACAAAAAGTCCCTGGGTCCATACACGGTAACCAAAAGGGAAGAGACCTCAGACACAGTCCCTGCAACCTCCCTCAGTGTAGACACCCAGCTAGAGTGTCTCGGACCGGGCTCAGGAGACACCACGAACCCAGGAGCTCTGGGTAGGAGGAGAGGGCAGAGAAGGGGCACAGAGGGAGGCAGATCATGCATGGCCTCACATGCCTCGGGAGAGAGCTTGACTATCTCCTAAAGGCAATGGGAAGTAAATGGAGGCATTTATGAAGGCAGGGAGAACTATCAAATGCATTTGAAAAACTGTGTTTGTAGCTGCAAATAAAGACTGGATGAAAGGCAAACCCACGGGCAGCTGCTGCCAGAATGAGGCTAGGGCAGGCCGTGGGCGTGCCGGCAGACTGGAAGGGGCGAAGTCACCGGAGAGGTCCTCCAAAGTTCTTCCTGAAGAATCTAACGATGGTGTCGCTTTTGCCTTGTACAGAAGGATGGGTCCATTGTATGGTGAAAGATAGACTTGGACTTTTAGAGGTGAATTTAAGTCATCTGCACAGAAGTTGATTTACAATGACACACATCTGAAATTTACATTGCAATGTTAGTTCAATACAGATTTTTTTAAAAGAATGTTTTTCACCTGACTTTCATGTTCTGTTGTATATGGGATGATGCTGACGTGTGCTAAAATTAAACCATACTGCTTAGTGTCCAAGAGGTCCTTCAAATGCAGATCTGTTCAAGAATGAGGTCAAAGACCATGCCAAAGTGATAAGCAAGGAGACCAGGTTAAACAATAACAAAAATTAAAATGGTAGCCTGTGGGATTATCCTTTGCTCTACTGGAGTGGGAAGTCAGGCACACCTGCTGGACATCCAGTCACGCTCCCAGGACATCACGCAGCACCAAGAAATGGGCCCCAGGGCCCTTCCATGGTAGATATACCTGTCCTAAATCTAAGACCTCTCAGGTTGAATCCTCCACCCACTGGGCCCTACCCACGGCGTCCCAGGGTAGGATGAGCTGGGGAAGGACCTGCCGGGCCCTGCAGCACCACATACCCTCAGATCACCAGGGCAGCTGCTCATGCCAGGGTGGCAGAGACTGAGGCAACTCTTTGAAGTGACCTTAAAATGAATTTGCCAGGCCCTCCCTGGTGGTGCAGCGGGTTAAAGCACAGCACTGAGAAGCTAAAGCCGCTTCCGCATGAGTTCAATTCCCACCTGCCCCGGAGGTGACCACATGGTGTGGCAGACTTCTCCTGACCCGCCCGCTGCTCCCCTCAGCAGTGTACTTCCTCGATCTGCCTGTTCTGCTCCCCACTCTGTCTCTGGTGAAGTCTCTCACTGCCCCTGAGTCTCTGGCCTGTACCCCAGTTCTGTATGTACAAATAAATAAATCTTTAAAAAAAAAATGAATTTGCCAACTCTCAGCACCAAAGAGAATTGAACGTCTCCATAAATTTCATACCACTCCACAGACTAAAGTGTTTCTGACTTGGGTTTTTTTCTGATTCTCCACTTTAATTGGAGTTTGGGATCAGATTCACATTTTTCCAAAGTCTTCCTGATTCACTTCAGAAGTTGGCAGCAATGCCAGCTGAGTACTATCAACCTTGGTAGACAGCCTTGATGGCCATATCTACAAAGGAACTCACTGCATTTAAATTATATTCAAGGTGAGATCAGACTTTTGCCTTAAGACTTTTAAGTCTTATTTAGGCTTAAGAGGATAACTGTCATATTTTTAAAAGTCTTCATGTGTTTATCCATTCAGTGCCCGGAATGCAGACACATGCTTCTCCCCCTACTGGCCCCCAGCCCTGTGTCCACAGTCCATTAAGGCTCACATCGTGGACGTGTATTGATTGACCTGGGGTGAGAGATGGGCTTGAATGACAGTGACAGCACTGAACGAGGTATTTACTTACAATATTCATTTTGCTTTGTATATATGAACCATTTAAGCTTCCCAATACTCGTGTGTGGTTGCACAGTAGATATTAATCTCTCCATCTTAGAGTGGCAAAACTGAAACTTAGACGGTGATGAAGCAAGGTTTCCAAAGTTATCCAACTAGCAAAGGTCTGAGCCAGGACACCAACCCAGGAGATCACACTCCATCCAATTCCAAAGCCCACATCTCTTCATCAACACCCAATCAAAGAGGGCTTCTGGCTATCAACATCCCTATAATGTTCCCGTCAGCTTGCAAGGAGGTGGTAGCCCACCCTTGTCCAGGACGTGGGAGATAATGTCCAAACTGTATTCTGAGAGAGGCGTCAGAGACCAAAGATTCAGCAGACAAGGGGGTATGAAGGCAGGAGAAAGCACACATGTGCAGTACAGGAAGTTCAGAGTGTGGTTGCAATCTGCATATGTGAAAGGAAGAGGTGGGAAGGGCATATTCGGCTATATCCGGAGACTAGAAAGCCAGACACCAAGCTTGTACTACATTCTAAGGGTAGAAAGTCACTGACCATAAGTGGTGCATTATGGTCATATTTGTACTTGTGGACTCTGGCTGCAGTGTGGAGTATTAGACCCAACACAACACATTTTCAAGATGGTTTACAACGGACGACTTTACTTGCCAAGACTCAACTGCCCAGACTTTCAGGACCACGCTCCAGCTCCACTCTGAGCCAGAACATTCTGTTACCTACTTGGCTCTGGTCCACATCACCTTGGATTCTTTATTGGGGCATGATGTCATCTGTAAATCGTAGTTTTCATCTTCAGAAAACACAGAGGCTGTGAAGGGCTGGCCACCACTTTCACAAGAGGAGCATCCTCGCCCTTGTCCTTTCTTTTAATTACATTACATTAGATTTTTAATTACATTACAGCTGTTAGAAGTATATTCTTAAAAACATTTTCTTTTCAGCACGGTTCAGCGAGGAGGCATTGCATAGCCTCTCTGCACACGGAGGATGGCACCAAACTCACTTCCTTAAGAGTCCATTTGTCCTGCCTCCCTCCCTCCACTTCAAGCCCCAAGCTTGCTTTCCCTGCAGCAAGGAGCCCAACCAGCTAGGTATCTTTAGTTCCTGCCAGGCTCTGTGGCTTTGTCACATGCAGATGGCATATTTAAGGCAATCACTCTGAATATCTGTTCTCGGGTTTTACCAACTTAAACTGACTGCCTCTCCTTCCCACCACAGCCTGACAGGTTCCATGATATATAAGCACCTCCCCTGCCATTCTGGGGCTCTCTTCCTGTGTCCACTGAGAGCCCAGGAAGCTACCCAACACTGTCCAATAAAAAGACTCACCATTTTTTTTTTTTTTATGGGAGGATCCTCAGGACTTGGCTTTGGAGACAGAAATGCTGAGAAGTAAATTCAGGCATGGGACCTAGTTCAGATTTAGTGTTACTATATTGACTGCTTCCCAGGACATAACTTTTTTTTTTTTTACAAAAGTTTATTTTTACATCATTTTGTACATTCTTTTTTTCCATCTCAATTGTAATCCCCACAGGTTTCCCATCACCAAATCACCCGTGTGCCATCACCATAATCCCATGCATTTCTCTCTCCTCCCCCCGTTTTTGATCCCATTCCCCACTCCACCCCTACAAAATGAAAAGACTCACCATTTTAATCCTACCCTGTCCTCCCCCTTTCTCAAAGGGGTCACCAATTAACTTCCCAAACTCCAACTCAGAAATGAGTTCCTGTTGACACGCGTAGAACTCATGCATGACAACAATCATACACACACTCACATGCTTACACATATGTGCCAATGTCAACATATGTCAAAATGGAGCCCACACAATCATCCCTGACTAATGCTGTTCTCACTTTCTTGCACACAAAAGTCAACTTTCTTTCCCACCCAGGTTGTCTTTCTCCAGGTTGTCACATCCTTTCTAACCCCACCTGCCAGTCCGCCTCAGGCCTACTCCCACTACGTTATCCCTCAGCACTCGAGAAGCTTCTTTTTTTTTTTTATTTTATAACAGTTTATTTTTACATCATGTTGTACATTTTTTTTTCCCATCTCAATTGTAATCCCTGCGGGTTCGAGAAGCTTCTTACCATAGAGTCCCTAGCCCCACCCCATTTCACACTAAAAACAGAACATTTCCCATTTCTGTCTATAGCCCCTCAAAGCCTCTCCTGTCCTTGGCCCTTACTGGCCCCTTCACTGTCCCCCTCCAACTCATCCTGCCCTCAGTCATATGTCCTCTTTGTTCCTGATGGACCACAGAGTCCAGATCACACCTCACTTACTCATCCCCACGTATGCCTTTGCCTCAGCTGGATATCCAATCAAACCCCATGCACATTAATCAGGCTGGCCCCTAAGAGTCCAGAAACTCAGTCTCTACTCCAGGAAGACCCCTGGGCTGCTCCTTCCCCTCCCAGGCTCAGCCTTGAGACCTGGCCGGGATTACTTAGCCCATAGGATTGATCACCATGTACTTCAACTCTAACTTACCCACTGCTTTTGGAAACTAGATATAGAATAAATAATAAGGAAAGATCCTCTATTCCCTCATGTCTCACCTCTACCTCCTGGTTTGATTCTCCCTTAGCTCCATCAACTTCACTCTGCTAGAATAGAGCCTGCTCCCATGCCCTGACCCCTACCCAGTTGGTTTAGGTAAGGTTTACCAGAGCAGAGCTGTGCAGGTGACTGGCTGCATCCATTTCAGCCTCAGACTCTGCCAGTGAGAGGTGGGACAGGTTCGTCTGTAACTACTCCTCTCTTCCCCGATGGTTCTTATATGAACAATGTTGAGGGGCATTTCCCTCCCCACTCTCCCTGCCTGTCTCACCTTGAGTATCTTGGACTTCCCCTCCAATTGGCTTTAAGGGTCAGGGTTCTGTGAGTTCAGAAATAAGCACCTCCTTGCCCTTTCTTGCAATGCTTCTCTCACTCCACCCCTCCTCCCCACTCAACCAATTCTGCTTTCTGTGCCTTCTAACCTCCCAGGCCTGTTTTCTCCCAACTAATGTTCTCTGTGGGCACTTGCAAACTGCTGAGCTCACTTGACTTCTCCAGGTCAGGAAATTAAAGCAGAAGGATAAGGGAATAAACAGGAGAACTCCTGGCCAAGGCTGGGCCTCCCTACCATCCCTAACATGCCAGTGCCAAATCAGGCTGCTGGCAAGCTCATCACAGGAAGGCCCAGGGCCTCAGAGGTCCAGGGATTCCTCTACGCATCCATGTGAAAGCAAAAGTTGAAGACAGTAGGAGAGGATAGGTGTAATGACAGAAATGGTGTGTATAATTACATGTATAATCTCATTAGTAAATGGTTATATGGAGGAGATGTAAACTATACAGTATGGAGAGAAATTTCCAGGAAAAAGTAAAGGGAAATCACCTGTGCAAGGCAGATGAACCACAACAGGCCACCCCAAGACTCAGTTCTAAGTTGCTCTTTCTTTTAGCTCTTTGTCTCAACCCAAGACCAGGACAGAGCCCTTACCGTCAAGAGGGCTGCTCCTCCCATTGTCAGAGGAGACATTGGACAGGCACTTTCCCATCAGAATCTGGAGACAGCACCTCTGCTCTAAGTCCAGATCATTTGCTTCCACTATCTGCCTATGTCTTCTTCTCCTGGCAAATTCCTGAAAGCCTAACACAGCTTTAAACATCATCGCATTCAATCCATCCCTAGCACCTAGCACAGCGGTTGTAAACCAGCTTCAGAGCCAGGCAGACTTGCACCCCATTGGGAGACCCTCTGAGGAAATGCCTGTAAGGCCTGGAGCTCCCAATACCTACCAGCCCCTCCCCGAATAAATGAAGAAGGCTTTTCAGCAGCTTTCATTATCAGTGGTGCCCCAAAATGGACAAAAATATATTAAGGGAAGACCATGGGGAGCTCTTTGAGGAGCAACAGCCAGTCTCACTAAAAGCAAATGTGTTGTGTGGTTTTTAAATAAATTGCTATACATTAAATCTACTTTGTTTGAAGTATGAATTCTGAAACGCAAGTTTCCTTGGAGGGGTACCAGGCTGGCCTGGGAAGATGCAGTCTCCAGGGCTGGGATGGTCCCCTCAGTGATACCCTTCACCCCTCGAAGCTGGAAGCCGTGGCCCCAGTGACAATCGTATTTTCATGGAAGTTAGGGCCCACTCTCATGTTCCCCTTGTAATAGGCAGCTACAATCACCATGTAGGCATTAAACAGCCCATCTCAAAGGGACACACTGGACCCATGTAGAAAACTGAACAGGTCTGTGATAATAAATCTTGTCAAAACAGGAACTTCATTTCTTTCCTGAAAATGAAATACATTTAAATTTATTTAAATTTAAAATACCCTTTTCTAATTTTACCAGCACTGAAATAATGATGTGCTGGTCTTCCCAGGCAAACGTCAAGATGTCACAGAACCCCTGGAAGGTCAAGCGTGAACTTCGGCATTAGATTTAGGAGAGAAAGTCATTTAGTGAATCATCGCTATGTTGATTATAACCTCTTAAATACATGAGAGTTTTTAAAGTGTACAAAGCACGCTGTCATTTGATTCTTATCCCTTTCTCACAGATGAGCAAACTGAAGCTCAGAGAAATTCAGAGGCTTACTTATGTCCACATAACTGGTAAGCACAAGAGCTGATACTGGAGTCCAGGCTCTGACTCTGGCCTAGGGAGACATTTGAGCTGTTTTTTGAGAACCAAAAAATGGACATGAACCAAACAAGGCTTTTTTCTTTTTTCTTTTTTACCTTTTTACAAATACAAAATATTAAGGACAACAGATTTTTGTTTTAGTAAGGATAACTCAGGAAGAAAAATAGATTTATTTGGTTCTAATTCTACAGAGATAACTCTTCCAAAATCAAAGAGAAAGCTCAATGTATGGCTTCTGAATCATCAGATCAAAAATATTTATTGGTAGTTATGTACAGACTCAGGCATTAATCTAAAGTAGTTCGCAATTTAGTAGAAGGGATGAAGACACAAACACATCGCACACACATGCACACAGATCTGCACACGCACATAAACACATACACATGCCACAAAGGCCGAAGTGACAGAGACAGGCCAGAATGGTCCTTCAGTAAAAGGCTCTTTAAGAAGGGAGTAATGGGCTTTGACATCGAAGGAGGAAGGTACAGACAACGGATTGATCAGCCTCTATGGAGGCCTTAAGGAGGCAAAGCAGGGGCATGAACCAACATTTAAGAGTGTCTGGCAAAGGAATCACTCACTAATGCTTGCTCATTTTTACTGGAAGGAGGGTGAGGTCTTAGACCAAGGGGTTTTTTTGTTTGTTTGTTTAAGTATTGCCATATTCAGAAGAGACAAACAGAAGTGGAAAGCAAGCACTTTGCTGGGGTGAGCAAGGGGAGAGAAAGGTGCTGTTGGCTGGCTTCAGGCAGCTCGCTTGCTACCTACTTTTAGTGCAGCTGTGAGGAGCAAAGGATGTGCGGACCCTGCAGTGAGGGACCCAGCCCAAGGTGGAACAGCGCAGCCCTCAAGATCCTCCTCTGCTTGTCTGCTTGGGGAACAGGCCTCTGGCACTCCCCCACTATGGGTGCAAGAGCTGGATGGAAGACAGATATAGGGCAGGGCAGGAAAATCCCACATCTTTGGCCACCATCAAAGGAGCAGCGCTACTTCCATTTTTTTGAGGCTCCCAAGATACTAAAACAGGAAAGGATTCCAAAGCAGGATTTTAAGAAAGTTGTGGGATCTTTTAAAGGCTTCATTTTCAGTAATTAGCATGCAATGCAATATAATTATGCTATTCAAAAGCCAGAGATTCTAGGTACAAATACTAATTCATACTGCAACATATACTAGGTTTAACAAGAAGCTCTAGGTTTAAACTATGTCATTAACATCGTTCTCTTTTGATGCTGTCCATTATCTCTCAAACTCCTTATGAGAAAATAGCAAAAGTTTAAATCTGAGGCTTCTTAAAAATAGGAGTTCTGGGCCTACAGTGCTCATGCTTCACATCCTCCTCCCTGATACCAACCTCTTTCCTAGTGGAACCCCTGGCTAGCACAACCACCCAGCATCATCACATCCTCCCAGATCTTCCCTGTGATTCCAATCACTGAATCATCAAAAGGCATTTCTGCAGTCCAGCTGTATGGGGCGGACTGAGGGTCTTCTGGGAGCTGCAGAGGCTGTAAAGACAGTGGCCCATCTGTATAGCAAAGCAGGAAGGCCACTGTCCACTCCTAGGCTTGCATTTTTCCTTCCTGCATCCTCCTCTGCGTGGCTCCTTGGGGCCCTGTGCAAACACTGTTGTTGTTCCAAATGGCTAAAACCACTTGACATTTAGTGCAGCAGGGACCCTGCAAGCAACTGATGACACACTCAGTGGTAGAATTCACTGCACCAAAAAATAGATGCTTCCACAGATCTCAATTACTTTGCAAGTGATTAGAAAAGAATATCAGGCTTTCTTCAGAAGCCCCCCAAAAGACAGTGAACTAAAAAGTATATTGTTTACCTAAGCATGTGTCTATGACCAAGGCAACTAGGTGAACAGAGACTAATATCTGACTCCACTCTTTCATACCTATTTGTTGTATTCCCATTGTGTGTCAGGACCTGAACTAAGTATTGGGTTCACAGCAACCAACAGGATATGGTTTATCCCTGTGCCAGCATCACAGGATGAAGTAGGTGGAGAAAACAAAGAACAAGGAAAGTGCTCCATAAACATCATCTGAGGGTACTTACAGGTATTGCAGGTAGTGGGCTCAGAGCGACCCCAAAAAGTTAGGCTATGATGCCAGCCCTCTTCCCTACTTATCATCCTCATCCCTTCATCATCTTCCCCTTTCTTTAATTCGGTTCTCCCTTTTCATCCATCCTATCTCACTTTCTCTCCAACCTCCCTGTCCTCTCTGAACTACAAGCTCTGGATAAACATAAAAAGCACACACATTCTCATGCCCAATACTTCCCCACTCTAGAAAGCTGTCGTTCTTAATGCAATTCCTACTTCACACATGCTTTGCGATTTATTTCCCTCCCAACCTTCAGAAGGAGTGGACTTATCAGCAAATGTCATAAATACTGGGTTTTGTTTTTCTTTAAGCTGCAGCTCCAACAGCAAGCATCTGACAAGGATGTATGCTACACAAACAGAAAACTGAATGAAGCACCAGAAGAATGCAGGCATTTTTAGAGCTCCCGAGTTTTAGCTCAATTCCCTGTGTCGAGGTGGTTTCTATCTGTGTCAGTCAGTGCGTCACAACATCAGCCTCCATCCCCCGGTGCACAGCACCCCTGAGCAAGCGCCTTCCCACACAATATCATCAACTGTAAAAACTGCAACCACTGTTGAAGTTACAACTGCGATTATTTCTACAAACGGGGAGGGATGCAGTTCTGCTCAGTTAGTCCCATTAAGTAGGTTACCCATGGCACAAGCACCTTTCATTTTAGCAAATTCAGAATGCCCTTGGCTCAGCTACACATTTGCCTCAATTACCAGTCACTGGAATGAAATGTTTATTTGCCTGGATGAAGTTCTTTCTTCATGCTGATATAAGGATGTTGCCTCTCTGTAGTCTGTGGCTGCCAACTGTAAAGTCCTCAGCTGCTTGGTTTTTACACACTTTGTCTTGAAAAAATCACTTTATTTGTGGAAAATATGGGTACTAGTTGGACTTCATCTCATATGAATCTTCCAATTAGCCCCCCCAGGCATCTGCTTCATCAGCCCCTGTGTGAGCTTCCTCTGCTGCCTTGTGGAGTTCCTTCTGCATTGCATTGCTGTGCTCACTCTCCCTCTGGGCCTTCCACATTTTATAATTTAGTATTTTACAATAAATGTTAACTCTGTTTTCTGAAATGGCTCTCCAGAAAACGCACAACCATTATGAAGTACAAATGAGGTACCCCCACACCTCACTCCATATCAAATCCCCCCACTCAAAGAATCAGCTTTAATAGTTTTATCATTACCATCATTTTTCTTATTTTTTCTGTATCAATCATCGCACCCAAGATACTGCATAAAATAAAGAAAATCAGTATGGAAGATTTTGAATGCTTGCTGACGCAGTATGCTGTAACCAGCTAGTAAGACAAAACAACACAACTTGATGAAAAGCATAACAAGTTATCATCTAGCATTAAACACAGAAATAAAGTTTACTAAGAATGTAAAGATTAAGACAAAGAAGTAAAAAGAACGCTGAACTTGCCATTTCTATATGTGTGTACTACATACAGTCAGGATTCGGTTATGTTAAAGAGAATGAAAAGAAATTAAAGAAGAAAAGGGAGACTTTTATTTTAACTGTTCTTCAATAAAATTATTTATGGAATCAAGAGAGTCGAGGAAAAAGCTTGAGAGCAAGAAGTAGGATAAAAACACTGAGTGAGCAGTAGGGGAGAGAGGTTCTGTGTGGCTCTGAAAGAAATAGGCAGGAATGGAAACACAGAGCACTCCTTCCTAACAAGTTCATATTCATGCCAGGAAAGTGGGTGAACACCCTCAGAGATCACCAGACTCCCCCTGCCTGACTCACAGGATGGGGTCTGGTATTTCAGACCCCAGTAGAAGAACCCTATGAGATTCCCTCTCTAAGTGGCACCAACCCAAACTCTGATTCACTATCGGCTTGGGGAAGGCCTCTTTTTTGGTCCTGCTGAAGGGGTGTTGCCTTGTGAAACTACTATTTACACACAAGATGGTAATCCCTTGAGGGAGGAGGGGCTGTTTTTCGTAGGGGTATAGGAAAGTCTTAGAGCATGTCAGTGACTCTGGTTAAAATCAGAGAATAGCTCTGGCCCTCTGTCTCCTCTCTAGGAAGAGACTGGATGTTGGTCTTGCTGACCAACTGGGAAGTGGAGTGTGACCCATGGCAGCCTGTGCCCACGCTTCACTGTCAGCCACAGTGCCAAACTTCTCTCCCAGAGATCATTTCAGGAAAAAAAAAAATCCTTCTCAACCATAACCAATGACTGGCTCTGAAACCCTAAGGAAACCTCTCCCTGGTGAGGTTGCTCACAGACCATGTCCCACATCAATTTCTCAGGCTAAAATGGCTCTCCTGAAACTGGGCTCAATCCTATCCCCAGTTCTCAGGATTACATCCATGTTCTCCTGGCCTCCTCAGGCCAGGTGGGGAGTTTGGTGGGGTGAGTTCTAAAACACCTCCCAGATGGAGCCCTCTGACAAATTAACTGCCACCCTCCCTTCACAACCAAGGGTGTTTGGAATTAAAACGTATTTCTAACCAGAGGTGTTTCTAAAGGTGCTTTGAGTCAGGAGTAGGAAGGCCCCAGACCCAGAATGGAAGTGCTAAACACAGCAATAGTTGCCTTAAAGGGGTCTGGGTCACTGGGGGGAGTGAGGAGAGGAGCATGATATTCCCTCCCTCCTCCACAAAAGGCAGACCTGTTCACTGACCAGGCCCTTGGCCCAGACTGGACCTCACTAATGTTTGGCTGCCCAAGGAACTTTCCCTCCCAGGTTTCTGTCGGTCATCTTGAAAACCCCAACATCAGATGGTGCCAAATGCCTTAGGAGCATGTCTTTCTGCGGCTACACCCAGAAGGTTAGGAAAATGCACTTCCTGGTCTCCAAAAGGGTCGGTGAAGGACAGAAGCCCTACTCGTTCCGAGACTGGGAATGATGTTCCCAGCTCTGGAGAGTGGGTCACCGCGGGAGGCGCCAGGCAAGGAGCCGCATTTACCCAAATCAGATTCTTTGGAAAGCCAGGAGGGACGGCGTGCGGAGCCTAGCAGCCCACCACCCAGTGAGACCAGAAAAGTTCCTCTGAGCCGGGCTAGTCTGCTGGGATCTGTCCGAGGTGCTGAAAGGTCTTCCCGGGCCGCGGGAAGGCCAGTTCCACCTCGCCTTCAGCCTCCTGGCCGCCCGCTCTGCCCTTCCAGCCTTCTTCCCTGTCCTCTTCCCGGCCGCACCGAAGCCCCTTTCCTTCTCCCCTCCCGTCGCGCGACTCCACTCTTGGGTGGCATCAACTCCGCGGGAGCACGGGCTCCCGCGCCCCCACCGCCTTCCGGGATGTGCTGAGCCCCTTCCCCTAGCAACCACCTCTAGGGCGCCTCAGCTAAAGGGCTGTCGCCGCCGTCCCCCTCTTACCTTTTTCTTTCGCTCACGGGAGCGGTTCCTCCTCTTCCTGTTGGTTTCCTCCTTCTCCTTCTCCTGGAGGGCCTGCGCCTCGTTGTCTTTTATTTTCTTCAGCTGTTTAGCCGCTTGAGCCATGGCGGGTCACGGTGCTCGGGTCCCCGCCTCCCGGACCCTTCACACTTGGCTATCCAGGTGGTGACACCCTCCCCAGGAAGAAAAAAAAGGAGTCTCTGCCCCTCAGAGGGGGAGCTTCTTTCCCGGCTGCGGGAACGATGCGGCCGGGTCCGCGGGGGAGGCGGTTGCGAGACGCGCGGAGGGAGAGAAGCGCTGAGGCTACCCGCGGCCCCCGGATGCCGCCTCCCGCCGCGGCCGGAGCTCGCTCGCCGGCGCCCGGGACCGGCTCTGGGCTCGGCCCCGCCGCCTCTCTCTCTCCGTCCCTCCCTCCTCCTCCTGCGGCGGCGGCGGCGGCGCGGGGGGCGGGGGTGGGGAGGCGGCTTGTACTGCGGCGAGCGGCGAGCGGCGAGCGGGCCGGATAGGAGGCGGACTCCAGCAGTTAGCGCTGGAGGGCGCGGGGGCAGCTGACGGCCTGGGGACCGGCCGTCCCGACCAGGTTCAGCGCGCTCGGCACCGGTGCTGGTTGGTGCATTGCAAGCACCCGGCTGGCTGGCTAGAGCGCCGGCGGGGTTTCCACCGCTGCAGGGCAGCCGCTGCCGCCAGACGCACGGGCCCCCGCGCCGTCGGGTGGCAGGGAACAAAGCCCGCCGCCCTGTCAGGAGCTACTGGGGAACAGCAGCGAACCCCGCTGCTGGAGGCATCACCGCGCCGGGGGAGCGAGGGGAGGCTGCGGCGGGCAGCGGGCTCCGCGCAGAGGCGACCCCGCGGACGAGCGCGGTGGCGGAAGCGACAGCATCTCGGGGCGCGGAGGCTCGGCCCGCACGACCAGGATGGGGGCGGGGGCCAGCCTAGAGGCGCCCCCAGGCGGCCGCCGCTTCGGGGCGGGACACGCAACCCCCTGGTCTCCGCTGCAGCCCCTCCGAGAGCGCGCTGGGTCATCACTCACCGGACAAGAGCCGGTTTCCCCATGTCGCTGGCTAAGAGCTCGATTTGCCCCGTGCAGACCATGTGGGCCTATCATTTGCACATTTACCAATTATAGATGGAAAATGTGTCCAAGATGAAGTGGACACATTTTTAGTTCTCTTTTGACGCGGATAGAACTAGGTCTCTGCAGCCAAGACCCCCACCCGCGACTCCCAACACTGTCAACATGTTCCCTCAACATCGCCGTGCAGTGTTGAGCTGAGAAGAGTCACCTACCTGGTGGCTTAGGTCACGCAGCTATAAACCGGCCTGCAGGAGGAGGGAGGGGCCTTATGCTCACACAACCATCTCCCTAAGTGACAGGTGGACCAACCAAGATCTTGAATGAAAGGACTTGAGGACCTTTCATTCTGGAGCGGTTACCAATCCATTCCCTACCCATCCATTTGGGACTGAACTCTTGCTCTATTTAGCGCTGAACAGAGGGGTTTCAAAGCAATATTTAAGAACTGGGAGGAAATTATTATGAAATAGCCAGCATGCTTTGTCCCCCTAAGCTGACATTTAACCAGTCACAGACTACAGCCTAGAAAGTAGGAGTCCCTACTACACTATAGGAAAATGACTCTAAGCGGACCCTAAGCTGAAATCCCCCCTCCTTCCCTTACAGTACAAACTTTGAGAGTGCTTCGATCACCCACCTCCTCTCAGGCCTCCAAGTATTCCCTTTACTGGAATTTCCCTTCTAACCCCTTCTTCTCCCCCTCCATCTCCCTGCCCCTACAAACCTCTACACCCAGATGCTTACCTAAATTAAAATAGAGGCTGAAATCTTGGCTTTGACCTTGTCCTTTCCATGGCGGAGTCCTAGACTATCCCTTTTCTCACTCTCCAGCTCATCCAACTGAAATACAATGGAAACCACTAACAATCCTATATATGTAATTTAAATGTTCAAGTGGCCACTTTTTTAAAAATTTAAAAGAAAGTGGTAAAGTTCACTGCAATAATATATTTTGCTTAATATACCCCCAAAATATTATCAGTGCAACATTTAACTGATAAAAAAAAAAGTGTTGGAAAGATATTTCACATTCTTTTACTAAGCCTCCAAAATTCCATGTGTAGCTTACATTTACAGCACAGGTGAATTCAGATCAGGCACGTTTTAGTTACCTAAGAGCTCCATGTGACTGGTGGTTAATGTATTGAACAGAGCAGCTCACCCATGGCCCTGGCACACATTTTATTTCTGGCATAAAACTCTCAGCACTAGGCCCATGCCCATCTACCCCCAGCATGCTGCTCAGCCTTCCTGCACCCAATTCTGTCACCTGACAACCCATTTCCCACACTGCAGTCACGCTGATTTTTCCAAAACACAGATCTGATGATCACTTCCCAGCTTAACAGCCTCCTCTTTTTTTTTCTCCTTGAATGAAGATTAAAATCTCTTCTAGGGCATAAAAGGCCCCCAATAGTAAGATCCTTCTTACCACAGGCTGGTCTACCTGGTACCAATCCTCCAGCCTTGACAGCTTTAACTATGTCATTATTATCTTTGCTGTCCCCTGCCCAGACTGCTCTGGCTCTAGTCCTCCCCACCCACCAACCCCAGCCCAGCAGTCTAGCTAATTCCCCTTCATTCACCATACCTCTGGGTAGTCTTTCTCGAGGAGACCCTTCTGGAACCCAGACTGACTCTACTTTCTCATTTTATCATCATCTATATCTCCTCATAGCCGCTGTCATATAGGTTTTCATTAATGTGATTGATTTGATAGATGGATGTCTCCCCCAGAAGACTTCAGGTTCCATAGGGAAGGGATAAGTCTGGTTTTGCCCACTGGTATCTTCAGTATCTTTCACAGTACCTGGCACATGATAGCAGCTTCGCAGACATGTATTGAAGAAATGAGTGAGCCTGGTGTGTACTGACTTACAACATAACAAGTAATCAACACTTACTCAGCACTCCCACTGCACTAGGCATTACCACCACTTGATAGAGGAGAGAATAGGGCACAGAAAACTTGAGTAACTTGCTTAAGGCCACACAGTCAGTGACTAGTAGTGTTTTGTCCCAACTTCTGTGACCGGCTGCAAGAAAGGAAGGCAGGAGGCAGAAAGGCTGAGCAAGCAGAGTTTACTGCACCCGGACAGCAGCTGAGACAGAGCCCCTAGGGTGGGGTCTGCAGCTACTGCCCCCTCAATAAGGGGGAAGGGTCTCTTATATAGATTCTAAACTCAGATTCCAAAGGGGGTGACTCATCGCTGTGTCCTTATTGTGAGGCCCAGTTTGCTGTCACCTTCAGCTTATCCCATCCAGGATCTCAAGGTCAGTTTACTACCACTTTATCAAGCTTGGATGCAAGGCTCAATTCTTTACCACCTTAATTCAGTCCTTGTCAGTAAATCTTTGGTCACTCCCAACAAGTAGAGCTCAAATTTGAGCCTTAACAGTCAGGTGACAGCTTGCATACTTTAAACCATCCATGCTCAACTTTCTTATCTAGAAACATGGATATCGGTAATACCTCCCTGAAAGGACTCAGGAGGACTAGAACTAAGAATGACTAGGACGTGAGCCAGTACAACAGAAAGTACTGTACTGAACTGACTTTAGTTTCTTGGTGGGAAGCTTAGAGAAGTTGGACAAATTGGTCCCAGAGATCCCTTCAGCTCCAGATTCTTGCTTTCTCTAAATAGCTAAATCCTTACAGGATCCTTTTGAAGGTTAAAAATATATGTTTGAAATTCAAATAGGAAGCATTATCATTCACAAACAGTTGGTTTTGAAGGTCCTGACTTGTTTCCTCACAAATCACCATTTACATTGGCAGCTGTGATCCTGATTTGCATAAAACAGAATAGCGGACAAAAAGAAAGTCATGTTCATGGCCAGGATTCATTCATAAGATAATTTTCTTGAGTCCTATTAGATGACCGGGAGATTTCAAGCTGAGGAAGTCAAAATGGGAATCAGCCCTCTGAAGGCACTTGCGGCAAAAGCTGCTGAGGAAATGGGGCAGCCAGGCAGCTCAGGTGCTACAGGTCTCTCGCACCTCTGCTCAGAGGAGGGACGTTGTTGGGCCTCTCTGGGGTTCAAGAAATAACCCTCTTGAATGTCAACATGTCAACAAACAACAATCATCACCACTTATTGACAGTTCGTTATGCCCTAGGTAGTGCTAATTGTTGACATAACATTTATTTCTTATAACAAGATCATTGTTGGCCCAGTTTCCATAGGAGGAAGCTGACTGTGTTTACCTGACTTCCCAAGGTCACACATCCAAAGGGGAGAGTCAGAATTCAGACTTAGGTTGCTTAACTCCACATCTGACCTGCAACTATTTGGTGAATTTTGACTCAACTGACCCTCCTACAATGCAGAAGTAATAGTGTTACAGGACAAAATCTGTTATAGGACAGGGAGAGAGGGAAAACCCTGAAGCCCAAAACCTGCCTGCTCTAAGTGGGTTCTGCCATCCGCCGCAACAAGACAAAACATATAAAACTTTAATGAAAAGGGACTTTAATACAGTGATTATACAATATGGAACACAAAGAATGTAGCTTCTAAATCAAACACCTGAAGTTACCCATCTCCTCGTGGGCGAAAGTCAACCCAAAAGGGATTGGCCCAAAGCAAGGCCTGAAAGCCACCCCAAGACTAAAGACTAAAGCACCTTCTGGCCGGGACCCATGGGAGAGGGTCAGAAATGGCCAGACAAACCTGGGAGGAAAAAAGCAAAATCAAATCAATATAAACACTGCCATAGTCACCTCCCACCAAGGTCTCCTCCCAAACTGCCACCCCTCATTCCTCCAGGTGGTGATGCTGGGGCTGTGATCACTCCTTGGGCTCTTGTCTTTTCTTCTTACACCCAAGTCCTGAATGCACTGGATAAAGAGTGTATACTCACTCGAGATACAGGGGATCTTGCTTGACTGTGGGAAGCAAGTTGAAACCCCAGAGATCACAGGAGGCAGTCTCAAAACGCTCCTTTCCTGTCTTTCCCTCCAGGTGTGATGATGACTTAAGTAAATGCTGTATTTCATGAAACCTTTTTCTTGAGCTGATGAGTAAAGAGAAGTGAGTCCATTTGCATATTTTTGCTTTTTTCCCTGAGATTTTTAACAAACACCCCCAACCTCATTCTGTTATTATGTGTCCATGCAACTAGAGCAATTGTGTTCTTAAAAGAAACACTGTTAATAATTAATAAAGCTTCCCAAGATAAAAGCTGCCTCCTGCACTAAATAATATAAATAGCAGAAAAATATTGAGTGTATCAGACATTCTTTTAAGCATATTAAATCCTAATAACTCCATGAGTTAGGGGCTGTTATCGACATTTTGCAGATGAGGAAACTGAGGCAGAGTGAGAATGAATAACTTGTCTAAGATCAATGGTTAGTAAGTCACAGAACCTAGAATTTGAGACAAAACAGAGAGCCTTGAAGGTCTGTTTTCACTACATTCCTAGAGTCGAGATCTTACATGGAGCTTAGACTTTGAAGGTCTCCTCTGTTCCATGCCTGTACTCAATCAACCCTTTTAGGAAAGAATATGCCACAGAGCTTGTCCCACTGGCCTTTGAGTCCCAAACATCCAATCCAGGGCCACACCCTGCAGGTGTTCCGTTCAAATTTAAGTCAGGAAGGGTCAATGAGATGTGAGTACTGAGGGTGGAACAGGAAGGTAAATGGAAAACCAGAGTATTTCAAGATCTGGACTTGTCTTTCTATTTTGCAACCAATGGAAGAGCTGGATTCCTGGGCTCATTCTCACAGTGCCAGGCTAAGTCACTCCAGGCAGCCTGCCCAAAAGGGCCAGCTCTACTCCACATGGAATCCGACCCATCTTCCCAGAGTGCACATACCAGCCCAGCTCTGCCTTCTGGCAAGAATTATTCAGGCCCTTCTGTGTGGTAGCCCTTCAAATATTTGAGGAAAGCTTTCCCTTCTCCCTTCTACTTGTCTAAAATAATGTCAGGAGTTCATAGCAAAGGTGAATAGTGAGCTCAGAATTCATCATTTCCTGTCCAAAGTTTACAAATGAAGGTAAAAATATCATTTTAGTGATTGCATTTTGCAGGGTAGGATTTAAAGAGATAAATAAAAGAGCATGTAAGCCAAGGAATTCCGAGAGAATAGAAAACTAGGAAAATATTTTTCATTGAATTCTTGAAAGTGCTGTCATAAAATTTATTTGACTCAGCCTTAAGTTCTGATACTCTCCCTTCTAAACTGCAGGTCCTACCCCTGCCTCTCGCCTCTCTTATCCTCAAAAGGCATCTTCCACTACGTGAGAATCGAAGCTGCCAGGCTGGCCAAGTGTGGTCCTCGATTTCTGACACATTCTCACTCACACTTGCCAGGCCACCACCCTCTTGTCCACGCCTTTCTTTAGCTTATCTTCTGGGGCTCACCACTGCTCACCTCTCCAGGAATGTGACTACCAGTCATCCTTGCCAGACTCCACAGTGAGCAAATTCCCGTAGGTTTCCCACAAGTCATAAAAGCACTACAGTGTCTCTTTCTCATACAGCCAAAGGGCCAGAAAGAGCGGCCAGTGCCTTCTTCCTCTCTCTCCTCTCTAGAGCTGTGCCCACACCCCAGTGCCTGGAGCCACATTTCCACCTTAAATGAACTCCCTACCCTTTGCATGCCTCCCTAGTTTCTGAGGCCCTGTTCTCTGCTTGTTCTCCTGTTTCTTGAACACACTTTTTAGGGCTGATCAATAAAGCTTTTGCCTGACCTTTTCCAAAGAGTCATCTCAGCCTTGGCTCCAACTAGCACCCACATGCCAATGATACCAAATCTCTAATTCCAACTTCACTCTCACGCCTAAGACTGGGACGTGTAGTAAAGCGAGTCTTCTGAGACAATGCCAGGTAGTCACCACTCCTGGCTCAGTGCCCAGGTACTGGCACTACCATGCACCTATTCACCCCAGCCAGGACTCTGGATGCCCATGAGACTCCCCCTTTTCTCATCTTTATACTCCCAACCCCACTCTGCCCACTTGATTCCAGAGTCTCTGGTCAAAATGAGATTTCAGATTTGAATGTGCATGCAAATCACCTAGGGATTTTGTTAAAACACAAGCTTTGGGGCCCTCCCTGGTGGTGCAATGGGTTAGGACACAGCACTGCAAGCTGGCCACAGCTGCTCCAGTGCAAGTTCAATCCCCACACTGGAGGTGATCCACATGGTGCAGCAGAACTCTCCTGACCTGCCCTCTCACCCCCTGCACCCCACTTCTGTATGCATAAATAAATAAATCTTTATAAAAAAAATCAGTCTCGTACATACCCGCTCCCTTTGTTCCATCCTCTCAGCTCAACCTAGGATACTACTACCTCACACATTCTGCCTCAAGGCCATCCCTGTCACAATGAGGACTGACAACTCCCTGAGGTACAAGACATCGTGGTGCAGAGCCCAGACAAGGTGAGCTCACCAGTGTCACCCTGAGTGAGGGAGAGGTCCTGATATACTCTGATGAGAGGGAGCAGGGAGACATAGCAGTTCTGGGGGGTGAGGGAGCAGAGCTGAGATGGCTCCTGGACCAGAGAGTCAGCCACCAGAAGCTGGCCAATGGTTCAGTCTGTGGGAGAAGGACTCAGGCTGGGACACTGAGGGGTTCATTCACCTGTGTCCCCAGGCATGGAGCACAGTGTCTGCCACAGAGTATGTGTCAACAGTGTGTGAGTGAAGAGTGGTGAAGGGGGAAGAGAGGAAGGAAAGAGGCGACTAAAATAGCTTGGCAGCGCCTGGCCAAATCTGATTCAAAAGAGGGTCACCATCCTATTTCAGAAGCTTTGGAGGTCTTCAGCATTTCTCGCCCTCGGTTTTAGCCTTAGCAGTCTTGAGCTCCTCTCCTCTCATTCTCTCTTGGCCTGACCCAGGCCCTCACCACGGGGCTTCAGACTCAACTCTCAGTGCCCCTGAACTTGGCCGTCAGGGGCATTCCACACAGTTGATCATTTCAGCTTCTGCAAGCACAGAATTCACTTGGCTTCCAAGACACCTACCAGCCTGGTTCTCCTCCAAGTTTTCTGACTGTTCCTTCTTGCTTTCCTGCCTTTGACTATTGGGCATCCCCGGCGCTCCGTCCTTGGACCATTCTCCTTCCTCTGCCCACACGTGCCTGGTCTGCTGAGTTTAGATCCATCTGTCTGGGTCCACTCCCACACACACTTTTTAGGCTGCTCTCTCCCCTAAATCGGGATTCAGTGTCCACCTGTGACGCAACATCTCCATTTGAATTACCAACAGTCTGCTCCAACCCAAAGCAGAGTCTTGGACACTTCACCACATACTGTTCCTCCCATAGCCACGTTCTCCTGATTTCTCTTTCCATCACATCCCACATGTGATTTGTTCTCCAACCCTACTGACTCTGCCTTCAAAATATAATCAGAGTTCAACCAATGTTACCTGCTCTTCTCCCCAATCTTGTCCAAGCCAGCATCATCTCTCACTGCAAGAACCAAACCAGCCTTTGAACTGTTTTCTCCCTTGTCTGAAGCCTTTTCTCAAATCAGCAGCCAAAATGATCCTGTTAAGAGAGGGTGGGCATGTGAACCTGTCCCAGTAGGTTCCCACCTCAGGGTGAAGCCAAAGCTGCTTCCCCAAACCCTGCTGCCTCCCTGGGCTCCCTGGCTATACTGGTCCATCTGCACAGTGGGTCTCTCTGCCTCAGGGGCTTTGCACAGCCCCTGCCTGTCTCATACCCTCAATACCCACCTGCTTGCTTTATTCCCTCGCTTTCTTCTCATCTTTGTACTCACTTGCTAGGACTGCCATAATAAACGGGGTTGTTTAAACAACCACAACTTATCTTCTCACAATTCTAGATGCTACAAGTTCACAGTCATAATGCTGGCAGTATTGCTTCCTTCTGAGGCTTCTCTCGTGGATTTGTGCATGGCCACCTTCCCCAGAGTCTCCCCTGCCGGTGTACTAAGCTCCTCTTTCTATATAAACACTAGTCAGATCAAATCAGGGCCATCGCGATTGTTTTATTTTAACTTAATAACCTCTTGAAAAGATCTAATCTTCAAATAGTCACACTCTGAAGTCCTAGGGATTGGAATTTAAATATAGGATTAAAGGGAGGGGTTGGCACAATTCAGCCCATAGTAATCTTCCCTAACCACTTTAGGTGAAATTTCTTTTCTTCTCTTTTTGCCATGAATAAGAAATTTACTTGTTAAAAAAAAAAATCCAAATGCTGGCATTGTCCCGAAAAACTTAACAGGTTTATTTATAAAGTTCAACTGCTGAAACTTGTTCACTGAAGCCTTTTGATTTGCATTAATGCTTTATGACCCCACATTTATATTAAAAATTCACACACAAATTAAAAAGGAAAAACTGCTGATACCTGATTTTTGCTGCCTATTTTTCCACTTGCATTCAAATATAGAGGTGACTTCTGACCCTGTGGCAATGACTATCTAATGTTCAGAACGGCCAAAAATAGGAAGAAGAAAACAAATTTTTTTGAGAATGAACTGCTTCCCTTCGTAGTGGCATCTTTAGCACTTTCTCCACATATGCGACATGCTAAATGGACATAACTTTTACATGCTTGGCACACACAACACACAGGTTGATGTCTTCAAAAGCCCAACCAGATAGACCCTACTTTCCTCCTGCAAGGCACGAAAAACTGCACTCTGGAAAAGGGCAGATCTGTGTCGAAGCCCTGAGCAATTTCTGGCTCTAGACTCCAGAAGGGGAGTTCCCGGCTAAGTTCAGTGGGCTTCTGGTAAGATCTGGTTTCACAGCACCACAGCACCTGTCCTGGAACCATGGGGTTTCTCCAACCCTCCAGTAGAGGGCACACTCTGCACAGCAGCTTTTGTTAACTAGTGGCTTCCTGGGTTCTAGCCAATTTGCTGGCAGTCAGCTTTCTCCCAGACATGGGACAGAACCCTCCTTACTTACCTGCCCCACTTTTTCCACTGGGGCTCTTGGAGACACTGGTTGCTGGCTGGTGTTAGAGAGCAATGGTGGCATGGGCCGGGGAGCACAGCTTTTGAATCTAAAATTACATTGATTCGAAAGTATAACTGCAGCCCCATGTCTATTGCTGCTCTATTTACAATACAATAAGGAAGACGTGGAATCAACCCAATGTCCCAAAATAGATGACTAGATTATGAAGATGTGATACACACACACACACACACACACACACACACAGGAATATTACTCAGCAATCAAAATGATAAACTTGTGCCTTTTACAGCAACATGGATGGAGTTGGAAGGGATCATGCTTAGTGGAATAACCCAGAAAGAGAAAGAAAAATACCAGATGATTTCACTTATAGCAGGAGCATAAGGGACAGGGAAAGGAAAAAAGAGAGAGAGGGGCTAACAAATGTAACAGAGTAAAAATGAAAACAATGAACAACTATAAACCAGACATTTTTTAATATATTATAATAGTTTATTTTTACATCATTTTGTACTTTTTTTTTTCATCTCAATTGTAGTCCCCGTGGGTTTCCCATCATCAAGACACCCATGTGCCATCACCATAGTCCTGAGCACTTCCCTCCCCACCCCCCATTTTTTTTATCCCATTTCCCACTCCACCCCCTCAAAATGAAGCAAGAGACATTTTTTGGAGGTGAGAGGGGAAGTGGGATCGAACTGGGGTGGGAAGAATGCACTGGACTGTGATGATGGCACACGGTGAATTGGTGATGGGAAGCCCATGGGGATTACAACTGAGATGAAGAAATGCACAAAATGAAGAATGATGTAAAAAATAAATTAACATTAATTTACAAATAAATAAATAACATTATATTCCCCTGTGCTCCATGTACTCCACCTCTTCCTTTTCTGCTTTCATTTTGCTCCTTGCACTTACTGCTGCCTGCCATGGAGTATTGTGTGTGCGTTGCAGTGCTCACCTGTCTCCCGCACTGGGATATGAGCCCCCGGCAGCAGGGACTTTGCCTATGTAGTGACAGCCTTGTCCCTGGGGCCTCGGACAGAGCCAGGTGCAGAGAAGGCACTGTGCTAATAGCATTCGCTTAGTTCATTAATTCATTAAGTCATGCCTGATTTTTGCAAGGCCACTAAAACACCCTGGTGTTCATATTTCTTTCTTTGATTATTTTTATTAAAGATTTTTAATGAGCTTTGAAAATAGACTCATCATCTAAAACATTTGCCATCGTTAACCACATGTCATTGCTCATTTATGAACAGACTGTTGTCTCCCTGGTACCTTCTCCCTTAGTTCAACTGCAAAAAGCCTTTCGTTTCTTAACCTCTTTTCTGGCACCAGAAAGCACACAATTTTTCTCCCCTGCCCTTCTGTTTGGTATTTTAAAAACACACCCCAAGAAGCATAGATGTAGTTTTTTTCCCTGTTGTAAACCTTCTGTAAAGTTGTGGGTCTTGCTACAAGAAGACTCAATATATAAAAAAGTTCAAAATGTCAAAACTACTAACTAAAGGAAGAGGGTAAAAGGAAAGGTGGATGCTTAGTACTGATGATTTAAAAAAATTTTTTTTCGTTTCTTTTAAGATTTATTTTTTTATTCATACAGAACTGGAGTATAAGCCAGGGGTGGTGAGAGGATTCACCAGAGGCAGAGTGGGGAGCAGAGCAGGCAGATCAACGAAGTACACTGCCGAGGGGAGCAGCGGGCGGGTCAGGAGAGGTCTGCCACACCATGTGGGTCACCTCCGGGGCCAGGGATCCAACTCGCACTGAAACGGCTGCAGCGACCTTGCAATGCTGTGTCCTAGCCCGTTGAGCCACCAGGGAAGGCCAAAATTATTTTCTTCTTAAGGATTCAGTCTGGTTTCCTTAGTATTGGTTTTCCTCTCGTTTTGCCCCTCACCCTTACCCCCCCCTTTTTTTTTTAATTTAAAAAAGACAGGTTTGTGGGGAAAAAGAGAAAGGGGGAGAAAGAGAAAAAGAAGGACCTGCGCAGAGAGCTGCCGCCATGTTGAAAAGAGCAGGTTTGTGAAAGGAGACAGGCATCGTCAGGGAGGGATTACTCTCCTCTCCTGCTTCATAACGCAGACGGACGGAGCGTACCTTTTATCCTTATAGTACTAGCTAAAGTGCTCGGACTGCCTCGAGTTAGACAGGGCTGTCCTGGCATTTATTGTATAAAAGGCCTTTTCTGGACCTTTTCACTTTTACTACTAGAATTTCTAGAGGTCTATTCTGGGCTCCCAGTTTTGGAATCGAGGGCTTGTGTGAGAACAGGCAGCGGGATGAGGGTTTAGGAAAATATGAACATGTCGGGGAGGAAGGCAGTTTACACAGCCCTAGTCTGTTCACAGCTTCTTCTGGTTTCCCCCCTGGTCTGAAGGGCAAACCTATCACAACTAGGCTCTCAGTGAGCTCGCACACCATCCCTTCATTCCTCAGGATTTCACTCTGGTTTCCATCATCAAGGGGGGCTGCTGTAGCCTCCCCAGCCCCAGGATGGCTAATAAAATTACAGAGCCAAAAGGCACATTTAACATCCTCCAATTTTCATTTTGGTGCCCAGAGGAGCCAGGAGAGAATGCCATGTTTCCCTGAGAGTCCTAGGATTATGGCTTTAGCCGGCATGCTACTCCACAGGAGACAGAACTCTGTAGGGCAGGTGGTGAGTGTGTGCTTATGGGTCTGAGGGCTAATAGTCAATCACATTGAGTCCACTGAGGAGCAGATTGCCTCGTGGGTCACAGCCCAAGGTCCTGCCTCACACCAAGAGTGTCCCCAGGTTGCAGGCGTGGAAAAGCTGCCATCAGCCTGGAGCACCCACTGCACACAGGGCCTGGAGGCAGGCCTGGCACAGGCAGAGGGGAGAGGGCAGCATGACTGCCCAGGAATCTGCTCTGTGACCAGAGCACCTGACTCACTGAGTCTCAGCAGGTGGAGGCGAGGGTTTCTTGTCCCATTATGGTGCATTTTTAGCACAGTCCAATGCTGGCATACAGAGCTCAGTGTTTGTTGAATGAATGAATGAATGAAAAATTAGACATAGTTATATATACTCAATCATAAACAACCTGAAAATGACAATAAGTTGTATGTGCATAGCAATTAACTTTTTTTCTGCCCCAGCTCTCCCTTTTCTAAGATGAGATGTGCCTTCCTCCTCTAGCCTCAAATTCCATGACATTGTCCAAATTGCAAGTAAGTTTCTCATTTACTAGTCAAACATAATTGTCCAATACTTCAAACATATACATTGACAGAAAATGTAGATATCTCAACATGAAAAATTTGAAATGAGTCTGAACATAAGATGTAAAATACTCTGCTAACCTTTAAACATAGCTTTGGTTTGGTTTCCAATTAAGCAAAAGGTGCAAGATTCTTTGGGTGAACAGGCACCCCGACATGAGAATAGAAGTAAAGGTCAGTGGAGGTAGGGGGTTCAGGGAGCCAGTCATCATGTAAAGGTATTTCAGAAGGAAGCAGGAAGTGGAATAGTTTAAAAAAAAAAAAAGACATAAAATATCAGTGAGAAGAAATGAAAACAAGTGTGAAGGTCAGGGAGATTTTAGGGCCAGAAAGTGCTAAGTGATTTAACAGATAGAGGCCACTTCATTTATTCAAGTGCTTATTGAGTATTTCTATTGCTTTGGCCAATGCAAAGTAGCCTGTGGCACTTAGCACCTGAGCAGGAAAAAGTAGATAGCCTATAGACAAAATGGAAATGGAAATATTTACATACAGTGGAAATCTATACAGTCCTTAAATAACAAAGCTATTCCATGTGTAGTGATAGATACATAGAACCTCTCCAAGATGGGGTGAGTGACAAAAAATGAGATAAAGAACAGTATTAACAGCAGGTTTTCAGCTAGGTAAGAAAATAGAGTTCCAAGAGAGACACACACACATATTTACAAATGTTTTGCAAATGTTCCCCATTCAGATATATTGATATATGTCTAGATATACACAGAAAACACCTGGAAAGATACAAGGGAAATTCTTTTTATTATTGAGGTACAATGGACATACACCATTAAACTAGTTTCATGTGCAAAATAATTTGATGTTTGTCTATATTGCAAAATGATCACTGCAGAATAAATCTAGTTAACATCCATCAACAAAACCGAAAATATTTGGTTGTGATGAGACCTTTTAATATCTACATACTTAGCAACTTTTATATCTGAAACACAATATTATTAATTATAATCATACTGTACATCTTCATGACTTATGTTTGTATAACTAGAAGCTTATACTTTTTGACCATCTTACCCATTTCACCCACTCCACCTCAGCTTGCCTCTTGGCAAGCACCAATTTGTTATCTGTATTTCATATTTCTTCATATTTCACATATAAATGAGATATTTGTTTTTCTCTGCCTGACTTACTTAACAATTTATTTTATCGTATTTACTTAATTAAGCCTCCAAGGTCCATCCATGTTGTCACAAGTACTAAGATTCCATTCTTTTTTATAACTGAGTAGTGTTCCATTGTATATTTATGTGTACATCAAAATTTCTTTAACACTCATCCATTGATGGACACCTAGGTTGTTTTCATATATTTGGGCTATTGTAAATGTCACAATAACATGTGGGTACATACATCTTTGTATTATATGAGTTAGTGCTTTTATTTTCTTCAGATAAGTAGCCAAAAGTGGAATTGCTGGATCATATGGTAATTCTGTTTTTAATTTTTTGATAACTTGCTTATTGTTTTTCATAGTGGTTGTACCAATTTACATTCCCACCAGAGGTGCACAAGTGTTGGCTTTTCTCCACATCCTTGCCAATATTTGTTATTGATTATTTTTGTAATACCCCTTCTAAATAAAGTGATATATCTGAGTTTGAGTTGCATGATTTGCTGATGATTAGTGATGAGGAACAACTTTTTATACCTGTTGGTCATCTGTTTGTCTTTGGAAAAATGCCTAGTCAGAACATAATCACCATTAATTTTTTTGTTAATGATTTGTATTTCTATATTTTGAATATTAATCAGATATCAGACATGTGATTTGCAAATGTTCTCCACTCACTAGATGCAATTCCAGTTTGTTGATGATTTCTTTGGCTGTGTAGAAGATTTTGAGTTTGATGTAGTTTGTGTCTTTTTTTTTTTTTTGCTTTTGGTGTCACATCAAAAAAAGCATCACAAGTCTAAAGACAAGTTGTGTGTTTGGAATTTCTGAACTAAGCTGTTATTGGAGAAGGGCATGAAACCATTAAGGAAGGAAAGAGAAATTTAACTTTGTACACATGCATACCCTTTTTATGCAGTTGTATTTCATGAATGTGTGGATATCCTTATTTTTTTTTAAGATTTATTTATTTATTCATACAGGCCAGAGATGCAGAGGGTGAGAGGATTCACCAGAGACAGAATGGGGAGCAGAACAGAACAGGCAGATCGATGAAGTACACTGCTGAGGGGAGCAGCGGGTGGGTCAGGAGAGGTCTGCCATGCCATGTGGTCACCTCCGGGGCAGGTGGGGATCGAACTCATGCTGAAGTGGCTTAAGCTTCTTAGTGCTGTGCTTTAACCCACTGCGCCACCAGGGAGGGCCCCTTATTTACTTTTAATTACTAATTAATTACTACTAAGATATAACTTTTTGATTCCTTGGTTTCTCTGTTTTTTTCCTGTGATTCTCTCCTGGAATGTCTCAATTACCTTTCCTTACATGATCTTGATGAAGGATTAGTGCTTGTGTCAGTGTAAATTTAGTTGAGATGATCTACTTTTTTTCTATTCTGCACTTATCCTTGATCTGAGCACTGGCTGCGTCCTGGAAGCTCATCATTTGACCCTGTCCTGCCACGTTTTTAGACTCCCCAACCTACAATGAGAGTGATCTCTCAGAAAAATTGGTTCCTATTTTTTTTGTTTCAACCTTTTTTTTTTGTTGTTGGATCTTTTCCAATTTTCCTTTTTAAAGGAAATTGCAATAACATATACATAAATTTTACCAGTTTAAGCATCTTTATGTTTAAATAACTAAGTATTTTTACATTATTGTGAAATTGTAAAGTCCTATAGAACTTTTTTATCTTTAATAAAGTGAAAGTACAAATTGCAGAATACAAGAAATATGTGATATATATTATACACACACACATCTCACAGAAAACTCATCTAAAATGTATAAAGCACTCATACAGATCAATAAGAAATAGACAACTCAGTAAGGCCAAAGACTTGGATACTTCACAAAAGACTCATTTCAAATAGCCAATAAACCTATGAAAACGTGTTTGACCTCACCAGTAATCAGGAAAAGGCAACACTTAACCACAAAGTGATCCTACTACATATCCACTAATGACAACATTAAAATGATCAAAAAATATCAATATTGAAGAGAATGTGTAGTAGCAGGAGCTCACCCAATGGGAGCCAAATATGGCAGGATTACTTTTGAAAACTACTTTGACATTATCTGATCGAAGTTACAGGACCCTACCATCCAGAAATTTCCCTTTTACGAATATCTAAGAGAAAGGTCTGCAAATCACACAAACGATATGCACAGGATTAAGTACAGTATCATTGTGATAACTCAAAGTAGAAACAGCTTAAACAGACAAATACATTTTGATATAGTCACCTAGTAAAATATACAGCTTTGATATAAATGAACTATAGACAAATGCACCATCATGAACAAATCTCACAAACCTGTTGAGGGAAATCCAATACAAAATGCATGATTCCATTTCTATAATATTCAAAATCAGGAAAACGAAACTATGGTGTTTAACAACGTTTGCCTAGGTAGCAAAATATCAGGAAATTAAATATTTAAGTCTTGTGATTATCTTTGCTTGGGAGAAAGGGACCCTGAGAATTAGGGCAGAGGGGTTTTTGGGCTGCCATTCTGTTTTCTGAACAGTTTGGTATGTATAAAAGCATATACTTTAAGGGATTCATTAAGCTATACATGTTTTAGGTACTGTATTTTCACAATAAAAACAGGCATAAAAAAGATGTCAGGGATCAAAGTACCTCTTTTCTGGGTATAATCATCTGTGTGTGAAGCACACTGAAGCTGTACAGGAAAGCTTGGTGAGCAGGAATAGGCTAAAGACAGAGCCACAACCCAGGGACGGTGGAGCCCATGGAAAAACTTGGGTCTTTCTTACTTTATTTTCTTTTGTAATTTCAAAAATATTTCTTGGCCCTTTAAAGTTGCTTTTGTAGAATTCCATATTATTCCATTTCAGGTTTATAACTTTGAATCAAAAGCATTTTGGGGATGGCAAATTAGGAGTTATAGCCAATGCCAGTTATTTTCCTTAAGTGGGAGCTAGACAAGCTTTTTTTTTACAAAAAATCACATAATCCTATTTTGCAAGAGGCCCTTGCTTTTGTAAAGGTTTCATCACTGTCTCCTAGTCAATATATAATTGTTTTCATTTTCTTTGGAAAACTGCTCAAATTTAATCTTCTAAGATGTGACTACAACTACTTCTCTAACTTCTAAAAAGAAAATAAAGTCAACTAGTCAATTGTATTTAATAAAACACACCAATCAGCAATTGTTTGCACAGAACCTCAGGTCTAGATAATAAGCTTTCTGTACAGATGTTTTATTTATTCACATTTCACAAGACTTTAAACTTAGGATGCCAGTTTTCAGAAACAGACCAGGGCCCCAAAAGCTCTTTAAGGCCAACTTAAATACTGAAACAAGGTGATCTGAATGGCTTGTGTCTCCCAACACAAGCCAGATGTCAGTTTTCAGTATACATATTCATAGAAATCTCAATGAGCTTTACCAGCACTGCAGCACAAGTGATTAGCTACTAGTCCATTCACTCGGCTTTGCTTGTTAATCTTTGTGCATGCACAAACTGAAAATCGTGGAAGAGGATCACATCATCCTAGAGAACATTCAATTTTTTCAAATGTTACTTAAATCTGGCTTTCAAAAAGGCCTATTTAGTAAAGTAAATGAGTGCAAACCTTATTCTTATTGTTTACAAGAGTGCTTATTTCACACTCAAACTATTCACTATAGCCACAAGAAAACAATTCCCAGTCTACTGTTTTAAACGATCTCAAAAAACCAAAGCCAATTAAACCAAAGAAAGCCAGGCCTTTCTTTAAGTGAGGCAAAAATCAGTTTCCACCTTTTTGAGGCTTTGTATCATGTTTGTCAGCATTCATGTTCCTCATTAAAATGGCAAGGAATCTCAATAAAGCCCAATTTGTAGTTGTCACTCTGGAAAGAAAATCCATGGGTCTGTGCTGCATTATGTAACCATACCAACTTACATAACAAACCCGTTCTGCCCCTCAATGGAAATTTTTTAACAAATGAGTTGGGGACTATCAGCTTTTAATTGGAGGAATATGCTCCCTTACTTTCACCCCTCATGCCCCTACACACACCAAAAAGTTGTTCTAATGAGCTTGAGTCCATTTACAACTGTTTCACTTGGATTTTTGAATTTTTTTGAAAGTCACAAGGACATGGAGCTCTTCCCTTGTCGTAATAACCCTGTTTATTGGATTCTTCCAACAAAGACAGTTATTTTCTTTTCACTAAGCCTTTCCATTACCATTATCATTAACCAATTATCTGGTGTCTTATGAAGAGGCTAGAAGGATAAAAACCATCACAAACTGCTCCGACTGTCATTTGAAGAATGTGAAACAGTAATTCTTGCCTAGAAAGTTTGAATGGTCAACCTGACAAGACTCTAGTATTCAGCAAATGCACACAGTTGTCACCATACCAAAAAAGCAGCTGAGCAGCACCTGAGATGCTCCCAGAGCTCCTGGAGGTATAACTTCTGGAATCCTAGTTATCCTAGTTACAGAATGCAGAGCAATAGAGGGGAACACTGCTGGCCATGGCACTCAGCAATATACACATTAGTCAAGAGTGCTGTCATTTTCTTCCCACACCTATTTCTGAACATAGTGAAAAAATAAAAGGGTGGTGGGGGTATAGTAAATAAGGCCAGTTCCTTTACTCAAAATCATTCATCAGTTGGCTATACATGGAGTTAAGAGAATTCAAATATTGGAAGTTTATGGGGGGGAGGGGTTAACACTTGAGTCTGTATTTTCCCCTTTGTAGAAAAAAATCAGTGTTGCTGTGTTTATATCTCTTAAAGCAGGTAGTTTGCAGACGCAAAGGCAGTATGTTCTCAAAACAAGCCCTAAACATGACATACAGTAACAGTGTTGGGTTCAAGTCATCACTAATCAAGAGAAACAATTTTTGTGGAGATGACTCTCAGATCTAAAACTTGAATGGCCTGGGTTATTTAGAACGAGGGTCTGCTATATACTATTCATGTACTCTTCCTAAATTCCCCAGTGTGAAAGGGCAGCAGATAAAGTGCAGAGACCACTAAAACTTGTTACCTACTTCACCACTCCACCCCACGAAGCTATCAGTTTCCCAAAGCTAAATCCAATTTTCTAAAATCCACCTTATATCCATAATTGTGAGGATCAAAAAATATTAACAAAGATGATCAATGTTCAGGATTTTGACTTCTGGAGACTCTTAGATTACATAATCAAGCAGATTGAGGAAGAAAAGTTCATTTTTCCTTAAAAATAACAGATTGCATTGCTAAGTAAGATTAATAAAAACTACTCCTATTTGACGCCCCCTCCCCATCTCAGGGCTACTTGTATTTGAACCTGCATTTTCTTTCTTTGATTGCATGAACTACAATCCTTTTAGGTTTTCAAATGGATTTCCCTAAAACAAATCCCAAGGGAGGTCTTAATGTCATTTCTTTGGAAAGAAAAATCTTGTTTTTATTGTTGGCATTTGAACATCTATGAATGAAATCTGTAATTCAAAGCAAAGTTCATGAGCTTCCTACATGAAGAGGAATATGAAAGAGCTAATTTTAAGCCTTTGTGTACAAAGAATTGGAGTTTGAAATATTTGAAGGCAGAAAAACTCCACATGCAAGACAGACATCCAAAATGGCTCAACATAATTTATTTTTTTTATGTTAAAATGTACAGAGTTCTTTTGAAAGTACTTGCTAGAAAGGGGGAAAAAAAAGTGATATTACATACAAGGAGAGGAAGGAGACCAACTGGCCCAGGAGCGCATGACATGGAGAAATTACAAAGGCATCTAGGCACCCCTTCCCCTTAGCTTACAAGTCACCATGAACAAAGTACAAAGAGGTTACAAAACAGGAAAAGCAAATATAAACAGACAGGAATAGACTTAGCTTCATTTGTACATGCGGCTTTTAGAGGCATCTGGAGCTCTATTCACACACTCTAGAGATCTCTTTAAAGAGAATTTTTATCTTTCTTAAAATAGTTTTTAATATTCTACAACAAAGATAAAAAATTTTAAAGATGGAATGAAATGAAAAAGCTCTTATTTTAAAAGGCATCAAAGTCACTAACAGTGAGTTTTTAAATTTCTTTTTTAGAAGATTACCCAAGTTATCTTGCTAAAAATACATTTTTTTTAAAACAGAAGTGAAAAAATGACAGGTACCAATATTACTGTGTTGGATAATTTCTTTTATAATATAGAAAAGAACATTTTCTCTACAATAGTTCTACAGTCACAAAAAGGCTTGTGGAAAAGGGAGCTGCCCGATTGAATTTTTTTTTTTTTTTAAGAAAGAAACAAAACCAAACACAACCGCAAATCAACAGAAATTGAATTCACGGCCCTCATTTCAACAGCTTCTCCTTCTGCCTTGACCCACCCTCCTCCCAATATACCTCCCTCCCGACCCACCCCATCCCCACCCCAACCAGGAAGCAATGACATAGCTGAAGATGTAGGGAGGGGGCAGCACAGTGCACTTTCTACATAGATGACTGGGAACCGGAATAGTATATACAGAGAAACTGGGTCCTACACAGCCTTGCACATGCTAAGAATTGAGAGCGGCAAGATGTGGAATTCTGCCTGTTCTATCTAACACATTTAATTGAGAAAGTCAATTAAAGTGTATTTAAAAAACCAACAAACCTGTGCATTTGAAAATTTTAATGCCTAATTAGTACTTCAAAAATTTATCTATATAAAATGTACAAATAAAGGAGAGAATTTAATGCTTACAGGTATTTCTTTAAGCAGTACTTCCCCCTTTTGGATATTTGACTGCACATACCAAGTGGTATAATAGTTTCCATTCTAATGATGGAAAATTATATATATATACATACATATATATGTGTATGTGTGTGTGTGTATATATATCTATCTATCTATATATATATGTATATATATATATGTAAAATTTACCTATCCCTGGAGCAAGTAATAGGAAGAGAATGGGCAAACTGGCTGCACAAGAGAAAAGAGAATGGATTGGGAGTGACATAGGAGCCTGCTAAAATCCTGCTATCCAGATTTGCCCTACTATGCTGGTGGTTGGTTTATCCCTCTTCTCTTTAGCCACTCACAGGAGAGGGGCTGGTGCACTCTGATTCATGGGGGGGGGGTGGGGGGTGATCTCAGGACCTCAAAAGACAAATGACAACTAGAGGTATGTATAATTTAAGTAGCTATAAAACTCACCATGATCTCTCAAACAACACACATTCTGCGTCATCTCTTCCAACATAAAATAACCAGTGTCAAAGGTTTGTCAGGTATTTTTCAAATCACTGAAATGTACAGTCATTCACCACCATTTTATGTAAGGATGTAAGAGGCTAATCAACGGGGATTGCTGTTTGAGTTTAATCGGAGTCAAAGGCTCAAGAATCAAGACCCTTAGCATCTCAAAGTACATACTAAAAATAAGAGGCTGCGTGGAATCTGTGCATTATGGCTAATTCACCAGGTGGTAAAAATAAGAGGTCAATTTCTTCTTGATTGTTAATTGACCATCTATATTCCTCCAAGGCTGGATTAGGAATGCAAACAGCTTTCCTTTGAGATTCTGCTGTTAATTGAGACTTACAGTATTTTTGTGTCTCTGAGTGCTGAGTGGGAACAGTTAAAAAAATTATATTACACTTGATTTAAGAAAACAAACATTTCAATGAAATCCATCTATAAAGAAACATTCTTGGGGAAAGGTTTCAAGAGGTGTGTGTGTGTGCGTGTGTGTGTGCACGCACGCGCGTGCATGTGTGTGTAGGGAGTGGAGGGGATTTTAAAAGGAGAAGCATTTTCCTGCCTCACTTTATTAATAATAATAATAATATTAACAATAATAATAAGTTTAAGGAGCTTGGGTTGTTCTCCATGACCCCATCCGAGTCTCCCATAAGTGCCTCCTGCTGGAATGAAGTAGGAAATGAAAGGTTGGGTTTGGAGGAAAGGGCATGGTTAACCCAGAGATGTATATATAACATTTAAAAATGACAACATTGGGAGCTGCAAACAGTGAGGGGAAACATACATCTTAAAATAAAATGAAGGTAATTTTACACAAATTCTGTCCATGTGGTGTATAAAGAAAGTAAGGCTCTTTTTAATTATGAAAAGGTTTTTGTGCATGTTTCCCCTATCCCCAAATCCATTTTTAGATGAGTTCTATTGTAAAATGTTCAAGATTGTGAAGAAAACCAAAGCCCAGAACAAAATGAACCCAAAAAAAGAAGACCAGGTTTTCTAAAAAATAAAATAAACCAAAGAAAAATTCCTCTAAATCTACAGCAATATTTTAACTGGAAAAAAGGTCCATTTTTCTCTGGTTTGTCAGTATAAAAGGTTCCTTTATTTATATATATTTAAGTTTTAATTGCAAGTTCATCTTGCTCATCTTCTCATGTAAGGTCCATTGAGTGACTGCTTGGGCACACCAGCAGCATTCATGTAGCTGTGATGGGAGGGGCCAGTATACATCATGTTTCCATGAGGGTTTGGCTGCATAGGCTGCTGGGTATAGGCCTGGCTCCCCATCATCCCCATCTGCATCTGCATAGGATACTGTGCTGTCTGGTTCATGTAGGCAGGGTTACTATGGTAACTGCTGTTCATCATGGGCTGTGTCATTCGATAGCTGTTCATGGCATTCAAGGTGTTCATATTCATGGAATTGACATTATAAGCAGGGGTTGGCATTAAATTAACCCCCATGTTCATGCCACGCTGAACAGCTAATGCACGAGGGCCAGCCTGCATGGCAACCGCTGGTGGGCTGCGGCCATACAGCTGCTGTTGGTGAGCAGCCGCAGAGGGCAGTGGTGCAGATTTGGAGCGAATGGAAATGTGCCCCTTGACTGGCATTTGCCCTTGTAACCTCTGAGTGTGAGGAATGCCAATATTGGTGGCAGACATGTTGCACTGTAGCAGAGATGACGTGAGGTTCATGGTGGTGGATGCCAAGTTTGGGGGTGGCGTCATGGTGGCTTGTGCTTGAGGGGTCCCAGCTAATGGATGAGATGGAGCTAGCTGAGCCAATCCTGTATTAGACAAAGAAACACTGGTTGCATAGGAAGTCACAGCAGGAGAATGGCTATAAGGCATGGCATGAGGGTCCATAATGGTGTTAGTCAGCTGCTGCAACTTGGCTAAACTGAAGGTGGCTGATGGTTGAGAGTAGCTGCCAGCACCAAAATCCCCTGGAATCCTCTCATAGATACTTATGTTCCCAGTGCTTCCAGACTCTGGTATCTCCATGATCATAGGTGCTGGAGTGAAACTGTTATTCATACTACACTGTGAGAGGGAGGGCTGTTGCTGAGGTGGAGGTGGAGGTTGAGGCTGCTGGGGCTGAGGTGGTGGCGGCGGCTGCTGCTGCTGCTGCTGCTGTTGCTGCTGCTGCTGCTGCTGCTGCTG
>NW_004567115.1:26458084-26492050 GCF_000260355.1 Condylura cristata
TGCTGCTGCTGCTGCTGCTGTTGCTGCTGCTGCTGGGGAGGTGGAGGCTGTGGTGCTGGTTGCTGTTGCTGCTGCTGCTGCTGCTGCTGCTGTTGTTGTTGCTGCTGCTGCTGCTGCTGCTGCTGCTGCTGTGGTGGTGGTGGAGGGGGCGGCTGCTGCTGCTGGTTACTAGGAGGCCTCTCAACCACACAACTCTGAGGTGACTTGATGTTGCAGTTGGAGGCAGGCTGGACGCTGCCCTGCTGCATCATGCTGCAGCTGTTGCCCATGTTTGCCATTTGCTGAGTGACAACACAACTGTTCTGGGTGAGACTGCTGGAGGATGACAACCCACCATAAGAGCAGCTGCTCTGGGAGGAGTTATTTCCACAAATGCTGCCACCCATTGTGGAATCATAACTGCTAGGGTTCTCATAGTTTTCTGTGGTGCTCTCAATGCTGCCCAGATCACTGAAGCCACTGTCCACCACCTGCTGAGAGTGGTCTGATACAGAAGGCACATCCATCATGGGGCTGGTCTCCATGTTCTGCATAGAGGGTGCGGACAGGGATCCTTGTTCCGGGCTGATCTGGGTATAACCACTTTCAAGGGCAGGCACGTTGGGGCTGCTGACAGAACGGACTGACTGGCTAGGATGAGACTGAACAGAAGATAATGGGCTATTATGTTCTGAAGCATGGCAGTCTTCAACCATTGACATCTGAGGGTCTTCATCAGCCTGGGTGTAACTCTGTAGGGTCTGACAAGCCGCAAGAGTTTCTTCACAGTCCTGGTAGGCTCCCTCATGCTCATTGCTTTCTTCTTGGGTCAAAGACTGCACTGCTTGTACAGTTTCCAGGTCTAGTTCACTATGAGGAATCTCTTCCTCCTCTTTTAATTCAATTAATTCTTCTTTAGAGTTAGAATCTTCTTCATGATCATCCTCAGACCCTGGCATATTCTCTGATACCACAGATGTCTCATGAGAAGCATGTTCATCTTCAGAATCTGGTTCTGTTTCATCTTTATCCTTTATATTCTCCCTACTGCTCTGCATATTAGTATCTAAAAAAGACTCCTGGCCAACAGACTCCTCCTTGACATTTTCTCTAATAGGTTGTTCCTCTAGCTCTTTTTGCTTTGTGGATTCCAAATGACCATCATCTTCATCATCTGCATCATGGTCTTCATTCTGGTTTGTCTCAACAGCCACTTCATCATCTTCTTCTTGCTCTTGTTCTTCCAGTTCTTGTTGTTCTTCCTCTGATTGCCTCTGCTCTTCTAAGACACAAGGTTTCTCTTCTTCCTCTTCTACCTCAGGCTCTTTTGTTTCAGTCTCAGGACTATTGCTGCTATCCACTGGAGAAGTTGCTCGAACTTCACTGCTGGTTGTATCTTCTTCTTCTCCCTCCTCAACTTCTTCTGTTTCCACAGCTATCTCCTCTTCTTCCTTCCTTTCTGTCAAGGGCAAATCATCTTTTGGTTCAACAGTTTCTTCATCCTCTTGAATTTTGGGTTTACGTCCTGGTTTAGGAATGGGGACAATGGGCTCAACAATGCATTCTTGAGTAGAAATGGGCAGAATTTCCCGATTCAACTTAAATCCTGGCTTGCGACCAGGTCTTTTCTTCCAGTGGATTGGTTTGCGGCTCTTGCCTTTGGGCCATCCTTTTTTCTTTTTCATAGGTGTGGATGTATCTGGCTCAAGTGGAGAATCCTTCACATCACATTTCCTCAAGAGTGATACTGGCTTTAGAATAGGAGTGTCTGAAAAGGGGGATAAAAAAATTGGTTACAAAACCTCATACTTTGCAGTGCTTTTTCTGAGACCAGCATGTAAAATGGAAATAATTTTAATAATTGTCATAAATTTTTGCTTAACAATCTAAAGAAGAAACCTAATTCATGGCATCTTCTAAAGTCACACAGTGAATTGAAAAAACAATGAGAGAATCTGGTCAACATTCTATTACCATTCACAAGTCAAAACTAGTTCAAATTCATCACCACCAACTACACGGCTTTGGGAAAAATTACTTTAAGATTCAACATCATCATCTACAAAATGGAGAGAAAAGCTTTGTAAAGACACAAGATGTTAATAATAAGTAGTTATTACCACTTATCTTTACCATATACATTTTTCTGTGTTTGCAGCTGCCTAGTTTCCACAAAGCCATTTCTTTATGAGCCAACATCTCCAGGCCATGATTAAGCAATCCTACATGAGTAACTATTTGTATGCAAATAACTGCAATATATTAGCCCTACACAAATACTGACTTGAAGAAATTAAAGCATTAAAGACAATGATTTATTAGAAATAATCTTGCTATTAGTATTTTCTCCCCAATTAACTTTTCCATTTAAAAAAACTAGTAAAGTATAGACAGGTAAATTTACCATTTTTAGGTATTGATGTAAGTATTAAGTATATTCATATTCCCACTAATTTTTAAAGTAAAGAAGACCAAGGTAAGAATAGGAACTTGTGAGGTGGGGCAAAGCAAAAAAATACATATACATACGTAAATCAAAAATAAATAACTTGAAAGTAAACTACATAAAGGGCCCTCCCTGGTGGGGCAGCGGGTTAAAGCACAGCAGTGAGAATCTAAAGCCACTTCCGCATGAGTTCAATTCCCGCCTGCCCCGGAGAAGATCCACATGGTGTGGCAGACCTCTCCTGACCCGCCCGCTGCTCCCCTCAGCAGTGTACTTCCTCGATCTGCCTGTTCTGTTCCCTGCTCTGTCTCTGGTGAAGCCTCTCACCGCCCCTGAGCCTCTGGCCTGTACCCCAGTTCTGTATGCACAAATAAATAAATCTTTAAAAAAAAAAAATAACTACATAAGAAAAATTTGTTGAATTCAAAAGGAGCTTAAACAAGGAAGGGATATTTTATTAATCTACACTGATCCAAGATAAAATTGTACTAATGTGCCAAATTTACAAAGTAGGATTTTAGTTTCTTAATTATATACCTCAGAATATAACAATTAAAGTCAGGAAAGCCATTCACAACAAAGCAAAGAACTGTCATTGCTATATTAAAAATATTACGTAAAAATAAGAGAATAAAGAAAATGCACATTACTAGATTTGAAGTTGAATGAATTTATTTTTAAAAGAGACAAAAAAGCTCGGCTAGTTAATACATTTAAAACTACAGGTTTATAATGCCATGGGAAGAAACTGGCTTCCTTCAAATTCACCCAGCAAAGTTAAAAAGCTTAGTCTGATATCCTGCAAGGCAAAAACTGCAAATGCAGGTAGCATATCAAAAAACATTAGGGTAGGATGCAAAAGACCAGTTTTTTACTTAGCTCATATATGAATATAAGTCTCTTTATCCCCTAAAGAGGAAAAGACAGTAAGATTACTTTAAACATAAACAGCTGCATTTTTAGCTATGTGACAAAATTTAACTTATTATTAACTTACTACTAGTTGAGTAAGATACATTAGAGATGATTACAAATTAAAACGAGTCAAATTTATATGAATCTGATCTTATAAAGAACCATCTTAGGGCCCTCCTTGGTGGTGCAGGGGATTAAAGCACAGCACTAAGAAACTAAAGCCATTTCAGCATGAGCTTGATCCCCACCCCGGAGGTGACGCACATGGCACGGCAAACCTCTCCAGACCTGTCCGCTGCTCCTTTCAGCAGTGTATTTCATTATTATGCCTGCTCTGCTCCCTACTGTCTCTGGTGAAGCCTCTTACTGCACCTGTGTCTCTGGCCTTTATCCTAGTTCTGTATGTATAAATACATAAATCTTAAAAAAAAAAATCTTAGCATTCATTCATTTACAAGCATTTATTGAGAGCTTATTTTAAGCATATAGCAACTAGTACAACAGGTTATAGAGTGCATAGCCTACTAAACTTGTTTTTTACTTAAGTATCTTTTTGATGCTCTAAATCTAATATACCCATTAACTAAAAATTCAGAGAATGCTTACAATGCATTAGGGAAAAAAAAACAAACCAAACTAAGCAAAATTATTTCCTAATAGGCAAGACAGTTTCTGCAGACAAAGATAGGTCCTGAGTATAAGGAAAAACTAGAAAAAGGACTTCAAAAAGAAAGAGGATTAAGTGAGGAGGAATATACTTGATAATTTAGAGATTACCAGGTTGTTTCTTGGTGGGGTTTTTTTCCCCCCAGACTTGGGTTTGCAGCTCTCACTGTTGTTCATCTTTAAAGACAATAAAACTACAATAAACAACATTCTTGTAAAACATACCATCAACATCATCCGACTCTTCATCATCATCTTCATCTTTAGATTTCCTCTTAGAAGATCGACATCTGAGAACATCTTGGGAGGACAAATGAAAGTATCCTCTAGAGAAGAGTTCATTTTCATCCTCTTCCTCCTCTTCTTCATCAATTTCAAAAGTAGGTTCTAATCTTGGCATTGGCCTCTCAGAGTCAGAATCTTCAAAAGGTTCATCTAATACCTCTGTAGTCTCAGAAATCGTTTCTGTGACTACACTGCTATTATGGTGTTTGCGCTTTCGAACTCTCCTTCTTCGATGAAGAATTGGCTTCTATTTAAAACAATAATGAAAGCATTTATAGTAACAAGCACACTATTTCTATTAATAACATGATTAATAGCTTTTTAAATCCTAATAGAATTAGCACATATAAAACAGTTTGCCAAAAAACACTTGAACATTATTGCAAAAGACTACAGTAGGATACTGTCATAAATATAACATGTTGAATAACTAAATACAACTTTGTAAAATCTCCAAAATAGATTCTAACAGTGGCATGTCTAAAGAGTAGATATTTTAATTCCCTTATTAATAGTTAAGTTTTGTACCTTATGGAGATTGCCTATTTCAATTACTGTAATAACAGAAACTAGTTCCTTACAACTTTTTTCCTTAAGAGAAAAAAAAGAGTAAAAACACTTTGTTTTGTAGCTCTATTCTGAAGGTCAAAAGAACTATCAGTAAAGTTATATGGCATTTTAACGAGTTATTCACAGCTACACTAGAATATACAAATACAGAGCAGATATGTATTTACTTGATGATAGAGAAACATTTCAAAATTAAAATAAATTTGCTATTGGAATTTGGCATACTAGTCACAATTCTGTGCTAGGATCGACCTTATACTTTACATCATATAACATATATCGCCAAACAATAACAATGATGCACCAGAGATTGTCTAATCCAATTCTTCAATTTCTACAAGGGGTGTGAAAGTTACAGAGCTTACTCAAGGTTGCACTCCAGTCAGTGTCAAAATGGTTATAAAAAAATACAGTCTGTTGCCAGGTCAGGTGAATTTCTTCAAGTACTTTATATGTGATCTCACTGTGATAATGTTTTTCCTTTTTTTAAAACACAGTAAAATGACATAACTATGTTTTATAAATAAGCAAAGTAAGCCCTAAGATGACAAAGATACATTCTTCATGGCCACATAATGACCAGCAGTGCTAATCAGTGGTCAATTTTTCTATAGTTCATATTTTCTAGTCCTTTCAGTTGAATACAATTTTCAAACTAGGTTAAACTGGTCCAATTCTTTGAAGAAATGGAGTGATTTCTATCTAGAACTGGACCAGGAAATACACAAGATGAACCTGGAACATCTCACAACATCAGAAAGTAAGGAAGTCAAGAAGAAAGCAAACAACAACAAAATCACAATGATTCAAGTATGTACGTTAAAGAGATACAAAGGCTAAGCTTAAAGAGTTCCTAATGGCCAAAGTGGGAACAATTTTAGTAACAAAGTGGTAGTACTGAAGATTATACTCAAAGTCTAAAGTAAATATCAATGACTCCATTTTGATATAAATACTTGAATAACTAAATAGCTGGGGGAGAATGAACAAGTCTCTCAAATAGAATCCCATATAATTAATAGAATAATTTGTTCTTAAATAGTAAGATATAATACTCCATATCTTAAATGTGGGTTGTGGACAGTAACTTCCTTCCAAAGAGTACCGTATTGAAAAAAAGGAAAACAGAAATTAACTCTGTAGTGAAGAAACCTGACAAACACAATGACAAGTCAAGTGATGAAGGTTAACATTAATAGTAAAGAACACTGTACTTCATGTGTGGGTGTATGTCTATACTCATAGGCGTACTCTTTAAATGATACAAATAATGAGAATGCCACTAAACCCCTGTGTTCTTAACAGGGAAAATCTTAACAGGGGAATGTAGGAACTCTATACTTTTTAAAAAATAATATTATACATCTAAAATTGTCCTATAATTAAAACTTATTTTTAATAGTCTTTCCCTCCCCACCTTTTTTTTAAGTGGTAGTACTGGATTATACTCAAAGTCTAAAGTAAATAAAGGTTTGAAGATCTAAACATCCTGCTAAGGAAAAAAAAATGTTTCCATCCTTTGGATGATAGCTGTCACCACTTGACCACAGACACCAGCTCACTTCATTCCACCTGGCTGATGGTGATGGTTAAAGATCAATCCACTGTCTGGGATATTTCTGGTATACTACCGAACAGAATTCATTACCACCATCACATAGCATTTATTAACAAACTGGTGATCATCCAAACTATGCAAAGCGACAACATATAACTTAGAAAATACTTTTAAAATGAAGTCGTCAAACCACTCACTGCAGGAAGAGGTAAAAGAAAAGTACAGGAAAAGTAACTTCCTCCAACATAAAAGGCTTCATTCTAAGCATGTCAATAGAAATGACCACTATTGTCCTGTTGAACAATGTAGTATTATTTTCTCCTCCTTTTCTAGTATCAATAGTTTCAAATCTGAACATATTTTAAACTTAATTTTAAATCCCTAACAGCCATGATTTGTGTATTAAACAACAGGTTGAAAAACAGTTTGTCAGATTTTATGACTTCTGAGCTAATTCTCATGAACCAAGGTTTATGTTTATTCTTTCAGAACTCTAGGACATAACCAAAGCATACAATAAGCTGCAACTGGGAGAACAAAAGACATGTCCCAAAAAAATGCCTCACCTTTCGCTTCAATGTGGGCTTTGTAAGAATTGGTGGTGAGTTGGAGCGTGGACTTTCTGGCTCTTCTTCCTCCTCACTACTCTCACTGAAGCTCCTGAGGAGAGCCCTGTCACCATCACTGTAGCGACGGGACAGTCTATCATTGCCTTCTGGTAGTCTACACTTCAGAGTCTCAGGGCTTTTCTTTAGTTGACCTCGCCATAGCTCAATGCCCTCACTTAGTCTTCTTTTGGGAATGTCTGGCTTTCCATCCTGGCTTGGCTGCTCCTGAGAGGCTGCCAATTGTTCCTCACTTTCAGCGTATTGTTCTTGAGCAGTTTCTGATTTTTCCTCACATTCTCCATATTGTTCCTGAGGAGTTGATGTGTCTTCCAAGAGCAATTTAGAATCTTTATCACCAAAACGTTCCTGGGCTTTTCTGTTCTTTCTCCCCCAGCGGCCTCTACGAGATGGCTGATTATTTGCAGGAAGACTATCACAAGGAAGAACTTGTTTGTTCAAACGTGTAGAGCTAGCTGGCACCATAACTTCTGGTTTCTTTTCACTTTCTACTGAAGAGTAAGAATCTTGTTCCTTGTTTTCTCGAGATACAGACTTTCCCACCTAATTTTAGAAAATAAAACCATGCTGGTTAATTTTTCAGTTTCATTTGGTTATGTCAAACTATTCTACAACCCTTTCAATACTGAGAAAACAAAGCTTTTTTTTTTAATTATTCATTACTTAACAACTAGCATGACTATTTCCTCTGTGTTAGACATGGCTTTAAATATATACATTTAATCCTGCATAAACTTATGAAGTACTATTACTATAAGAGCCATTTTACAAAAAAGATGACTGAGGCACCCCAAACTTAAGTAACTTGCAAAGTTATGCAATAGCAGATGAAGAATCTGGGATCGAAGCCCAGGCAACCTGACCCAAGAATTGGTTAGCTAGTACACTTAAACACTATGTAATGCCATCTTGAAAACATGACTATTCTTATAAATGTTAAATGAGAGAGTTTATAAATTTTCTCAGTCGAAATTTATAAATAGAGAGGACATGAGCTCTGGGCTGTAACTTTGATCTTTATTCTGAATATTTAAATTTGTAAATCAAATTACACTCAACAGAACACAGATTTCTAAAGGAAGAAAGCAGCACTATTGTAAAACATTAAAAAAGGTATGCATCGGCCCTCTCTGGTGGCGCAGCGGGTTAAAGCACAGCACTGAGAATCTAAAAGCTGCTTCCGCATGAGTTCGATTCCCGCCTGCCCCGGAGGTGACCACATGGCGTGGCAGACCTCTCCTGACCCGCCCGCTGCTCCCCTCAGCAGTGTACTTCGTCGATCTGCCTGTTCTATTCCCCACTCTGTCTCTGGTGAAGCCTCTCACCACCCCTGAGCCTCTGGTCTGTACCCCAGTTCTGTATGCACAAATAAATAAGTCTTTAAAAAAAAAAAAAAAAAGGTATGCATCACAAGAAAAACAAATACTGAAAAAACTAAGTAATTCTCCTTCACCCTTCAGTGGCTAACAACACTGTGTGATCATTCACTATCTAGTGTTATTAGAGAACATGCTTATGTTATTTCCTTAAAGTTTTATTATAAAGAAAATGTATCTAACTGCATTCAAGTCAGATTCTTCAATTAAGACACAGCTAAAAATTGGCCTCGTGAGAAATAGTCATAAGTAACGTAATAAATATCAAGATCGTCTAATAATCCCTGGCTTAAAATCACAAATAAGCAAACAAACCTCAAGTGTTCCTGAAATTTCTATCATTGAAAAAAAAAAACCTGAAATTCTCATGCAAAATTACCACATTGGATTAAGATACATCAATTATCATGAAATAAAAAAATCAAAGTCAAATACTCATAAAAACTAAAAATATATATTCTCCTGAACCATAAAGAGAGATTACCCATGCTCTTACATTTGTTTCTAATTCTCTTTCCTGGCACTGTGGCTCTTCATTTTCTCCTTCCTCAGCATCCTCCTCTTCCTCTTCTGACACAACAGAGTTGGAAACTATGACAGGAGTCCAGCGCAAACATTCTGGATCTACATCTACAGGTCGCAAATTCAGCTGAAGTTTTGCCATGTGATCCTGGATAAGTTTTTCCCGGCGGATAATCACAAATCTGAAACCAGAGTAAAGTTTATGGCAATCAACAATATAGAAGGAGCAGCTAACAATGAATATGTAGTTAAACCCCCAGAAAACCCTGAAGGGGATAATACATGATTCATATATAGCCTGTCCAGGAGGATGAAATACAGAAAAATGTCACCACATAAGACACCTAGGAAATACAAAGCTAGAGAAATATATCACATCCAATTAGCACAAATGATGAAGTTATTTTAATCACTTATTGTCTCATATGTCCCACTGCTAGAATCTTTGCTATTCTCTATCACCCTACCTCCTATTCTTCATCTATGTCACTCAAAGGCTTCCTTTTCTTGTTTCCTTTTCCCAAACATTCTAGCTAAGGGTAAGCAGTCTCTCCTTATACCTGCATTTAATCTTATACCACTTATAAGAAAATTAATTGTGGGTACATTATATCTGACATTGTTTCCAGAAGTTATTTTTCTATTGTAAAGCTCCCAATATTCAAAGAAAAAAAAAGATTTAGTAGCTTAGTTCCCAAAGCTGAGAAGATCAGAAAAAATGTTTTTAAAAATATGGTCAATAGACACAGTGGTGTAAGAGAAAATAAATATGGTCAATAATATATCATATAGGAAGGAAAATTATGTCTCAACAATCACCAAGAGTATTTATATTGATTTATGCCCTTTCACCAATAACTTGGTTACCTGATCCAAAACTTCTACCTAGTTATCTTTCAAAAGTATACAAAGGGATGTGATACTCACTGGTCACTACGGAAGTCTAGCATTCTTAGGTGGTGGAGTGTGGAAGTAATATCTTGAGGACAGATTCCAGTTAATTTGCTTAACTTTTTAATGCTGATTTGCTTGTCATTTTGGTGATAAAGGCACTCCAATATTACACTTTTCCAATAGGCCATGTAAGAAAGGCGACCAAGATCAGATAATGGTTTTTCTGGAGACCCGGCTTGGCCTTCACGCTTTGATAACAAATAACCTAAAGAAACCCCCAAATCATAAATATGCCAGAGAATATAAAACAGACTAAATCTCCAAAATAATAATCCCCTCTTACACACACAATGCAGAGGTAATAATAATGTCAAATAAATTCCTTCAAGAAAAAGAACAAAATTTCCTTAAAACAAATTTGAGGGATTATGTAATTTTAATCACTGAACATTAGGTTAGCATTATTTTGTCGATAGTTAAGATAACTCAACTGCTAATATATTTTTAATATATTATATAAATATATATTTAAAAGGTTACAACCAGAACTACGTATTAACAGGCTGCATTAAGATTAAGGCAATGTTTTGTATCAGAAAACCCCTGCATGTTTTATTTGAACCACTAGATGGCAACAGCTGTATCTGAATGAAACAATATTTAATATAATCCTGTCTGTCAAGATTGTGGTTCTTCTGTGAGTTGGTTAAATGACCATTTCTTACTTCAATTAAAACTATCCTCACAATGACCCTAATTCTTGATGTGCAAGAATGCTGGCATGAGGGTGTCACTTTTGAGAATTTGTCTTCTTGTGTAGACAAATTTTGTTCTTGACTCTCAAGAACAAAAATAGGCATAAAGAAACTTAAAAGCAGTCTAAAAATGGCCATGTGGAAAATACATTTTACTGGGAAAAGTAAGTGAAAACAAGTACTATAAATCTTACAAACTGTTATTTTTATATCTCAAAAAAAAACTAATCAGCATAATAAAATATTTTCCCAACTTTGCTATTTGATGGCATACCTTATCCAGTCATGAGTCCTATTTCAAAACAATATATTAATAAAAGAAACAATCTGGCCCTCCCTGGTGGCTCAGCGGGTTAAAGCACAGCACTGAGAATCTGAAGCCGCTTCCGCATGAGTTCAATTCCCGCCAGCCCCGGAGGTGACCACATGGTGTGGCAGACCTCTCCTGACCCGCCCACTGCTCCCCTCAGCAGTGTACTTTGACCATCTGCCTGTTCTGTTGCCCACTCTGTCTCTGGTGAAGCCTCTCACCGCCCCTGAGCCTCTGGCCTGTACCCCAGTTCTGTATGCACAAATAAATAAAATCTTTAAAAAAAAAAAAAAAAAAGAAACAATCTGAATTCCTCTGCTGGTAGTCCAAAAAGGTCAAGAAAATGTACAAAATAATGGCACACATTTTCAATCAGGAGTACAGTCTAAGGTCAAGTAGAAAAGCTTCACCAGTTCATGTGAAAATTAATTTTTAACACTGGTAATATAATTAGCTGATATTTACCTATATCAAAATTCTTGCATTGAACCACTATTTCTGAATAACTTTCTTTAAATATTATCATTGTTAACAATAGCTAACGGAAAATATTCTTTCAAATATCACTTCAAATATTTAACAATCAATATAAAATTTACTGCAAATACTTTTACTTTCTAATATTATCAATGTGCAAGAGAAAATGCAAGTTCCACATGCCTTTTTTATACCTTTTAGTTTCCAATTTTTATCTCAGATTAAATTATTTCCCATACTATTTACTTAACATTTTTTAATGGTGCATTAAAAAACCACTAGGTAGAGCATATACCAATGCAGATTGTAAGAAAATAGGAATAAGATATTATTTCTCAGATAATTGTATAATAAAAATAAGACAAGTTCTGTACTTCTTAATACTAACAGAAGTAGTTATACAATGTGAATAGCATTGTTATAAGTTAGAATTACTGCTCTGTTGTAAATTAAAATAAAGGCTCTTACTATAGGTAATATAGAAGTTGACTTTCAATATTAGTTCTTTAAAGAATTTCATGCCCAAGTGATCTCATAAATTACAATATGATTATAGCTATGTCCAACCAAAAGAAAAATTCATGACTTTAGGATTTTAAAGTCTCATACAGTAGTATGACAAAAGATACTAAACTAACAAGCAATGAATGCATCATCTAGAAATCTATGAAATATATATACAGAATATCCACAGAAAGAGATAATGAGAAATGATGTTATAATTCTTACTGAAATCGATGAGAAACCTGCCATAGCCCTTACGCTGGTACTGGGGAAGAATCATTATACAGGAAACATTGTATTTCTGTTGGCAGTGCTTTTCCTGGTAGAGAAAATAGAAGACAAATTTTAAAACAACAGGCTGGTAAGACTAAACCATAATGCTAATTATTAAGAAACAAAGACTAACACTCAAAATCACAGTCCTGGCGTTTGGGGAATAATAATACACATCAAGGAAAAAATAACCCACTGGGAGGAGACGAAGACAACGTGAAGTCATTGCAGTTATCTACAAAGCAACCATCTCAAGAGAATAAAAGCATAACAAAATGTTATCTAATCCCACCTGCAACTCAAAAGCAGTATGTTAATGCCTAAGATGAGCGGAGGAATATGAGGTATACTCAATCTGCAAAGCTACAAATGAGTCTGTGCCACACGCTACAAGTGGGAAGATTGATTGGTCAACTCTTTCAAGTTTCTTTCATTTCCTACTCTGGTGCTCAGAGCACAGTCCTACCTCCTTATTTATAGATTTTGCCTAACATTACAAAACAAAGTCCCAAAACCTTTGGTGCAAATATATTTTTATAAATCAAGAATATATGTTAAGTTATACTTAATTTACAGAACTCTTATAAGCTATTGCTTTCTATTTAACTATTTAATATAATTAGACTTTACCATGGGCTTTCCTTAAATAAAAGTGTATCTTTTGTTATCTGACAACAAATCTTTTTCTGCCCAAAAGAATGGGAGAGTAAAAGAGAAAACATCTTTTAATAAAAATAGCTTATTAGTATTTCTATGCCTAAAATTCAAATTAGAAAGAGAAGATTTAAAATGAGAAAGAAAGAACTCAGAGAGGTAATGACTGTTTATTTCACAAGTTCTATCTCTCATTAGCAGGGGAATAGGAGTCATTTAAAAACACTTCCTCTGGGAGTATAACCAGCAGTCTATGTTCCTAAGAGAGTATAGTCTGTTGAATGTTACTAGGCACCTTCTAGCACTTGGTGAGTTTATGAATATTTCTTCTGTTCTTTCCAAAAAGCTAGGTGATATGAAGAATATCCCCCTAAACCAAAAATGACTGTTGCAGGTTTCCATATGAATTCAAACTTGAAGCTGACATACTTACTTTAGAAAAGTAGCCAACTAGATGGCAGCCCTTGACATCATTCTGTGTTAGTACATAAAAAAGAAATGGCTCCACGTCATAATAGAGTGTTTTGTGGTCAAGAAACAACTTTGCCAAGAGACACAGGTTCTGGCAATAAATGGTACTCACATTCCCATCAACCTAGTGGGAAAAAAAATAGAACAGAACAGTCAGCAGAATCTCTCTAAATCTAGATTAATATGCCTCAATCTAGGTATCCACAGTGAGACTAACAGAAGTTGTCAGAGATAGCACATACAGAACCTGGAAACTATCCCATGCAATAGCGTAATTATAATACTTGCTATTGACATCTAAATATCTAAAATACTAAGCTTCAACAGAGGATAAATAGCTAGACAAGGAGGTGATGATCATTTTTTTAAAAGTACCTTTTATCTTTAAAACAAGATTGCAGGAATCATACAGAAGGCTGATCTGAAGTATTTAAAACAACAGAAGGACCTACCTACAACCTCTTTGAAAATGCATTTTTAAAACAAGGTTTAACTATAATCTCATGTGTGAACTAGTCAGAAAAAATGAAGTCTGACTCCTGTGATCAAATTTACCCCCCAAATATAGCTATTTGAGGGAGTATTAACTACTGTTGGAAACACCAAGTATGCACCGTAGGTAGCAGTCTGGCAAATGAGACGTTTCTTAGACTCAGTTGACCAAGATCTGTGTGGTGGAATACTACCCCTGTGCTCTTAAGAGTTGCATGAGGTTTGCTTTTATGAAAAAGCCAGATGATACCTACATTCCCCAAGACACAGACATTTAAACATGGAAACATCTTCATTTAATAACATTTAAATTGTTATTTAACATTTAAATTGTTACTTAACAATTTAAATAATTTAAAATTACTTCTTTTAAAATGCACAGCAACATATACTTGAGAAACAATTTCAAGGAAAATAATTTTGGGTATTCTGAAAGAGCACTGTATACCAAACTCTTCTTCCCCACCCCAAGGTGAAGAGTTCCATTATTCTTCACCTAGTCAAGTCTTGGGGAAAATGAAGAAAACTTCCCCAAGTGGAACCCAATAATTTTGCAACTCTGTACAGATTTAAGCACATGCCAGGTATCAATTAATGCTTAGCAATCAAACCACAGAATTAAAATCAAGAAATTAAAAGCCACTACTACCAATACAGAATCACAGACATCGTTATGAAGGCAGGAAAATGTATTAACATTTACTACAACTATTAAATATACCTCTACAAAACAGAACAGGGTTTTTAAAATTTTAATGTCATAATTTAACAGATTCTAAGGAACAATTTTTATCACATCTAGACATATGCAAAACAACTGATACTTTATAATCAAATGGAGCCTAATAAATCATAATAAGCAGTACTTTTTCCTTCTCAGTGGTACATAAAATATTATAATTTGTCTTTTTCTTTCTATGAAATATTTATTGTATGAAATACAGAATAATTTATTTTATGTTCAAACTTGTGAACGTGGCACCATAAAGACTGACCTAATATGCTTATATGCTTCTCATATAAGCTTAGTTATCAAACTCATATAGTGTAAAGCAACAGTAAAATAATATTTCCCCCTCAAAATCTAGTTATACAATTAGCTACAACAGGTGGCATTGTATTTAAAATGATTAAGAGACAACTACTAATCTTTTACTTTACCTCAAAGACAGAAATATTATTCTTTCTGTAAATCTCATTGGCAGGGGGATGAAACCAGCCACATTTCTTCATGTGCTGCTGGAGAATAGTTCTACTTTTCATATACTTTAGACAGAATTCACAAAGATATAATTTAGGCAGCCTAGGAATAGTTAACAAACAAAAAAGAAAGGACATTAGATTTTATAAGGCTTTAAACTTTCACAAAAATCTTTTTTGATTCTCATTAACTACCAAGTAAAACGATATAGTATGTATCATTATTCCCATTAATCAAATGACAGAAAGACTTTTAAAAAATTAAAAGTAAAGCTAATTTGGATAATAGTATCCAACTAATTAACAACAGGAGGGCAAGGGTGAGAAACCCAAGACGCACAATTCAGTATTCTTTCTATTAGGCCAATAATTTCTCATCTTTTTTAAAAGTTACCTGTTTGACAACCATGAAAATCTCACGTTCTCTTCTCCATTTTTCCCATTATTCAGACACCAATAAGTGAAGATTTTGTCTTCCTTTACTTAAGCATTCATTAATCTCAGAAATAAGCACCTGTTGAATACTTACTGAGCTAGTTACACTAAGTATACAGTGCAGAGTAAAATGGACACATATTGGGTAACATAAAAGCAGAGTTGAACTATCTTTTAAGTATAAAATTATAATATCAAACATGTTTTCTCCTATCTCCTTTACCCCTGAAATTCTGGTTTTCCCTCTGGATAAATGTCAGCATACTAAGGTATGACTCAAACACGTATTATTCAACATGTGAAGTAAAAGTTCATACTAATCTCTCAGTTGTTCACTTTCACTAATTTATAGTTGTTCAAAGTATTGCTATTTTAGTCATACTTTTACAGGACTTTTTCCTTATAATGTCAAGATATTTTATGAGGAGCTAGTCAAGACAAACAATGAAAGGGTAAGTTAAAAAATCAATGGCTTTTATGTTTTAGTCTAAATCCAGAAGATCACATGGTCTTTCTACTGTAAATTATATATCCTGAACAGCAACAACATAGAGGTTTCCCTGCATCCTGAACTGTGCCCAGAACAGGTTATGTCTCATAATCTGAGATCTGATACTATCATTAAAACTGCCAATGCAAAAATACTGGCTGATGTGACAAGCCCAAATAAATTATTGTATATTCTCTCACATAATAAGTATTAAGGCTGAAGGAATTTAAAAAAAATACAATTTATTATTTAGCTGCTATCACAGTTTAGAAAGCCATGCTTTTAAAAGATTACAGGGAATTAAAGAAAACATATTTGCTGTGTGTATTAATATACTTTAACATTTGTTAAAGTGTGAAGATCACAACTATTTTAAGTGCTCTTTTATAAACAGTTTTTGAAGCATAATTATAATTTATCTGAAAACATTTCATATTTAACTGAAGCCTTTCACAAGCTGTATTTATGGAACACTAACCACTGTGTGCACAAGTATTTCATACTCAAATAAGGGTGTGCAAGGTAATATAGATTTTTCCTTTCTTGGAGATTTGTAATGTGCATTAATTCTTCCTATACAATTTTGCATCTTTTTATTTTAAAGATTTATTTATTTATGCATACAGAACCAAGGTATAGGCCAGCGATGCAGGGGCGGTAAAAGGATTCACCAGAGAGTGGGGAGCAGAACACGATCGATGAAGTACACTGCTGAGAGGAGCAGTGGGGGAGACAGTGTAGGTCTGCTGCACCAAGTGGGTCACCACTGGGGAGGGCCTGCAATCTTGCATCTTTTTAAAATTGCCATTCAGAATACTAAAAGTTTCAAGGAACTGCTAAGATGTAATATTTCTTTACGTTCATAATATACAATACTGTTTTCCAAAATCTCCAATATCAGTCCACTGTGAAATTATATCATTAGTATAAAAGTAATTCCAAAGTAAAGCACTGAGTAAAAATAACGGCTGACATAAACTGACATCAAAAAAAAGAGTAAGGAAAGAAAGAAGTCCTTTGGGTTTTTTTTTTTTTTTGCATGTTGCCTCAACTACTCAGAGGAATAAAGGCAATAGGATAGCTTTTTCCTTCTTTACCACCAAAACTGCACATCTCAATATGTAATCATCTTATGTGGGAAGGTATACTAACTGAGTCTCAAAGGTGACCTACACTGTCTGTTTTCAATGATTAGATACTAAATACTTTCTGCTAAAAAGGAAGGTGGAGAATGAGGTTCTCCCTATGTAAATGCAATCGCTGGCTTTAGTCTACCATAACTGTTCCACAACTTCCCTTTATTTATCTGTGTTAAATTCTCAATGAGTAATTTCAACTTTCAACATAAAGATACGGAAGAATCGCTGAGCACAGTTTCACTTTGAAAATTAAGTATTACAAATAAACATTTCCTAAAATGTGAATCTGAGAAACCTACACAGAATGGGGGGACATGGAGACTGGGGGCAGAGGAGTGATAAGATTACTAAACTTCTCAAATTAATGATTAAGATAAATACTAGTGCTAAAAGCATCTGGTTCAGGGCCCTTCTGGTGGCACAATGGGTTAAAGCACAACACTAAGAAGCTATCTGCAGCATGAGTTCGATCCCTGGCCAAGGAGGTGACCCACATGGCATAGCAAATATCTCTCCTGTCTTGCCCAATGCTCCTCTCAGCAGTATACTTCATCAATCTGCCTATTCTGCTCCCTGCTCTGTCTCTGGTGAATCCTTTCACCACCCCTGCATCTCTGGCCTGTACCCCAGTTCTATAAATATAAATAAATAAAAAAAATTTTTTTAAAGTCATCCAGTTCAACTTTTAGTACTCTCCATGGAGACATGAAAATAAATTACAATTTATTATCTAATGTCTATGGTAGGAGGCCTTTTTTTTTTTTTTTTTTAAAGATTTACTAGTAATCCAGTTGTTCAAGAAAACATCAAAAGATGATTATCATTAGGGGCCCTCCCTGGTGGCGCAGCAGGTTGAAACACAGCACTAAGAAGCTAAAGCCACTTCAGCATGAGTACGATCCTCGCCTGCCCCAGAGGGACCCACATGGCATGGCAGACCTCTCCTGACTCACCCCTCAGCAGTGTGCTTTGTTTATCTGCTTGTTCTGCACCCCACTCTGTCTCTGGTGAAGCCTCTCACCGGCCCTGCACCTCTGACCTGTACCCCTATTCTGTATGCATAAATAAATAAATCTTTAAAAAAAATGATCATTAGATGATGAAATGAAGTATAGTCATAGAAATTATGTATACTCCTAGCCATGGAAAATACTGGGATGCTGCTTCTTGTCAGCTTCTACCTGACAGCACCTAGGCCTTAACTATCAAGTAGGAGAAGGGTCATTTGGATCTGCAGCCACTATAGGTTATAGCCTCCACACTGGAAGTTTATTCCAAAGTTAGCCACAATGTTGACATCCCAGCTTATGAAGTCAAGTCTGAGCTACAGTTATGTATGCTTTGGAAGCACTGCTTTCCTTACTTCTAGGATGATGTGATATTCTTCCTAAGAATTCCTACATAAAGTACCTTCTTGGTGTTTGAACACTGTCCAAGACAGTAGTAGCAGTTGTATGTCCTTTACATTAAGTCAACTTGCAGTGAAATTTTAATATAATAAAAGCTATATTAAATATTACTTAAAGATTATGGTACTAGCTAGGTAAGCTCAATTTAGAAACAAATAATATATGTAGCTAATGTACAATGATTGAAGGTTATGACTATATAGTAAAAGAAAAATGGGTTTTAAATCCTGTTTCTGCAATTTAAAAGCTTTATGGTCTTAAATATGTTTGCTGGGCTCTGGAGTATAAACAAAAACAGTAATATCTACCTCAAAGAATTATTTGAACAGTGTTTCGTAAAGTACCAGGCTCAAGAGTTGTTAACTGTTATTATTTTTATTATTAATACTATGAATACTTTTATTTGCCTTTATCCAGCTGAATTCATCATTTAGTGATGATCAAGCAAAGAGATTAAGGATGCTGTTTTGTTTCTTTAGTAACTGTAGCTACATCATCTTTAGTCAGGATCAAAAGGAAACTTAAGTTACCAGTTACATAAGAATTTGCCTGTTTAGAATCTCGGTGTGATCTCACAGGCAAAGGGATTATAAAGCTAAGTTTTAAATAGCTCACGGAGAAGTTATCACATGTTCATGGTTACTCTTGCTTTTAGTCCATCTTATGTCATGTTTTTAATGGTAGGGTTTTCTATGAGCCTGCCTGCAATGTCTGAGCATCACATGGCATGGCTGGACAAACAGAATTATAAACTCTGGTTTATATTCTTCAATGTCTGAAACTTAATCACACTGCTTCAAATTAAATTTGAATTGCTTTGAAATTTGAATGTATTGCTTGTTGTTTCACTTTTTTTATTTCTTAAAGTAAGAAAAACAATATAACTTAATATGCAGTACATATGCAACTATTTGAATTTTCCATCTTGCGATCTTTTTTAGTTTGCTCCAAATGTCCCATTTTTATAAGTTTTGGGACTATGACTTTTAAAAAAGCATTTAAAACCTTTAACAAGAAGAGCACTATTTAGAAGTAATTTAGCACAGAATAATATTAACAAAATTAGGATATAGGCTTAGTGTTTGAAAACATAGGACCTCTAAACATTTTAGTCAAATCTTAGTTACAAATCTTTATTGACATCTTGCTATATAAGTTTATAAGCACTCAAAAATAGAATAAGTTCACTGAAAACAGAGATATAGTTTTTAAAGCTATAACTCAAAGAATTATGACTACACAGAAAAATGGCACTTAAATTACAGGATATTTTCTAATGAAAAATTCAGGGACTCTACCACATTGGAAAAGAAAGGTATAGAAAATGCCTCAAATTCTGCTTAAGAAAGCTGGTGGATTTCACAGTTTCTATTGTAACTGCTGCTTTCTGAGTCCAATTATACTTTTTGGGTTATTTTTCTACTGGCAATATTGATGTGTTCACTGATAACCAATTAAGAACAAAAAGCACCATTTTAAGGAAGCCTTTTAGATTCATGCTTCCATTCTCACCATTGATAATGGCTAGCTCTCTATTTTTCATTTTTGCAGTCCATTAATTTACTTTCCACCCCCTGAAAAGACACAAAGTATCCATAGCTTCAATCTTTCTTTTACTACAATCCCTGAAACAGTTGATACGCATATTCTGATCAAGCCTTTTTCTTCCTAAATTTAATACTCCTGAGATCTGGACAATTTGCAAAGAACTAAGGAAATGGTAACAATCTTAAATCTGGTGAGGACATTAGTTCATCAAAATAGTTATTCTTGATGATCTAATATCTTGGCTACACAAAACTTCTGAGGAATATAGTGCCTCAAATGCCTGATTTCTGTAAGCAGTTGAGGGATATCCTGCCTTCTTCTATATACACATACACAAATATAATTTCACCTTCTTTTTGCAAACTCGTATTATTACTACATAATATAAACAGAAGGCTTGCTTAACAGTCTGGCAGTATTTAGGATTGACTGACCATACATTAATGGCTCCTAATTGCTGGGTTTCATGAGCTTGTGTGTTAGTTTCCTGGAGTTTTGTCGTCTCTTCTTTTTTTGTCACTGAGGTCTGTATCTGTAATAACATTCTTACTCTTATTAATATTTTTAGAATTAATTTTGCTAATATTTTGAAGAAGCATGTTACTAGATAGGTAAAAAGTCACACAGTGAGGGTACTCTGAAGATCTTTTTAATCCACAGAATATTTTAAGATTTTATTTTTTACAACACCCTGCTAAATGGGAAACTGAGGCATGAATCAAATTAAATCATTTACAGATTTAAGAAAACATTAATGTGACTGCTACACTTTAAATGATACATGTGTTAAGTTTTTGTTGTTTATATTTTTACTAAGTCTTACTTTTCTTCAACTCTTATTCTCACCCCAATGGAAAACAATAATGATAATATTAACATTATTAAGCAATTACCATTTTCTAAGGGATTTACATGTTTTAAAAACTCTATAAAGTGAGTAGTATTACTATCCCCATTTTACAGATGAGGAAACTGAGGTAGAGATTATTTGGTTAACTTTTAAATAGATAACTTCTAAATGTCAGAATTGAGTCATGAAACCAATTTGGTTTCACCAAGTACACTGCCCCTCATCCCTAAAAGGTGACTAATCAATTTTTATATCTGGAAGTCTGACCTATACATATAAAATGTAATTGTATATTTTCCAAGTATTGCTAGGAGAAAAAAAGCCATTCACTAATTTTGCTAAAATAGTAATTTTACATTTAAGTACAACTTTATATTTATGTATTAAGTAAATCTTTTTCTAAATTCTTCTTTGTTCTTTTTAAAGATTTTATTAATTTTTGCATAGAAGAACTGGGGTGTAGACCAGAGGTACAGGAGGTTAGAGGATTCACCAGAGACAGACTGGGGAGCAAAACAGGTAGATATATTGGAATACACTGCTAAGGGAGAGCGGCAGGCCAGACAGTAGAGATCTGCTGCACCATGTAGTCAGCTCCCTGGCTGGGGACAGAACTCAGGCCAGCGTGGTGACACTGTTGAAACTTAACCTCTAGGCCACCAGGGATGCCCAATTTTTTTTTTTTTTTTAGTTCTTAATGTGAAGTATGAAGACCAATTTCTCTCAAGATACTGTTCTGTTCCCCTTTCATTCTGACCATGTGTCAAGTTTCCAATTTCAAATAACAGTTTTTGTACAGGTTACAGAAAAAATTAGCCAACTGGATGAAATGGCTGCCAAAATAAGCTACTACTGATAGATTTTATTGAAAGCCACTAGCTTCCTTCAAATGTAAAAGAATTGGAGTAAAATGTCTCCATGTTCCTTATAGATCTGAATCTAAACACAGAAGTAATGATCTCAAAACATACCTTGAATATTCTTGAGGATATGGAGAGGAGTACCAGGTATGAATTTCATACTTCCCAAACTCAATGACAGAGGGACAGCGGACTTGTGGATCAGGGGGACCAGTTACTCCAACTTTCTGTGCAGTCAAAACACAAATTACAAACGTTAATTAGATTCAATACACTGAGGTAGATAATGAAACATAAACAACTAGATCTAAATGTTGTCTTCTTGAAAAACAGGTGAACCAAAAAAGCCAGAAGCAACTAACATCTTTGAAATAAGCGGTATTATTCTTTAAATAAAGCACCCAAATGTAGAACAAAAATGCTAGCCAAGTATCTTAAAACCAAATGTAGTTGGTGTCTACTTAATAATATGGTGATTATTTCTCAACTCACTCCCTTAACAACAGTTATTAAAGAGAAATGGCCAACATTTAGGGATATTAAGAATAAATTTTTAAAGCAGGGGAGAAGTGCTGCACGCTTGCGAAGATCATACGTCTGGTCTCTCAACTGACCACAGAAAGAGCCTACTAAACATGTATATACATACACTTGTAGAAAAGAATGAGTCTTCATTTCACATTTCTCCTAAAATCCCCTTCATTTAATTGTTGTTCTCAGATATACACGTGTTATTTTTTATCTATCTTCATCTTCTGTCTATAATAAAAACAATCTCTATGAACCTCCTATCTCTGCAATAATGTGAATTACATTATCTAAAAATTAGGTAGTTTTAAGTCTATATGACTTCCACATCAACAACTCAAGTATAAGCGGTTCTAAAGATTACAAAGATCTGGTTTTAAAACCTTCAATTCAAGGGCACTTTTATTCACTCTGTACCCTATACAGCAAAAAATTCACAACATGTATGTATATGTATGTATTTAGTATTCTATATATATGAATATTTACTATAGATTCTCTATAAATATGACAATCTCTTCACAAGAACATGCTTCTCACAACAGCCTTCCTTCATCCCTCTCCAGAAGAGAACCGGTAAAATAAGCAATGCCTGGTGCAGAGCCCTGGTTCCTACTTCATGGGTGTGAAATGTCCAGGATGCTATAAAATCGTCACTATCTCAGCTATTCACAAATGATAGTTTTGTGTGTTGACTGCTTCTCTGCCAGCCTTCAGGGAGAAAAACAAGGCTTACAGCAGGGTGCTCCTTCAGAGAGAAGCAGCACTTAAAGCACCCTGAATCAAAATGAATAGGAAATCATCTCAATAAGCACATTTACAACTAAAAAAAATAGAAGACAAAGCTAGAATTTGCTAGAATTTAAGTCTAATCAGACACAAGTAACATAACTCTTCATCAAAAGATATCAAACCCACTGAGAGATTATTATAAACCACTGTTAGAGGTAAGCCCTCCCACTTCTCTTTCTCTCTCACACACACACTCTATTTCTCTCTCTAAGCAAACTTCAAAGATTATAGAGATTTTTATTCATTGTTTTTATAAAAATTATTTAAGAAAGAAACCTCTTCACTGCAAGTCATTTGAAAAACTAAACTGGTCTTTCTAGCTGTACCCTTTTATGAAAGGCCAAGGGACTTATCTCAGGTTTCATACTGGAACACAGCCAGCTGAAACCTCAACCTCTTCCTTAGACATCTCACAACAAAAGACAAATATCTATTAGTTGGATAAATTGTGTTACGACATGAAGATTACTGGGGTTCTTTCAAATATGATGCAAAAACAGAAATACACAAGCACAGTTTCTCATTTCACAAAATGAAAATAATACCTTGTAAAAAGGTTTTAAAAACACTCTTCAACTTAAAACCACATTCCATGTTTTAAGTTCTAATTCATAAAGTAATATACTTCAGCCTATCACCACAGTTTAAAATAACAAGAACAATAGTACATAAGTGATCAGAATAACCAAATCTTAAAACCAATCTAACTTCCTGACACCAGGATCAAATAGGATTCACAAACGTTGAAAACATGCACCTGCTGTGACACTGCTTGTTGTCTGAGAGCTTTCCCATCAACTGCTTGTTGCTCTTCCAGGTGAATGCCTGATGTGAAAGTGGATATCCAGTTCCAGTATAATTGCTTGCACATCACCGCAGAGAATTTGTATAAAAGTAGACTCTCAGCAGATTTTCCCAGTGCCTTTATCTACCCTCACCCTTTTGCACTGTTAAATATTCTGGCACATGCGCTTATCCACTTCTGTTCTCCACCCACCCTCCAAATCCCTTAGGAAAGCCTCATGAGCCAGTGTGTTTCCTTTTACTGAGATTTAGAAGTTAACAAAGGCTCTATGCAGTGAGGAAGCAACAGCTCTATCTAAATCACTCATTAACCCAGTCTTTGCCAAAATCAAGTCGTCAAATATGAATTACAGAGCTACCTTTGCGAAGTCATTTTAAATTTTCAGTCAATGAAGGACGGGAAGTTTTGCAAAACAATTAGACTACTTCAACCAGTCTGTATTTTAGACAGAGAAAAGTAGTAATTTCGGGTTAAACAGACAAGAGCTTAAAGGGAATATGCATTTTTTCCTATTTTTTTCTTTTCTTTTCTTTTTAAAAAAAAGATTTATTATGCTTACAGAACTGGGGTACAGCCTAGAGGTGGATGAGCAGTGAGAGGATTCACCAGAGTCAAAGTGGGGAGCAGAACAGGCCAACTGACAAAGTACACTGCTGAAGGTAGCAGTGGGTGAGACAAGAGGTCTGCCACACCACGTGGGTCACCCGCGGGGCGGGGCTTGAACTTGCACCAGAGTGGCCATGGCTAGCTTACAGTACTGTGCTTTAACCTGCTGCGCCACCAGAGAGGGCCCTTTCTACTTTTAAATGGCATAAAAAAGACAGTTTTATGTAAATACTATTTTAAATACTTGCAATACTAATCATGCAAATCTTGATATTTAAGTAAATTAGAAGTCAAAATTGAAATATGCCTTTATACTGATTTTAAATTATCTTTTAAAAGATAAAGATCCATTTTACGACAACTGCAATTATGTATTTTTACAAAAATTGATTAGTTATTTAATGTAGATCAATGAGCATCAGATATGACAATTTTATCTGATGTTTGCTATTTTACGCAATAGCATTTAGAACACCCATCTGTTTTTAAAGCAAACTAATGTGCATCTTTTATCAAATAGATACTTTCCTAGCTCCCTTGCTTGTTTTATATGCTTTATTCTTCCAAAAATCACTGGGGACTTGGAGACCTGCTATCAATATCCCAAACCTCAACCTATTCCATCTTAGTCTTGATTTACTATATCATTGAAATAACTAGTGAAACTGTAAACTGTGTTAAAAAGAGTTCAGCCAAAATAAAAATATCCTTTCACTAAATTTATAACTTTCCAAAGCTCTGGCGGCTAACATAGTCGAGAGCACAACATATTTTTTCTTTTTTAACTCAAGGTATGGGCACTTTGAACTCTCCTCTTCATTTGAATACAGCAAAATCTTTTTTAAATGACATATATTCCAGGTCAGAAAGAACCTTTCACTTTAAAAATAGTCAGGAAAGCACTAACTGCACCAGTATTGAGCTAAATCAAAAGGTAACTTTAAATATGCCTATTCTAGAAAATGAAACTTTTATGAGTAGCTGATGAGCCCACTACCTCCTCTTGTCCTCATTAGAGAGCTCCCCCTTGATCTTCCTTTTCCATTCCCCATGGAGAAACGACATTTGAGATGGGGTTGTGAGAGCAGGCCATGTGCTCTTATTCTCAGTGTGAGAATGTGAAATATGGGGAGAAGAGAAATCTTACTGGTATTCGAACTTTTCCATACAAACACTGTAAGAACTAATTCCATCCATCAGGGATTAAAAGTTACAAGATGGATGAGATATGTAAGAATGAGTTCACATGACCCCAAATGAAGAGTGCATGAATGTGATGAATAAAGACAATCAGCAGTTGTGGAGTTCCTACCACACAGGACTCTGCACCTTACATTGCTAACTCACTGAACCCTCCAAAACCAACCCCTCTAAGTAGAAAATATAATGCCTTTTATGGATGGGAGAGAGGAACAAAAGGCAAAAAACCTGCAGGATAAGAGTATCAACAGTGAAGCAGACACACTGAAAAGAACAAAACAGGTAGAAGTGAGATAAGAGTACAAATTAACATTAGGAATTCCAAAAACGTGTGCATAAACTTTCTTAAGTTTTTGGAACTTAAGTTTTCCAAAGATTTGAAGTTGTAAGTCCACGGACTCTTATCTAAAGCCTTTGGAACAGAATGGTTTTATGTTGAATTTTTCTGATATTTAAAACTATTAGAGTAAATATATGTATCTTAAATCAATAATCCCAATAGGATCTGGAGCAACACTGCATAATCAGACAACTTAATTTTTCCTTAGCAAGCAGATTAATATTTGTATTAACTGGGATAAGCAATAAATATAAACATTATATTAACTAAGATCTCACTTTGTCAATAATTGAGTTTAGGCAAACAAGATCTTACTGTAAAGTTCGTTACATTTTTTCATTCTCTAAAGAAGATACGCAGGTGGGCAATAAGCACATGAATATATGTTCAACATAACTAATCATTAGGGAAATACAAACACACACCATAAGGAGATAGCACTTCACCCCCAGTAGGACAGCTACTATCAAAAAAACAAAAACTGAAGAGTAAGATGAACATGTGAAGAAACTGGAACCCTTGTGTATTGTTGGTGGAAATGTAAATTGGTATAGCCACTATGGTAAGAATATGATAGTTCCTCAAAAACTCAAATGTGGAATCATATAATGAAATAGCAATTTCACTTCTGGATATTTTAAAAATGGAAAGCAGGAAGTGAATACATATTTACATACCAATGCTCACAGCATTATTGAAAATAGTGAAAATGTGGAAACAACCCAAATGTCTATCAAAAAATAAATGGATAAAATGTCACATACACACACACACACACACAATACTAATAGCCTTAAAAAGTCTTAGAATGCTCCAACATGGGTAAACCTTAAAGACATTATGCCAAGTAAAATAAGCCAGACACAAAAGAACATCATGATTTCATTTATGTGAGGTCTACTTAGCAGTCAAATTTATAGAAACAAAGTAGGTGACTGCACTGGGGTCAGTGAGAGAGAAATAGGGAGTTATTATTTAACTGAGACAGTTCCAGTTTTACAAGATAAAATGAATGGATGGTTGTGACGGTTGTACAATGATGTAAATGTACTTATTGCACTAAACTGTATTCTTAAAAAAAAGGTTAAGATAGTAAATTTTATGTATATTTTACCACAGTGGTTTTTTTTTTTTTTTTAGGTTTTCAGGACTCTGGATCTTAGAACTGTAGGTGTGACTGTAGATTACGTTCTTTCTTCCCTAAGTCTTCTTGTTCTTCTTTTCAGTCTCCTTTGCTTTAGCATTAAATATCAGTAAAATCTAAGATTCTGTGTCAGCCTCTTACGTTTTCCTGCCAAAGGACCTATAATCCACGATTCCAGCTTTCATGAGCCTCATGAGCCTCCTTCCCATTATCCAGCTTAGATTCCAGTGTCTTTCACTGTCACCTCATATATCCTCACCTACTTTACTTCTCTCTACAATTCAATAACAAAATTTGAACTCTGGTTAGATTCAGTTCTCCACACAATCCAAATTATCACCCCTATATCTGAACAGGTATAAAGAAAAATACAAACTATGCTGACTAGTCTCAATTTCAGTTACTTTGATACTTCCCCATAGCCCTTAATGCTGCCCTACTCCATTCACTCTCCTATTCTCTTAAAAGATTAGTTCATATTTTCTCCTGTCTCCTCAAGTCTCCAGCACTTCTTACCCCATCTTCACTTTCAATTGATGCTTTTGCTATTTACTACAGTAGAAAACTAGAAGAAAGAGCATTTTTCAAAGCTTTCCACAGCTATATCCATCTGTCAAGCCTCTGGCCCACATACTTTGCCTTTTCTTAAGACTACAGAATGGGCCCTCCCCAGTGGTGCAAGAAGTTAAATCACAGCACTATGAAGCTATCCCTGGGCAGGGAGGTAACCCACATGACGCAGCAGATCTCTCCTGTCTCACCCACTGCCACCCTTAGCAGTGTATTCAGTCGATCTGCCTGTTCTGCTCCCCACTCTGTCTCTGGTGAATCCCCTCACTCCTGCACCTCTGACCTGTACCCTAGTTCTTGTATGCATAAATAAATAAATCTTTAAAAAAAAATACTGAGTAAAACTGTCTCAATGCTCTACTTATGCAGATTACATGCTCTTACCTACACAAAGATATTATTTTAAAATTCATCCCTTCTCAGATCATGCTTAGTGAAATAAGCCAGAAAGAAAAGGAAAAAATGGATAGTTTCACTCATAGCAGGAGTATAAAGGACCAGGGGGAGAAAATAATAATAATAATGAACAACTATATACCAGAGATATTTTACGGGGGTAGGATAGGGGATGGGATCAAAAATGGTGGGGAGAGGGAAGTGCACTGGACTATTGTGATGGCACATGGGTGATTTGGAGATGGGAAGCCCACGGGGATTACAAATGAGATGGAAAAAGGCTCACAATGATGTAAAAATAAATTATTAAGTTATATTTTAAAAACCATCCCTTCTCAGCCTTCCTTGGTGGCGCAGTGGGTTAAAGCACAGCACTGAGAATCTAAAGCCACTTCCGCATGAGTTCGATCCCCGCCTGCCTCGGAGGTGACCACATGGCGTGGCAGACCTCTCCTGACCCGCCCGCTGCTCCCCTCGGCAGTGTACTTCGTCGATCTGCCTGTTCTGTTCCCCACTCTGTCTCTGGTGAAGCCTCTTGCCGCCCCTGAGCCTCTGGCCTGTACCCCAGTTCTGTATGCACAAGTAAATAAATCTTAAAAAAAAAAAAACAAAAACATCCCTTCTCTTTTCTGCATGATCAGTTATTTCTCCATTTTATCATTCACATTGTCACATAAATGCCATTTCTCCCATATTTAAAAAATACACATTTCCCCACACACGTCTCCATCCAACTACTATCTCTGTTTTCCCTTTGATTGCAAAATACCTCAAAAGAATAGCCACACATTACTTCTACATCCATTTTTTTCTTCTTCCATTCCTTCTTGAAACCACTCCAAATATATTTTTACTCTCTCCTCTCTCATCATGGAAACTGTTTCTCAAGATCAGTTCCATGTTACTAAATCTGATGTTCAATTTTCAGTCCTCATTTTACTTGACCTATTTAGAGAAATTGCCATTCCTTCCTTGAAATATTTTCTTTGCTTGGACACCCAATTTCCACGGTTTGTTTGGTTTTTTTACGTGCTTTATTAGCCATTCCTTCTCATTTTCTCCAACCATTAAAAGTGGGAATATCCAAGGACTTCTCAAAGTTCTTTTCTTCTTTGATAATATCAGTTAAACTTCATTCCTTTAAATACCACCAACTTGTTCAAAAATCCTAATCCTAAATTAAAATTTTCACCCCAGAACTGAGTTTTGAACTCAACATTTATCTCCCACTGTCTACTAATTATCTTCTCTCCTGAATATTTTATTTTTTAAAAAAAGATTAATTTATTTATGCATACAGAAATGAGGTTCAGGCCAAAGATACGGGCAAAATGATTCACCAGAAACAGTGGGGAACAGAACAGGCAGATGGACAAAGTACACTGCGAAGGGGAGCGAGTTAGGAGAGATCAGCTGCGCCATGTGGGTCACCTCCGGGGTAGGGATCAAATGCACTGAAGCAGCCACAGCATGGCTTAGCTTCCCAGCGCAACATTCCAACCTGCTGCGCCACCCAGGGAGAGCCCTCTCTTGAATATCTTAAAATCTCAAGGTTAACAGTCTAAAATCAAACCCTTGGTTTTCTTTTTCCCAAACTTGTTCCTCTTATATGAAAGAATTCATTCAGTAAATAGCAACTCCCTCCTCCAACTGTGCTCTGGTGTCATCCTAAATTCTTACTTTTTAACCACTCTATCGTAATAGATCTACCCTCAAAACCAAGTCAGAATTCTAATTCCACCATCACCACTGCATTCTAAACCATCATTTTCTTACATGGATAATTTAACAGACTCCCAAGTTGGTCCTGCTTTTGTATTTCCCCCTTCAATATACACAGGGGCAAGTAATCCTATTAAAAATAGTGTCAGTTCATGTCACTCTTTTAGTCAAAATCTTCCAGGTGTTCCTATCTCACTCAGAGGAAAAGCCATAATCCTTATAATGGCCAGGAAGACCCACAAAATGGGCCTTCCTCTTCCCTTTTTGTCCTCATCACCTAATTTTTATTCTCACCTTTGCTTACTCAGCTCTGGTCACCCCTGGCCTCCTTTTTCTTCTTGATACCCAAATATAATTCCATCACCTCCTTCAGGTTTCTGCTAAGTGCCAAATACACAGTCCCTAATCCAACAATTTTAAAGTGCACAAGTCCACCCTTTACCTCTTAATTCTCTTTCCTTCCCCTCTTTTTTCTCCACACTCTACCATACAAGCAGATCATTTATTTTATCCATTCTCAACTCAACCACACAGTAAATTCCTAAAAGTAAGGATTTTTCATTAAAAAAGAAAAAAAGCTTTTGTTCACTGTTACAGTATTTCTAGTACTTGGCACATGGTACTAGTTCTCAGTATACTTACTGTTAAATGAACTGCTGTCTATGCTAACAACCTCAGCCTTACTTTTATAGTTTCAACTATAACCTATGCACTGATAACCTAGACAATCTACCCAAAGCCCTCCTAACCTCAATATCCACACATGCAATAACCTACAAGTGTTTCCTAAATTAGATTTCCCAAAACTCTCAATTTATATAAACATGCCTCTTCCTTCTATCCAGACAAATTCCTCTTCCCATATTTACTATCATCTACTCAAAACAGTACACTGAGGTATTTGGTCCCACCTTCTCCTTCAACCCCAACTCTCAACCCAACATTGTATCTTTCCCATTTCATTCTAACACTTGCTTAAAATCTCTGCCTTTTAGTTATCTCCTACACCTTCATCTAGGCTCTACACACTTCTTACTCTGACTATTGTAATTTATCAGACTGGCAGGTATTCTTATTCAACTCTTCTTTCAATTCCTTGCTCACTATGTCACCAATCATGTCACCATCTTCTAAAAAAATTTTTTCAGAAGCCCCCAAAAGCTATTTAACTACTTTAAAGAACTACTGGAACTTTAAAAAATAGTATAAAAAAGTATCAACTCCTTAACATGAACCATAGGATATTTCTGATCTAGTCTGTTCTTACTTCCTTTCAACCTGATTTCTTCATTAAAGCCAGCCAAACAAATGCAGTTGCAACCATTCAAGTTTTCTTACACCCAAGCTGTTCTTTTTGAAATGCCTTTCTACTCTTATCCAGTAATAAACTTACTTGTGACTTTAGCACTGATCAAATATCATCTCCTCTTTGAAGATTCTCCTAACATCCCTAAACAGATGCCTTCCTGTTTGTTCTCATCTTACCTTACATGTATCTCCGTGGCAGCATTATACTATAAAATAGCATTTAAGAGTTGAGGATCTAGAGTCAGACTTCCTGGTTTCAAATATTAACTCTGATACTTACTAACAATATAACTCTAAATAAGATAACCCTCCTAAAACTTCAACCCCATCTGAAAATGGGAGTAAATGATAAAAAAGTTGTTCTAAATGCAACTGATATTGAATGTGGGATATTAGTACCTGCACATTGTAAAAGGGTACCTATTCTATTGCTAACCACATGGCTTTAACTATTTGTTTATAAATGTCTACTCAATGGGCAGAGATAAAATTTTTATTTATCTGTTTATTTATCTGCTTCTGAAACATACTCAGCATAAGTTTGCATTTATCTAACGCTTACTACATGAATGACAGTCCAAGTGTTTTGTAAAAGTATCAACTCATTTAATCCTTTCAACAAACCTATTAAGTGATTTGCTTGACCAAGGTGAGTCAGTATAGATAGAATATTAGCCATGTAGGTTGTCTCTAGTACCTACACTCTTAAATGCTAATTTAGTAAAATGACATTATGCTAAAATTGCCAAATGAATTCAAAATACAACTAAAACAGCCTTTAATATGTTACTTATAATTAACAGCTAAGTGTTTGGAGTCAGTCAACTGTCCCTCACTCATTCTCTTATCCCTAATTTTACCAATATAAAGGAGAAATCACTCTCATAACAGTAACAAAAGAGCAGTCATGGGGATACCTTAAAATCCTGGCAAGCCAAGACTAATGTTCTATTACCAGCTTTCAAAATTCTCCAAAATCCAGTCCTATATTAGTAATTCAACTTATTTTTCTTTACCACTGTCCAATAAATGTTTCACACTGTTTTGTCTCTCAAACAATACTATAGGCAGTCTTTGTGCTACAAGTTAACTGAAACCTACACATACTGAACTAAGAACAAATCAATTTTGAGATGCACATTATTTCTGTTGACACACTTCTATCTAAAGCAAAGACTACCTATCTTATAATATAAATCATAAAACACCTTTATGGGGAATTATTGTGTTTTCTACTTCATCTCAATAATTTGATTTGCACATTGCAAGCCCACACATGTTTATTGATCTAATGGACTAATATCACACTGCCTCTTGTATTTAATTTTTTCGTCATAGCTGAAATTAATATTATTTCTGCTACCTAGTATGCCCTCATTTTCTCTAATTACCTAAATCCTAATCAGCCTTTAAGCCTGCTTCTGTGACCATCTCAAACTACACCAAACCATAGTAATCTTAGTATACTGTGAGCACATGGAACAGTCTATATTATTTAATAAAGCCATGAATAACATTAACTGGTACTTTATATCACTGTTTGCTATTTATCTTTATATGTACCTTTCACTGCATATACTTAATATATGGCCTATAATTCTGATACCTCCATAACATTTTTTTAGGGCAATTAATACAAGATGTTATGATGACTAAGCACACAGGGTTTGAAGTCACATAGGTCTGAGTTCTAATTCCATCTCTGTCATTACTACACAATTTTAGGGATAACAATTGTTCTTATAAGGTTAAGAAAGCTGTTGATCCTAGTTTACTCCATTTTTAATAACTTTCAATCCTTTACACAAAGAAGAAAATTACTTTAATAGTCCAGAGATTTCAAAAATACTGTTACCTCCTGGAACCCCACAAAACTAATCAAATTCTTCAGAAGTAGAAGTATTAAGTTTAGTATTCAAATATAAGATGATATTTAAGAATATTTTATGTAAAAGTCATTCTATATATTTCAAGAATTCTGCTGGGCACCAATGAAATACACTGAATTAAAAATGCTTCTTTCAACAAAGAAGATACAATGAGACAAAGAAAGTCTGTTCAACAAATAGGTGCTAGGAAAACTGGGAAGCTACATGCAAAAACATGAAATTAGATCACTACTTCGCGACATACACAAAAATCAACTGGAAGTGGATTAAAGACCTAGACATAAGAATGGAAACCATAAAATACCTGGAAGCAAAGATGGGCCAAACACTACACGACATACACTTCAGTAACATCTTTGAAGATACAGCACCCAATGTAACTAACGATAGTGAAGAAAAAAAGATAAACAGATGGAACTACATCAAGTTAAAGAGCTTCTGTACAGCAAAAGAGACTGATTGGGAAAAAAGTTTCTCACACAAAAATAGTGATAAAGGATTGATCACAAAGATATACAAAGAAGTGATGAAACTCAACAAATAAACATCCCCATCAAAAAGAGTTAAAACGACACTTCTCCAAAGATGAAATGCAGATGGCCAACAAGCATATGAAAAAATGTTCAACATCACTTCTAATGAGGGAGATGCAAATTAAAACCACAATGAGGTATCACCTCACTGTACTGAGAATGGCACATCTTAAAACTAGCAACAACAAATGCTGGTGAGGATGTGCAGAAAAAGGAACTCTCCTGCACTGCTAGTGGGAATGCAAACTAATACAACCACTATAGAAAACTGCTTGGAGGTTCCTCAAACTGCTAAAAATGGAGCTTCCGGGCCCTCCCTGGTGGCGCAGCGGGCTAAAGCACAGCACTAAGAAGCTTAAGCCACTTCCGCATGAGTTCGATTCCCGCCTGCCCTGGAGGAGATCCACATGGCAAGGCAGACCTCTCCTG
>NW_004567115.1:26492175-26494013 GCF_000260355.1 Condylura cristata
AAAAAAAAAAAAAAAATGGAGCTTCCATATAACCCAGCAATCCCACCCTAGGTATCTACCCAAAAGACAAAAAAACATTGATTCAAAAAGACATCTGCACCCCATGTTTATTGCTGCTTTATTTACAATTGGGAAGACATGGAAACAACCCAAGTGCCCAAAAGTGGAAGACTGGATTCAAAAGATGTGGTACATATACACAATGGACTATTACTCAGCAACCAAAAAAATAAACACATGCCTTTTGCAGCAATATGGATGGAGCTGGAAAAGATCATGCTTAGTGAGATAAGCCAGAAAGAAAAGGAAAAATACCAGATGGTTTCACTCATAGAAGGAGTATAATGAACCAGGTGAGAAAGTAATAATAATGAACAGCTATATACCAGAGACATTTTATGGGGGTGTAATGAGGGAGGGAGGGAAATGCATTGGACTATGGTGATGGCACACAGGTGATTTGGTGATGGGAAGCCCACAGAGATTATAACTGAGATGGAAAAATGCACAAAATGATGTAAAAATAAACTATTATATTATTTTTTTGAAATGCTTCTTTCTAGTTATAGACCTTTAAAAAAATTTTTTCCCCACTATATATACCCTATGTTCTTTATCCTATGTGGGAATTTACTTACTCCCAAAATTAAGCACATTTCCCCTCATTTTTAAGTCTTTGCATTTTTGTTCCTATTAATATGGGATCCTAATCCATGTCTCTGTGATAAACTCCTATACATTCTTTAAGACCACCACAAATAGCATCTCCTCTCAATGAACCCTCCTTTGACTTCACCAAGCAAAGAGTTGCTTATCCTCTATCCCCCCTAAATAACATATATTTTAGAATAAAATTTACACATTCATAATAATTATTTACAAGTCTCTCCTAGACTATACTTCAAAAAAGAAATCCAATCACCTGGCACATAAGTTGGTTCTTACACATTTAGATCTTGTAATGTATCACAAAGAATTAAAAGAAAAGCATTTAATAAGTACTTCTTTACTTAATCAAGGTCAGTGTGTTATTATTCAAGAGAAGCTTGGTTTTGTTGTTTGGTTGTTCAAACCCCAGCTCTTCTTGAGAAGATAGAAAATAACTAAACCACTTAAATTTATTAGTGGTAATCAAAACAATGTGTGTATGTGCAAACAAAGCAATTGTCAGGGATCTGAAAGGAGCTCACTAATCTGCAGAACCAGTTTGGATGCACAAAACAACATCTGTCTGCAAATATGAAGGATAAATAAATTGCTCTTACTACTTTATCTACAATATAATTAATCCTGTTTCTCTTCTATACAGAAATTGTTAAATCTGAATATACAACTTTACCTGCAGTGCTTGTTCTTGGATATCACGAAATAATTCCATATCTTTCTCAGTCATAATTTCCTGGCTTCCAAAAAGTCGTTCCTCACTTTCTTGTTTGCCATCCCAGCCATCCTGATTGTCTGCACATAAAGAAGAGACTCACATGTTATAAATACTGCCGGTAGTTTAATATATGAAATAGGAAAAATTTCACACCCTTTATTTCAGTTTGAAGATCTTAATATCATGTATGTAACAAGAGGACACTATTAAACTGACTCCTACAATGATAATAGTCACTTAATTAAGAATATTGACATACCTACCTAAGGATGTAAAAACTGAATTTTTTAAAAAAACTCCTTGAAGGCCCTCCCTGGTGGCGCAGCGGGTTAAAGCACAGCACTGAGAAGCTAAAGCCAATTCCGCATGAGTTTGATTCCCGCCTGCCCCGGAGGTGACCACATGGCGCGGCAGACCTCTCCTGACCCGCCCGCTGCTCCCCTCAGCAGTGTACTTC
>NW_004567115.1:26494343-26513974 GCF_000260355.1 Condylura cristata
ATCTGCCTGTTCTGCTCCCTACTCTGTCTCTGGTGAAGCCTCTCGCTGCCCCTGAGCCTCTGGCCTGTACCCCAGTTCTGTATGCACAAATAAATAAATCTTAAAAAAAAAAGGAGAAATTATATTTAAATATACTGTAATACAAAATCAGAACAGGAAAAAAGCATAAAGATTATGAAGACTGTCTTGCATTAGAATGAATATAACACTTAAAATGAGCTTATGTCAATATTCAAATATTGCTTTTTCATTCTTTGGCGGTATGGAAGAAGGTTATGTTATACACAAGACAATATTTTTATCACCTATGAGCAAAAACACGGAAAATGTGTTTCTTTTACAATTCTCAATGACTCAATCTCCATAAAGTCAACAGGACCTTATCTCAACAAAAAGACAACCTTTGAAAAAAGTTACCTTAACTAATGCCAAGAAGTACCAACCCACCTCACATTCTCATTGCCCTTTTAAAGCACAAACTCTATCTACAAACCTGAGGATCACAGATAATAATCCTCTGGGTAAGGGAGAGAAATAATAGTAATCATCTATATGAAAAGACGCATTTTTTCTCAACTTAGCAAAGAAACTAATAGTTAACAGAAATATTAGGGGATTATGCAGACCATTATCCATTACATTTGAAGATGGCACTGCTGATAAACCCTTACGCTCTTTGTAGCACTCCACATTTAGGTTGTCTATTATTCATCTAACATAAGAAGAAAAAGGACTAGGACTCACAGGTAGCAATATTCCCAAACTGAAAAATACACACAATGTCAAAAAAGTATGTGACTTCAATGCCCCCTAGTGCATGACATAGATGGACTCAAACATAAGTCTTCTATAGCATTTAGCAGTACTGTATCAGATAATGCAATTGTTCTTTGAACTACAAATTCCTAAGGAAAATGACACAGTAAATAAAAGCAAAAACTACACTAATGCTAAAGCTTAATATGAGTTCTTCATATACTTTATACATATGTGCTAATATGCTAATAATTTCTATTTCTAAAAATTCCCAATAGATACTTCCAATACTCCATCTCATAATATCTTTCATTAGGTTCTTAGAGATTCCCTTCCAAGTCCAACCTAAATGGCTTTTTTTTGTTTGTTTGTTTTTGATAAACCATGTTTGGACTGTAGTTTATCTACAGTCTAAGTAGTTGGTAAAGACATGAACTGCACTTGAATCCTTAAAGACAAACTAGTTGATTACCACTGCTGAAAAGCCAATCAATACAGCATAAAAGGTAACCTGACAATATGGTATTTTTCTCTCCTATACTAAACAGAAATGAGGAAGTAATGAATATACACATAACAGGACATTCAAGGGAAGGAGTCAAAATTAAATTCTTTCAATAGAGAAGAGAGTCCTGGTGATCTAAGAAAGTCTATTCTCATTCTACTTCTTCAAAGCTCTTTCTATTTCTTCACAGTCTGAGTTTTTTTCTATTTTCATGGACTTCAATAGTACTGAGGACAATTTAAGTTTTAATTAATTATCTGGACAACTAACTAAAATGTTCTCCTCTGATTTGAACTTTATGAAATGTGATGTTATCCTTAAGTCAAGGTTATAAACCAAATTTCTGTGGGCAGATTAAGTGGTTCTACCAAAAAAAAAAGCACTTTCTTTTGTCTATGAGCTCCAACTTGTGCATTTTGCAAGTTCTTTAGCCTCTAAATTTCTGTCATCGTTACAACCTTAGTATCATCTATGTTTCTACAGTCCATAAATAATTTTTAATAAATATAAATCTATTTCAGATAACTACTGTTATTTTAAATAATATTCTTTTGTAATAAGTGAACAAACTTACCTGTGGGCCAGTCTGAAGTGCTTGATTTTCTGTTGCCCTTTTTCCTGATTCTATATTGCTCAGAGTAGTCTACCACTTCCCCTCGAGGTTTCCGCCCATCAGGAGAAGGGGTGAAAAATTTGGTAAGGCCATCAATGAGCCCTTTGGTTTTCTTGTTGAACTTTAAGGGAACACTACTATCTCTGCAGAAGTCCAAACCATCTATTCTTTCTAAATAGCCTTCTTCTGATGATGATGCTGATTGGCTCGAGAGTGTGATTTTACGTTTTCTACCCCTGCCAGGGCCAGTTCGAACTTTGCTGAAGGGACCTTTTGATCTAAAGAATCAAATAAGGAAAAGAAAGAGTAACTATTAAAAACAAATCCTTTATTTAAATAGAACACATAATTAGTAAATAACCTACAGCTTTATTAAAAAGTCTATACTGTTAAAATATTCTGTAAGCTATATTAATGAATAAGAAGTAATATTACTATTAGACTATCTATTTTCAGGAAACCTAGTTATTTATTGTGAAAAGACTCCTAGGCCAGGAGTCAGAAAGCATGTCTGAGTCATAATTTTGCCACTTACTAGCTGTGTATCTTGAACAAATCATATTCTCTCTAAACATCAGTGTCTTCTTCCATAAAATGAGAGTTGGGCCAGAGAACAATTAAGATTCTTCCAGGCATAAAATGATCTCTGCACCAACTCAGTTATACCTTTTACCTCTAAATAAAAGGATGGGTTATTCTCTGAAAGTCAGGAATGAAAAGATCATTTTACAGTAAAATTAAAGCTCATCCTAAGATTAAAAATATGAACTATAACACTAGCTATTAATTTCCATTCATTTTAGTTAAACTGAAGACAGTCTAAAGTGTATAAAAAGTGGATTAAATTTTTGAGAATGAAAGAGGTTTATAGCTCCACAGATATTTTACATAACACCAAAGGTAAATTACTACAGAGATACTGAAAAAAAAAAAAGAACTAGCTACTGAATCTTGCTTAATTTCCTCCAGACACAGCCCAGTTTTCTAGCCCACAAGGGGTAATATCCCTGACATCTAACAAATGAAAGAGTCACATTACTTCATATCAGACACAGAAGTAGGACTAAGCTATAACCTCAAGAAAAGCAGCTGTTTAGTGATTTGTACAAATGATACAAACAAAACTACTGAGACTACATCAGGAAAGGAATCTGTAAAAAGTGGTGATGTAACTTTTTCTTTAGCATTTTTATTAAAGAGAAGCAATTTAAGGCAATAGTTAAGAATCAGCCTCTGGTGCCAGACTATTTGAATTTTAATCCCAGTTTAACATTTACACAGAAACTTGTGCAAGTTTAGCCTCTATGCTGTAATTTCCTCCTATGAAAAATGAGAGTAACAACAATACCTACTTCACTTCATTGGACTGTGGGAGGAACTAAATGATTTAACATTGTAAGCAGTGCCATGGCACATGATCAGGGCACAATGAGTATTAGTCATTATTATTACATAAAAGTACCAGTGATAACAATTGAATTTTTTTTCAATAAAGCAAGTAAGTGAATCCTACACTACAGAGAAGACCCTATCCTTTTCTCCCCTCACCTTGCCACCAGTACAACTTACACCGTGTTTTGTTTCTTTAACCTGTTTTTTGGACGTCCTATTGGATTAGCATAGCGTCGTTTTATCTGTGCTGCTTTCTTCTGTAGAAGTTTTCGTCCTTTTTTTCTAGGTCGACATATTTGACATATCCACATGCCTATAAAGAAAGAAATTCCACATAAAAGTATAATAGACATAAATACACTGAAGGATTTCAGGTACTCTAAGCCACAAGTCCTTAACCTCTTTCAGCTCACAAACTCTGACTTGAAAATATGGTAGCAAGCTCCCTCTCCCAACCCCACTCCAGAGAAAAAGAAAATATAGACACAAAAAATTCTGTGAACTAAAAAAGAAGCAAATAAATCTCACTAACCCCTAGTTAAAAACCTTTCTTTATATAACCCAGATATACCATTCTATAAAGAAAAGGCAGGTTTTCATAGAGTAAAGGCTGATTCTAGGACTAGAGCAAGGAGACTACAAGATAACCCAGAGCATCATGTAGTACTAGGAAATGAAGTGTTGGCTAATGATGCCACATGAAAAGGACATAAGTCAACTTGAAGAAGCTCCCAATAGCCAAATCTAGGTCAATCTGAGCCAAAAGCAAAGAAACAAAGACACCATAACAACAATTATAACTCATAAAATAAATACCCACAGATTATAATTTATAGGATAAATGCCCATGAATCCATGGCATAAATAATTGATAAGCAAATAAACACACGGGGAAAAAGGATAGCTCTTCCCTGCATAACACACTTAGGAGGGCATAACATTTCCTGTGGTATTGTCCTCAAATTTTCTAATGTCAGTTGTATCATGATAAAGCAAGTCTTATCATGATAAACCCAAATTGAAGGGCCTCCTATGAAATAAATGGCCAGTACTCTTCAAAATTGTCAAAATCATTAGAGTGAATCAAAAAGATGTATACTACATACACAATGGAATACTGCGTGGCAATCAAAAAAGATAACATGCCATTTGCATGGACGGAGCTTGAAAGGATAATGCTAAGTGAAATAAGTCAGAGGAGACAGATAAATACCAGATGGTAACTATTTATTTTGTGACTTTATATTTTGCATATTAGTATCTGATGGGAGTACCCCAATATTACCTCAGTTAAAAATAAATTAACTGGACCGTACCTGGTGGTGCAGTACGTTAAGCACAGGAATGCAAGCTGGCCAAAGCCTCCTCAGTGCAAGTTCAATCCCCAGCCCGGGAGGTGACCCACATGGTGTGGCAGACTACTTCAATGATCTGCCTGTTCTGCTCCCCACTCTGTTTCTGGTGAATCCTCTCACTGCCCCTGCACCTCTGGCCTGTACCCCAATTCCATATGCATAAATAAAATCTTTTAAAAAAATAAAGTAAAATAACGTACTATGACTCGTTTTATAAATGAAAAATGGAGGGGGAAAAAGTGCCAAAGTCAAGAAAGACATATAGAGTCTAAGGAATTAACACAAATTGGAAGACTAATAAAATGTGACCAATAAATATATATTGTAAGATCCTAGATTGGATTCTGGACCAGAAATGCAATCTGTAGAGTAGTAAATCATGGTATCAATGTTAGTTTCCTGGTTTCAAAAATTATATATGGTTTTGTACAATACTTGTATTATGTGAAGTTAGTTAAAGGGTATAATGAGGACTCTATACTTTTTTGCCACTTTTCTGTAATTATTTCAAAGTAAAATGTTTCTTCCTTTAAGTTGCCATAAACCTTTGTTTGCAGGCATTAAATATACAGGAATGAAGGCCTAAGAAAGTCTTATCTTAGAAGAATTCTTAGACTACAAACAAATGGGAGAATTAGAAGGCCTCCCTCATAGTGCAAGGGGTTAAATTTCCACATTATGAAGCTCTCTGCAGCCACTGCAGCACTAATTCAATCCCCAGCCAGGGAGTTGACCCACATGGCACAGCAGACCTCTCCAGTCTCACCTACTATTCTGCTCAGCAGTGTATTCTGCTCCCCACTCTGCCTCTGGGGAATCCTCTCACCTACCCTCCACCTCTACCCCATACCTCTGGCCTACACCTCAGCTCTTATGTGCATAAATAAATAAATCTTTAAAGAAAAATGAAAGCGGCAGAAAAGAAAGTATTCCTTCTTCTAGTAAGTGCAAATTTAAAACTTTTAAAAAGGTGACAATAGAATGGCATAAAAAGAACACAAGACCCTAAAGCGGAATAACTTAGCTTTAACCCAAAAGATTGAGTTCCTTTTCCATTAACACCAAAACTTTCTCCATCAATTATCTCAAAAAGGTTTTTTTTTTTACTCTAACCTTTATATATGTATATAAGAAATCTATAAATCATTAAATCAGACTCAAAAAAGAGTTGTAGTACGAAAATGAAGAGAAACTAAGTGGATTTTTTAAAAGAAGCTGCAGGCATATGATAAAATGGAAGTCCAACCAGGCAACTGTATCCCAACTAAATAAGAAATAGGAGTGTAAAAAAAAAAAAGAATAATACTAAGCTTTTTCTTAAGATTTGGATACTTATTTGTTCGCAAATTCTTTATGGAAAGCTTAAATTTTGAATAAGTCAGAGATTTCAACAGCAATAAGCCCCTCAAAAATGATGTGTGTTGATATAATCAACATGATCTAATACAAAAAAGAAACATTTCAAAATATTACTTAAGGGCAGTCTCTAGTCTACAGACTATAGAACTGGCAAATATTTACAAGTATCCATGGATGATAAAGTAGTTTTAAAGTATTGAAAACAGAGTAAAATAATAAGAAATTCATACCATCTAAGAATGTGAAACACTATCCCCACCTTTAAAGTGACAGATCTCTTCCTACTTACACAAACTTGAATAGAAATACCAAAATTTTTCTTTCATGTTAACAAAGTAGATAAAAAATACTGTGTTTCCAGTTTGATTTCAGAAAGAATGTCTCACCTTTTGGCATCCGGGTGAGTGGGGGATCACAACATTCCATGTGAAAACCCCGGTCACAGGAATCACAAAAGAGCATATTATCCTAAAAGAGTGAAATAACAATTTTGCTTAACTTTTTGAAACCAAAACGGATAGGATTATGATTTCATAAAACCCAGGAACTTCAATAATCTCAAAAAATAGAAATGTTACTATAATAGTAAAAGTTTCCTTAATTTGCTAAATAGTCTGAGTTGGCACAAAATCTTGCTTTATCTAACCTTTAATAAAGAATTATAGTTTTTCATTACTTTCAAGATTATTCAATTATCACACATAAGCTAACTTTAATCTGGTTAATGGGAAAGAAAAAAACTTTGAGTACCTCCATCCTGCTCAAATTTTACCAATATTTATTTATGGTAACTTAGTTTCTCTGAAAATTATAACTAAGGTATTTATTAGAAATCACCTAGAAATAATCCAAGTCTCAATCTGTAAGGATTCTATAGTGGCATGCAATCTGACGATGCCTCTATTCTAAATTCCACTGGACCAACTACCTGAAAAATAACCAATCATACTTAACAAGGAAATGCCAGTTGTGTATTTTATTTCTTAATGAAATATTCTCATTCAAAGGCAAAGATACTCACTGCATTTTTCCCTTGATCTCGACAGGAACTGCAAGTTTTACACTCAATGCACTGCCACCGTAAGGCCTTCACTCTAACCGTCAGTTCGGGGGAAAATTTCAAACAGGATGGATGACCTAATAAAAGTAGGGGGAAATTCACAAATGAAACAACCAAGAATCATTCCTCAATCGTACATTAAGGGAATAATGTAGAAAAAGGCAATTATCTTAAATCAAAACATTTTATAAAAAAATACAAGACGCTCTTGGAAACTTGCCACATGTAACATCAAGACTTGGCATTCTCATTCAGTTTTATTGATATAAATAAGAGCTTAGATCATACATACAATCACACATGCCTACACACACAACACAATTTGATTTTAAAAACTTGACAAACTCTAAACTGTTATCAGCCCTACATTAAGGCATTATGCTTAATGCTTATATGGTAACATTATAAGATATGGAACTATAAATATTTTGAAGAATTTTACATTTCACTTTATATTCTTCTATCTTTTTAAAAACAATAACATGTTACTTTATAGCTAAAAATAATACATAATAAAAATCCCATCATTTAAAGTGAGTTACTTGCTCCTAATATAAGGCACTCAAGCAGAACCTAAAATTTCTATTAAAGAACTAAATTACTACCAACAGAAAAAAGGTAAGGGGCCTCCCTGGTTTTGTAGGGATTAAGCGCACAGCACTATCAAGCTGTTACCAGCCAATGCAGTATGAGTTCCTCCACCAAGGAGGTGACCCAAACAGCACAGCAGAATTCTCTTGTCCCATCTGTGGCGCTCTCAGCAATGTATTTCAATCTGCCTGTTCTAATCCCCACTCTGTCTCTGATGAATCTTCTCAGCCCTCCCCCCAATACACACCTCAGCCAGTTCTTGTACACACAAATAAATAAATCTTTAAAAAGGAAAAAATGGTCAGTATCCATTTCATTCTCAAAATTTCTGGGTAGCCAATTTACCTTCAACCTGAAAAGATGTGTCCCCTTCTTCTACAAGCTGGTTATGTTGTTGTTTTTGTTCCTACAGTGAAAGGGTTGATTAAATTATGTTCACTCCTCTCTTCCTACATAATTTTCTATTTTATGGGACTGAACTATCACAACAATCATTAAAATAAAATGGGAGAGCAGGAATAAGAATCTCATTCATAATCTCATCACCACCCAACAGGCATTTTTACATTCCCTTTTTCCTTTTAAAATAGATAAAGCTAGATCATACTTGCATTGTTGTATATACAGCTTGTTTTGCTTTTCTCCTACATTATTTTATTCAAGTAAATGTTATATTTAGATTCCTGTACTGATTGTATTCCTCTGATTTGATCCACTATACCTATCATTTCCCTACTGTGCAACAGACTCAAAATGACCACTAAAATTAATTACTTTATGCTTATAGATTATTATCTTCTTTTAAAATAATTCTTTAGAATAAATTCCTGAAAGTGGGGTTAGTGAAAGAAATGAAATACATTTTTACAGCTTGAGAAGCAGAAGACATGTACTCCCAAAATTTGTTCCAAAATCTATGACAATTTAACTAATGGTCCAGTCTTATTGTACAAATGTATCAAGATTTCATCAGTTCTAGGTTTGGAATCCTTTATCTTTCAAGTTTTATTATTATAGTAAAAACTATTTAATGACACTTCAGGAGTCTCCCTGGTGGTACAGGTATTACAGACACAGTGCTATCAAGCTATTACCAGCCACTGAAGCACAAGTGCTAGTCAAAGTGCTGACCCATGTCACAGCAGACCTCTCCTGACCCACCCTCTGCTCCCCTCAGCAGTGTACTTCTTCGATCTGCCTATTCTGCTCCCCACTCTGTCTCTGGTGAATCCTCTCACCTATCCTAACCCCTCCCCACACCTCTGGCTTACACCCCAGTTCTTATATGCACACAAAAGTAAATCTTTAAAAAAAATAAAATAAAATGACACTTCATTTCTGCATGGGTGTGCATTTCTGTCATTAATTAAAGTTTTTTTCATATGCTCAAGTACTGACTTTTTCTTATACATAAACTGCCTATTCATAGGCTCTGCCCATTAGCCTTTATGCTAAGAAATGTAAACATGCTCTCTAAACTTTATAGCTTTTGACTTTTTGCCGCATTTTATGCAATTACTTTCCCCAAACTATTCTTTTTTTTTAAATTTTGGGTATGTTAGCTTTCAATTTGGAAAAATACCAAATTTCATATACAGCAGATTCTCAAATAACACCATTGTGTTCAATGTTACTTTATTATAATGTTAAAGAGGAAGACAAGAATCAATTCCTGTTCAGAACCACTATCTGTGTGGAGTTTGTACATTGTTCTTATGTCTGTGTGAATTTTCTCTGAGTATTCTGGTTTCCTTTCATACACCAAATACATGAATATTTGATTCACTAGCGTATCTTTTGGGCACACTGCCCCAGTACAAATGGGTATGGGTGTGGATGTAAGTATATCTTATGATGGAACTGCATCCTGTCCAAGGTTGCCTTGTATTCTGAGCTGCTGGATAGGGTCCAGCAAAAGTTGAAAGCTTGCAACTTAACTCTGAACTGGAATAAGCAGAGTGGACAATGAAAATGAAAGAATAATAAGTGGGTGAGTTGAATACAAATCACTAGTTAATATTATTTTCAGTCTTTATTTAGAACTTGGGCGAGATGTTGTGACCAGAAATATGTTATAGGTTTATATCAATTAGCCTATGGTAGTAGGTCGTGTTATTCAAGCATCTACAGACAAGATTAAATGAGGTCTTTTTGTATTGACTATAGCCATACATTTCTTCTTGTTTAGAATGACTGTCAGTTTGCAGTTACACTCCAATCATTCTTACCTTCAAACAAGAAAACCAATTCAATCCTTATCTGTTTCCTTCCCACACTCTAACAAAGCTGATCTATATAGATGAAAGACACTGCTGAAATGACAGTATGTAATTCCTGGGGTAGGTTATAAAAAATATTACAGATTCCAGCCCTCCCTGGTGTTGCAATGGGTTAGGATGCAGCACTGCAAGCTAGCCGCAGCCAATTCAGTGCATTGTTCAATCCTGGGCCCCAGAGGTGATCCATATGGTGCAGATCTCTCCTGTCTCATCCACTGCTCCCCTCAGCAGTGTACTTTGTTGATCTGCCTGTTCTGCTCCCCACTATGTCTCTGGTAAAGCTTCTCACTGTCCCTGCACCTCTGGCCTGTACCCCAGTCCTGTATGCATAGATAAATAAATTTTTTTAAAAATATTACAGATTCCATCTTGCTCTCTTGGATACTTGCTTGAGCAAATCCAATGACCACATTGTGGACACTCACACAGTTCTAAGAGGTACACAAAGCAAAGAAATGCAGGTTCCTGACAACAGGCAGCATTAACTTGCCAGTCACATAAGTCAATCAGTGTGGAAGCTGTCAGATGGCTAAGCCAAAGCTGAAATCTTGCAACTTCATGAAGTACTTCCTGTTAACACTACCTATTTAAGTCACTCCCAAATTCCTGACCATTACATAAAAACTTCTGTTGTTGCTTGAAGCTGCTAAGTTTTGGAGTAATTCTCATTTCTACACCAATAAATAATATTTAGTCTACTAGTTCTTTAAAAGTTCCCTCAAGGCCCTACCTGGTGGTACAGTGGTTAAAGCACAGCACCTAAGAAGCTAAAGCCACTTCAGCATGAGTTTGATCCCTACCCCAGAGGTAAGCCACATGGCTTGGCAGACCTCTCCTGACCCACCTACTGCTCCCCTCAGCTGTGTACTTCATCAGTCGGCCTGTTTTGCTCCCCACTCTGTCTCACCACCCCTGCACCTAAGGCCTGTACCCCAGCTCTGTAAGCATAAATAAATAAATAAATCTTTAAAACAAAAAAGTTCCCTCAATAGCAATGGTTTTCAAAATGTGCTTAACCCTATTTAGAGAAATTCAGACCCCCCTCAAATACAATGCCTTTTAGAAAACAGGGCTATAACAAAACTTCTGACTCCCATTCCATTCTTATCTCAACTAGCAGATTTATATATGTCTGTTTTATATTTTAGGATTCCCCAGTAAGTTCATTTGGAGAAAAGCGTTCCATTACTAAATGGTCTGGAAGTCACTGCATTGTGTGACATGTCACTAATTTATTATGATGTGGTAGTTTATATTTAACTATGAAATTTAGAGTTAATCTTCATTTGTGATATTATACTGGATATGGTCACTAACTGATTGCTATTCCTTCTTCTAGCACTTTCTATAAATGGAACTGAAAAGCTCAACACTATACTTCCTAGACTCCTTTGCATCTAGGCTGCAAATATGAATTAAGCTCTATAACTGGATTTGAATGGCTTTTGTAAAGGAGAAATCAAGAAAAGACCATATTCCTTCTGGTACTGTTTTCTAATGATAAGCAATCATGAAAATGTCAGCATCTACTCTGCACCTTCATGATTATTCACAGGCAGGTTTCATGATGATTTATTTCATTATCCCATTTTATTCTATACAACTCAACAGTTTAGCCTTTTACTTCCACCTCTTTTCTGATGACAGCAAATAAATTGACTATCCTGGTAGGCCAATTATGCAATGTCCTAGGATCTATCCTTAAAAGCAGCCTACAGTTTACCTCTTCAACTCTTCTAACAATTTCGCGAATAGATGATTCCAGTATTAAATCTCTTTCCTCCTAAAGTATCTAGAATATTTGTTTCTGAACTAGACCCTGGCTGTCACTGATAATTTAACTTCATTACTGTCACCGAAGAATAAGCCAACAATAACCAAAGATAATGCTGGTTGACTGAAGCCTTCCCGCTAAGTGTCATTAGTGCTTAAAATGTAGAGCAAAAATATCTCAGGAACTGAAAAATTAGACTTTGCAAAATCTTTTTTAGAACCCATACAGCTTACTAAATTGCAATGTCAACATTCTACTTCCCAATGTGACATATGTAGGTTCCTATCAAGAAAAATAAATCTGCTATCATTCTGGTTCTATTCATGTATCCTAAGGCACAAATCAACAAAGACAAGTAGTGAACTTTTAATGAAACCAACAGTAATGACAAGCTGATTGTTATGATTTAAACAGATGTTTGACAGTGAAATGTAAAGATCAAAAGGAAAAAACAAGCCTAAAGAAAGTTTTCTTAATTTCAAAGAAAAATTAATTTAAAATTTATTTAAATGAATGGAATAAAACATTTTACATATACTTTTAAATCCCTCTTTTGTAAAGTAATTTTCCTCAATTTCCTAAAACCAGATTCAAGCCAAAACATATTTTATTTCATAAGACTCAGTCAAACATACTTCCCTCTTGTCTCATAACATGCATGAGAAGGATTACAGGGATTCACGTACCACTGTTGCCACAGTCAGCACAGGAAATGAGTTCCTCCGGCTTCTTTTCTCGGTTTTGTTCTTTTGTACCAAGACAGAAACTGCAGATGGGGATTGGTTCAGCAACTGGCTATAAAGAAACACACAACTCATTCAGGTACTAGTACATTTTTAGTATTAATATAAAGAATTAAAATTACAGTTTTAAAATCATACAAGAATTACATATAACTTCAGGGCAACTGTATCACTCTCTTAAATTTCCAACTAAGTTAGATGTTCTTACAACACCTGCTTTCACTGGTCCCTGTAGTGACAGCGTTTGGTCCAAAAAGAACATATTCTAATCATGTGGCCACTTAAAAACTAAATGACACAGTATAAGTTAAATTCTTCAACTTAAGATTTAAGCACTCCAATGAGTTAGTGCAAGAAATCACAGTACTAGTCCTTAAAATTCATATGATGTAGAAGAGTGACAATGCATACACATAAGCATAGCATTAAAAAAAAAAAACAACATAGTAAATCTCTGTAAAAGTGGGAAAGAGAAATTTTAACTGTTTGAGAAGGATTGAAGAGGGAAGAGAACATGTTTTGAGTAACAGGACTATATTATGGGATTTTAAGAAGCTTCTTGAAGGACAATAGATTATAATTACTAAAATCAGGTTTAAAAGTAGGTTTCCAAATTTCACTGTAACACTAACCCATTTCCCCTCACAAAATGAAGAAAAAGACATTATAGGCAGCATAAATAGGATAATAAAGATATGGTTTCTGTGGCAAGAGATAAGAGTTGGGAACTAGATGCAGGGAAAGAATTTAGATCAGCTTGTGAGAACTCTCAATGAATACCTTATAGCACTATTTCCTGCAGGAAAAGAGAAATGGAAGGCTATTCAAATTAGAGATGGTCACCATTTAAATAAAAATGTAAAAAGCAAATGGGGAAAAACCTAAAACTAGATTGAACATTTAAACAGTGACTGAATAGTCTGATGAAGACATAAGATCAGCCAAAGCAAAGGGAAAAAAAACTATACAATTAGAGGGCTCTCCCTGGTGGTACAATGAGTCAAAGCACCACATTATGAAACCACTGCAGCAAGAATTCAATCCCCAGCCAGGGAGCTGACCCACGTGGCGTAGCAGAACTCTTCTGGCCTACCCGCTGCTATTGTCAGCAGCGGGTCAATCTATACTTTGTCAGTCTGCCTGTTCTGCTCCCAACTCTATCTCTGGTGAATCCTCTCACCCACAACTCTGGCCTGTACCTCAGTTCTGTAAGCATAAATAGTCTTTAAAAAAAAAATTCGATGGAATTACAAACAGACTAGTCATACAAGTGATATAAAAGGAAATTAGTTAAACATGACTAATGTAACTGAAAAGACAGTGACATCATCAACTTGTGTGAGGCAAGTCATCTTAAAGAAGAAAATTAAGAGGAAAGCAATGAGATAATGAGTTCCATTTAGATTTGTTTAGTTTGAGGTACTGTCAACTCTGAACTGTTTATACCAAGCATTGAGCCAAACAGTAATACAAAATTTTAAAGGTGCTTTTTATCTACTAGGAAAAACAGACAAAATGTTTGTAGGTACTGTGATAGATGTACTCCAATGGGAAACAAAGAAAGAAGTGATCAAGTAGGAAGAAGAAATGATGGAAAATTTTTAGAAATTTAAGTTCTTCTGGAGGTATCTGATAGGCAGAGCTACCAGGTGAAGGTGTGAGAGAGGAAAGAGCTTAGTTTGGGACTTACTAAGCTTAAAATACCTGTGCATCATGTAGTAAGGCCCTTATATATATTGATACATGTATCTGTAGTTAAAAAGTTGTTCTAGAAATAAACACACACAAACAAAATGTTATTACCATCAGAGTTGGTAAGTTTTCCCAAGAAGAACAGGCAGGAAAAAGGTAATTAAGGTCAGAACTCCAATATTTAATTAAGTCATTCAGCCACCAACAGTGGGGAGATAAAATACCTACATGATTTTATGAATGATCAATACTAGAGACACTGGGGCTTCCCTGGTAGCACAAGGGGTTAAAGTGCAGCACTATGAAGCTATCAGCAGCCACTGCAACAGGAGTATAATCCCCGGCCAGGAAAATTACCCACATGGCGCAGCAGACCTCTCCTGTCTCACCCACTGCTCCCCTTAGCAGTGTATTTCAGTTAATCTCCCTGTTCTACTCCCCACTCTGTCTCTAGAGAATCCTCTCACCGCATACACCTCTGCTCTTGTGTGCATAAATAAATCTTAAAAAAAAAAAAAAAGCTAGAGACGTCAATACCAGGCCTTTTCAGTGAAAGAATAAACTACAGTCATAGAAACCAACAAAATTCCATGAAGGGATACAGAGCCAACAGAAGATAGCTAAAAAAGAAATAACCGGAAGTTACTATGTAGTAGGACTTATTGTATAATACTGATGGCACTATAATATGTGGCTGTTTAAATTTATATAAAACAAATTTAATCTTCTCACATCAGCTACATATCAAGTACTATTGCCACTAGCACTGTACAGCATAAATATAAAACAGTTCCCTCATTTAAAAATATTATACTGGTAACGGCTTTAAAAAGAGGGCAGATTTTTAAAGTATGAGTAAAGGGAATAGTCTTTGTAGTACAGTATGATGTAAATGCATATCTGTAAGCAGAATGGTAGAACAGAAAGAGTGCTTATTTCTGACAGGTTCGTTGTTTCTGGAAAACAGGAAATAAAACAGACTGCTGAAAGTAGGGCAGGGATTAGCTATTCAGATTATTAAGGGAGTAATAGTTAACTGAAAAAAATGAAAACTAAGATTGGTTTGATCCAATGCCAAGCAATGAAAACATTTTCCTTCAAAATGGGAAGTGAACATATATCCCTCTGTCAAGATAGAATCAGAAAAGTGGAATCTCCCTGGTGGCCCAAGGGGTCAAGCTATCAGTCAACCATTGCAGCATGAGCTCAATCCCTGACCAGCAAGCTAGCTCACATCGCTCAGCAGACCTCTCCTGTCTTGCCCAATATGTCCCTCAGCAGTGTATATCAGTAGATCCACCTGTTCTGCTCCCCACTCTGTCTCTAGTGAATCCTCTCACTTCCCGCACCTCAGGCTTACACCCCACCTTTTATATGCATAAATAAATAAATAAATAAATAAATAAAACTCTTTTAAAAATAAAAAAAGTATTAACAAAAGAATAAATTCAAAATATGACAGAAAATAAATTAACAGAGACCCTGCAAAATGATGTCTACATTATAAGAAGCTATTAAGCAGAGCAGGAACATAATTCAAACCAGGTTACCAAAATTAACATTATTAGGTATAGATAAGTACTAAATTAATCTGCCACTATTTCAGAGACAGATTAGACATACTTAAGGAAGCAAATACACAAAGGTAATGAAAACAAAGTCTGAAAAATATTAGTTCTTCAGCATAGGAAATGCAGTCTTAAAAATAATATACACATTAAAAATAATGTATAGTAACTGTTGTCTTCAAACATGTCCTTATGATACAAAACTAAACATTAGATTTTCTGACAGCAGACAGTGTTATTTAAAATCAGGCTTAACAATGGTTAATGTACATGTTCCTTTATGACATTATGAATTAATGTTCCAGTAATGTACTATTTTTGATTGCAGTATTTTTTTAACCTACAATCAACGCTTCATCTGGCTAGATTTTATCTATCCCAAAACAAAAGAACTGAGCTCATTCAAATCATTCATTAAATTTTAACTGAAAGCATTCAAATCTATTCATTGAACTTGGTGGGGTGAGTAGTGATTTAGATAAACTGCCTCGGTTACTTGGAGCTGTAGAGAAAATCAGTTTAACTCAATTATTCTGGTACTTATCAAAGACCATAGTCTTAGATCTTACCTACACACTGCACTACATAATTGACTGACTATAAGCAAAAAAGCCATTAAAATAAGATACATTATCTGAACAGCCATATACCAGAGACATCTTGTGGGGGTGGAGTGGGGAATGGGATCAAAAACGGGGGACGGGAGGTGTGGAAGGAAATGCATGGGATTATGGTGATGGCACACGGGTGACTCGGTGATGGGAAATCCGCAGGATTACAACTGAGATGGGAAAAAAAATGTACAAAGTGATGTAAAAATAAACTGTGATGGCCCTCCCTGGTAGCACAGCGGGTTAAGCACAGCACTGAGAATCTAAAGCCACTTCCGCATAAGTTCGATTCCCGCCTGCCCTGGAGGTGACCACATGGTGTGGCAGACCTCTCCTGACCCGCCCGCTGCTCCCCTCAGCAGTGTACTTCATCAATCTGCCTGTTCTGTTCCCCACTCTGTCTCTGGTGAAGCCTCTCATCACCCCTAAGCCTCTAGCCTGTACCCCAGTTCTGTATGCATTATCTTTAAAAAAAATAAACTGTTATAATAAAAAAATAAATAAATAAAATTTAGAGCCAAAAAAAAATAAGGTACATTATCTATGAGTTTTCTTAATAGATAAGTAGCACTTCCAGTCTCAATAATCAAAGATTTCTGCTCTGTGATTTGTTTTAGAATATGCCCAACTACATTGTTGAAAACTAAGAAATCACAGATCCATATCATTCTCAATTCCAAAATATTAATGAGCATAAAATTAGTGGAAAATGGCTACAATTGCATCTTATTCACTGTAGGATTCAAACCTGATATGTGCTGGGTAGTTTTAGGACCATGAAGAGACGTTTATAACATTTTCCAAGTAAAACTTTACAAGTTGATTTCAATTATCCTGTATCACAAAGATAAAATAAAAAACAATTGATAACCTGTGAATAAACTTTTAAAATCAGTGTATAGAGATAGGTGATATGCCATATAATCACTGCTGCCAAATATGTCCTAACTTAGTCTTTATCTCTTATTGTTCTCAAAACCTACACTAAGTAAACCTGTTCCTACAGCTAATAAAACAAGAAAAAAAGTTGTTGCAAATGACTTTATACAACATTAAAAAGAGCCGCCAGACCAGTTAAGTCAGAGCATGGCACTAGGCTGCCCCAAATACAAACATAACCCCATGGATTCTAAATTGCTTTAAATGTTAAGTGGCCTGCAATGCCCTCTATGATATCCACCCTCCACATAAACACATAATTACCTCTCTGACCTCATCTCCTGTTGTTCTCTCCCTTATATTTTACTCCAGCTTTCTTATTTTTTCTTCACAAGTCCAGATGTTTCAGAGCCTCTATATTTGTTTCCCTTATATCTAGAATGATCTTCCTGATTTTCCAGATTTTTATTTAAAAGTCACCTATCTTACTAAAACTGACAGTTCTATCCAACATTTCAAAGCAACTCACCAACCGCAATAATTCAATATGGTCCTATTTATTTTTTTAACCCTTCCATTAATTAACGAATTGAATGGGCATGTGAATACTATTATTTGTTCTCAACTAAATATGAACTCCATGAGAAATGATTTACTTGTTTGTAACTATGTCCCTAGTATTGAAGCATACTTACCATCTAGTATACCTAGCAGATAGTAAGACTCAACATACCTAGCATGGAGTAAGATTCAACAGGTTGTGTTCAATATATTAATTAAATTACCTTGTAGAGCCAGGAAGAAAAATAGTATCTTAGACAGAAAAAACAATATGATCCTCACAAAACTATGTGCAACTCAATAATCTAAACATACAAATGTTCTACTGTTCATAATGTAATTTCATAGTCTCAATAATTAAAGATTTCTTCTCTAACATCCTGTTGCGTTCAATTTCTTTAAAACAGGGGGTATTTGTGGCAGGAGACACTTAGGTTGTACTTAGCATCGTATTTCCCTCGGTAACCTAAAGAACACTGTTGAGACCTCCAAAGTAATCACCAGATGGCAGCATTGAGGCAAACACACAGTAGATGCTCTCATAACAAGCAGACAATACATAGCTTTCTCACTTGAGTTTTTGGAAATAACTTTTAAAAACATGAACAGTAAAAATTTTGCCCAGCAGGATGTATTTATAATGAGAAAGAATTTGTAGACATAATCACTTAAGATATTAAAATATGGTATTTTCTTAGAGAGCCAGATACAGTCTGGCTCTAAAAGACCAATTTTCATTTTCCCCTAAGATTTGTCTTTAATTTGTTTTATTTTGTCTTTGACTTTTAAAGTCAATACATACTTGTAACTGTCTCTACTTCCTAATTTTCTTAGGAATCCAATTCACCTTTATGTCATCTCTTCTTAAGCAAATGATATAAAGGATGGTCATGGTCTGTTTTATTGTATGTAGTAAGCCAGAATTAACAAATTCTAGAATTTTTGACAACCTGGGTTTTCAAGGAAAAACCTGCTGTTGTAAACACAGACTTTAGACTTCAGAAACATCTAAGAGATCATTTCAGGATTTTTCAGGTCACAAAGATATGTGATTTCTTAAAAACTACAAATTTTCTCAAAAATTTTTGCCACTGGAAATTACTGTTAGTATAGCCAATATTAATAGACTAAAAGAAGTTCATAATTCAAATAGGAATCACCATAATACTCAAACATACAATAAAGAATAATGGTCATATCATTCTTCTTAAGACTTAAACACAAAATACCTAAAATATTGTTTTTAGAAGTCCAACTATAATTACTGCAAGAAATTTACTTTAAGCTAGTGTATCACAAAAGCAAGAATACTGTATGATTCCACTTACATGTGGTAGGTACCTAGAGTGGTTAAGTTCGGAGCAACAGAAGCACAGTAGAGGTTACCAGAAGCTAGGGTAAAGTAAGAATGAGGAGTTACTATTAGTAAGTACAGAGGCTGAGCTGATCACAAAGTTCTAAAGACCCATGGATAGTGATGATGTTATACAACACGGTGAATATATTTAATGCCACTAAATTGCACACTAAAAATTGTTTGAGATGGTTAATCCTATGTTCTGTTAATTTTATCACAATAATAAAATGAACCCAAAAAACCCTAAGTGTTGTATATTCTTCATAGTCTCATTAGTCAAATGATTTAAGTAATAGCTCAAAAGTCATACAGTGAGAAGTTACTGACTATAATTTGTCCCTGCCTTAAAAATCTGTACCTTTTTTAACTACTCCTGTGAAATACTTGCTATATTAATCTTAAGTGCAATAATTAGACTTAAAAACATAGTTTTAAACCACACACACAAAAGAAAGAAAGAAAGAAAGAAAGAAAGAAAGAAAGAAAGAAAGAAAGAAAGAAAGAAAGAAAGAAAGAAAGAAAGAAAGAAAGAAAGA
>NW_004567115.1:26514074-26556495 GCF_000260355.1 Condylura cristata
AAGAAAGAAAGAAAGAAAGAAAGAAAGAAAGAAAGAAAGAAAGAAAGAAAGAAAGAAAGAAAGAAAGAAAGAAAGAAAGAAAGAAAGAAAATCACTAATAAATTCTGGCCACTGCAGTTTAAATGCTAACCATTTTATTGTCAATGAATCTACAATAAAGTTGTTTACATTTTTAAATTCAATTCCATAAAAAGTTCACCCATAGTCTCTTTCTGTAAGGCAAATATAAGAATTAAAATGTATCAGACAAGCACTACTCAGTTTCAAGCTAAACCTTTCTGACCACCATGTATCTATCTGGTTTTACTGCATGACTATGCATGTAATTTAAATTAGTTCCAACATAAGCAATATAAATGCTTAACAGGTATACTAAATTGAAATAATTTTTATCATGATGAGCTCATTCAGTGACTTCTACAGTAGACACACAAGGTTATTAGAGAAAGAAAACAAGTTAAAGATACAATTAGATCAGATGGATTGATTTTAATTTTTACTTTTATAACATACAAGTTACTGTAAGTTTAGATGAGAAAGTGACTGCCAAGCTACTGTAACAACTGTCTATTTCCTAAGTAGAGGCAACATCAAAAAAGCTAATATGTATATTTGCCAAATTTAAATTCTCTGCTTAGAAACTGCAGAGTTCTTCCTTTCACATAGTCACCAATTAAATGAGAGCTCCATTTCTGTCTGTCATTTCTATACCATGTTCTTCTCTTATCTAAATATGATATTGCAAAGTTATTGCTGTCTCTCATTTCTTTAGGGACCCTTTTCATTTCCACTTAGTTTCTTTTGTATATCTACCAGTCCCCCCTAATTCAGTCAAATCACCAATCTTCTACACAGACTCACTTATACCAGTCTTGCTCTTGATTTTTTCCCTTAATGTTACTACCCCGTTAGTCTCCACTAAACACACTATTTTCTTTATCCCATTTACTTACTTAGCTCAAAATTTACACAAAATACTTATCTCAAATGCCAACTTTCATTCATCTCCCTTCACTAGTATAAAATTACTTTCTTCCTCCACTCTCATCTACTCACACTGTCTTCAGGAAACATACTTTATGCTCCTTCTCCAGATTACTTCACCCCATCTCTCAGAATCCTTTGTATCCTTTGCATTAGCAAAATATGTAAACGCCATGGTTTAGAAGGAGCAAGATGATGCCCAACAAACTTTCATGTTCATCACACATTTAGAAGATTATAAGTACAGGCATTTAGACCTTGGCCAAACCAAGGTCTAAGGTAACAAACTGGCAACTAACATTTTCCTCAAGACCAAGCAAATTATTATTATATATATGACAGGATACATATTGTTCTGTTACATTTAGAATCATGGTGTTTGAAACCACAAGGGATCTTCAAAAAGCTCTGATACTAATTTTAGCAAAGATAAAATCATTGTCAAAGTCTACACATATGGCTAAAGTGATTAAAGTGGTGTTCAAAATCAAGCAGATATTCTAAATAGTTTCAATTTAGTCACTCAAATAGTCTATAAATAATTACTTGAAAGACAGACTGACTTTACAGATGAAAAATGTTGAATTTCTATTAGTCACAGTGATTCTGTTTACTAGTAATATGGTGAGAGGAACTAAACTATATTTAAAACTAAAATTTACCAGAGGTTCTCTTGCCTTCTTCAAAGAATAAGAATATGCATAGCAATAAGAAATCAATCTTTATCCCCTTCCCACCTCAGAATTACTAAGGAGGGGGAGAGAACAACAAAACAGCAAGCCATAGAAGATTCTCAACTGCAACTAAAGGAAAATTAAAATCTTTTGTTTTAGCACAGTACATTAGTGTCTTTGTAAATCAGAAAAGCAAATTGTTCTACCTAAGAAATGAAGAGAGAAGCTAAAAGACTGTGAAGAGGGGGTCAGTGACAATCCAAAGGGCAGGTGGCCAAAGCACTTTCAAGAACTATGTAATATTCAAGTTCTAAATTGTTAACTATGCTACAACAGAAAATTTGAAATTTAAGTCACAAGAAAAAGAGGTGAGTGATTTTTCAGTAATTAAAAAAACAATAATAAGGGGGTTTAAGTTTGGTTTTGCACATAAGCAAAGAGAAGAGAACTCACCCAACGAATAAAAGTGAAAGACAGAGGTCGCTGGAACCTAGTCACAAGAACTATTATAATGCAAGTCCCTAACTATTTGTAAAGCTCTTGAGGAAGAATGAAATCTCCTCACAGGTAATAAATACAACTGTGAAAAGACATGCCCCAGGTGTCAGTTACATCTAGGCTGCTGTGGCAAACACTTTTCTTGCCTCAAAGCATACAAAGTTCTAGGGCTTCCAGAAATAAGCAAAGCATATTTATTAATTTTTGTTATCTTCACTGTTTTTAGTTTAAAAAGAAAAGCTTTATTGTTTAATCTTAATTATAAAATCAAGATATTCACATTTTAAAAATTAAAGGGAGAAGAAACATTTACTAAAAACATGGAGCACTATTATATGTGATTTACAGGTATTTTCACTGTTAGGCCTAACAACCTAGTCACCTTATAGTATAAATACTACCATCATTTCTAAATTAGAAAAGTAGACCCACAGCACTAATTCTTAATAAGGAACTTCAAATCATAAATAATAGTATGGTAAAGACCACATACAAACCACAGTCACTCCTCATCCTGGCACTGTGTACCCTTCATGTATATTTTTAAAAATAAAAATAAAAACCACATACATAAAAGGGTCCATTCTACATATGGTGTATAATCTGTTTTTAATGAATTTATTCTACATCAATGAATCCACGTTAGCATTATCTTTTTACTGGTTATGTAATATTTCACTACATGTAAGATAATTTAACCAATCCCATACTGATGAGTATTTTAGTTACTTCTAATTGTTTATTATGTTCAATATGTAATCAAACATCCTTGTACTATCTTTGCTTATTTTTTGGATTATTTCCTTAGGATATATTTCTTGACCTGACACTAATGGGTCAAAAGATGCACATATCTAAGACTTTTGATACATACTGCCTGATTGACATTTAGAGAGGCCATATCCTTGTGAAAATAACATCTGTATCAGCTATAAAGATGTCTCTCAATTCCAAGCTCATCCTTATCCTGCTCTGTGATGTTGTGCTCAGAATGTACACTTCATTCCTCCTCTGTCAGCTGACTCCCCCGCCCCAGATTCCACCCATAGGGAACACTAGAGGGAGACTTAGTAGGGCTATGAAATAATGAGCTTACACCTAGTCTGTTTCCTGTTTCTACCAGTATCATCCTAGCATTGTTTCCTTTTCCCAGCAGCAACAGTCCTTTCCAGTCTCTAGTGATAATCTTTCAGCTTTCTCAGATTCAGCTGTACCATGCTCCCTTAGAAATACCAAAAGCAGTAAGGTAATGTACCCTATTAGGGTTCCAACTTTGTAGGGCCCTCCCCCAAGTCTTGAAAATCAACAGGCAATGGATTCCCACTCCATAGGGCTCCTCCTCTGAACTTCTAGGTTTTAGTAACCCAAATGTTCTTCTTCTGCTTCCCTAGTGCTAGAGGTGGTGGCTGCTTCAGGAGGTTATTACCTCTGTCACTTTTACTGTTCCCATTTTGCTTTTCAGTTTTCCAATATTACCCCTATACTAGATTTTCTCATGGTTCTGTTTTCCTGATGTATCGTCAGTAAAATGTTATCTGACAGCTTAATAAATTGGCTTATCAGTATATCTTCAGGTCAGAGTTATAGAGTGAACTATGACACCTCATCTCTATTCCTCCTTGCCCAAGAACTCATGTGTTGAAGCCCTAACTCTCAATGTGACTGTATTAAGATATAGGGCTTTTAAAGTAAAATTAAATCAGGTCTTAAGAACAGGGCCCAAATCCTGTAGGACTGGAGTGTTAAAAGAGGAAGAGATACCAAGTGTATATGTGCACAGAGAAAATGCTCTAAGAGACATGGCAAAAGGTGGTGATCTGCAAGGGAAGAGGAGGCCTGAGCAGAAACAAACAGTGATCTTGGACTTCTGGCCTCCAGAACTGTTAGGAAAAAGAATTTCTATTTCTTAAGCCACCCAGTTAGTTTATGGCACTTTATTATGGAAGCCCTCACTGACTAGCTAGCTAGAGAAATGGCCTCACATCAATCTCATCTTTGTTATTTCCACATACTATTATCCATAGTATTTATTATGTACAAGGATACTGAATTAGATACAAGAGAAACAGGACATTAAAAAACTAGTTTCCTACTGCTGGATCTCACAATCTACTTGCAAAAAGCAGAACACATGAATTAAAAATACAGGATTAACACATAAGGAAAAAAATGCTGTGCAAATATTATAAAGGTACCCAAATAAATAAATCTATTTAAAATAATGCTTTCCTAAACTGTAATAAGTCTAAAGTATTCAGGAAAAAATTATGATCTCATTTTATTTCCTGAAGGGCTATATTAATAGCCAAAACCATTTTTACATCATGAATTTAAGCAGTCACATCAAACTTTGTAGAATTAAAAAAGCTAACTTTTTCGTCTAAAATCATGAGACATTCTGCAGTCTAAATACTCAACCTTATAAGCAGTCTTGAAAATAAGAATCCTGTATTTCAAGATCTCACAATATCTTAATTCAACAGATAACAAATAAATGAAATGACTTGTGTTCTAGGAATGACTACTTCCAATGTTAATCAACAGTTAAAATCAGTACTTCAAGAATTTGAGAAAATATCTCAGTTCCTGAAGAATAGATTTTTTTTTAAAAGCAACATAATAAATTCAGATAACTACATATTTTTTTCTACATTGCCCTCATATTGCCTAGAAACATGCATGGGTGTGTACATACATCAGTATCACATTAAAATTTTTTCAGATTTAAATATATTGTATTTAATACTATACTTCCATAACAGTATAAATAAAGCTGTAAGTGTTCAACAAGTTTGAAGCCTGAGGACAGCAGCTTTTCAAAAGAAAAGATATGTAATGAGAGGAGAACATAGTGACGTAATGCTCAACAAGGAAAGCCCTGACAAGTGCAGGCTGCACACACACAATAAGAGATCAGGAGAGCATAGCTGAAGCAGCCAGCCTGGTTTCATGCTGCAGTTTTCTGGCAGACATTCAATTCCTTTTGCTGTCTTCTAGCCAGCACATTTATCTATGTAATGTCACCAGATCGAGGGAGGGAGTGAGGTTGAGAGAGAAGAAAAACTGTTTTTGCAGGCTGCCAGCCCCTCCACACATGCTGCTACTATACAAAGGATGTCTAGAAAGCCAATGTGCTGCAAAGATCCAAATGCTGTGAGCGTGCACGTGCATGTGCACGCGCACATAAACACGTGAGGGCATTCTACCCAAAGAACTGCAGAAAAGGGAACTGCCTTTGGAAAGAAGAAAGCTGTAATTAAAATCTTGATTCACAAGCAAAGACTCCCTTTTGAAACTGATTTCACTCTTGACAAGGAAGACGGAAGTGAGGGAAAGAGTCTAACCTCATGAAAAAAAATGGGTATTCTGCAAACAAAAAAGAAAAAACACACAAAAGCTTGAGTTGATCTGGTTTGGTCTATGCCAACTACAAGCAAGCATATGCTACCAAAGAAATAAACCAAGAGTATTTCTAAAAAGTAAAAGTATCCTGTCAAATAACAATAACCTTATAAACACACAAACCATACACTTTGCCAACTTAATAAAATTAAGTTTTAAGAAACAGTTCAGGTATCCTAGAAATGTAGTTTTGTATTGCATTAGGAATATTTTCTGTTTTCAGTACTCTTGTGTGTACGTCTTTGTTGGTGCACGTTTGCATGCATGTATATACAAAGTAGAAATACTGAAACAAAACTAAACCTAGAATATAAAAGTAGAGAACAGAGTAACAGTTCACAAAAACAGTGAAAACTATACATTTCTATAAATGGATACTCCAACTCATTAACTCATTATCTGAGTTACTACTCTCAAATGCAGTGTGTGAAAATACAAATGTATTTGTTTAACCTAAGAAGTCAGTCAACCTACTCTAATCTAAAAGCAAAAAAGCTTTCTTGAGATCAAAATGCTTTATCTCCAAAAATAGCAAACAATCTGTTCCTAAGGTTGTGTCATAAGAAACAGGAAATATTGTGTTGAAATCAGGAGTTATAAATAACTTTGCTCTACACTGACACAGTTTATACACACAAAATATCATGGCATCAAGCACCAGTAATGCTTAGAACTTTCTTCAGGTTCAATTTAAGGACTGAATTAAAGATATCAACTTGAAAGGAGGCTCTCTAGTCTTAGTTTTTGAGCTAGGTGTTAAGTAAGTTAACCTGTCATAGTTCTTCCTTTACAAAAATAAAAATATTTGACAAAATTATCTCCAAAGTCCCTTTCCATTCTTAATTTCTAAAATCATAGATAGGAGCTTCCCTGTTGGCTCAGGGTTTAAGTGTCAGTGCTTCACACTATCAGCCAGTCACTGAAGCTTGAGTTCAATTCTCTGCCAGGGAGCTGATCCACATGGCACAGCGGCTGACTCCTCTCCAGTCTCACTCACTGCTCCCCTAAGCAGTGTATTTCAGTAGATCAACCTTTTCTGCTCCCCATTCTGTCTTTGATAAACCTTCTTATCCCCCACACCTCTGGCCTACACCCCAGTTCTTGTATGCATAAATAAAATCTTTTAAAAATAAAATTAAAGCTATAGTAAATGCAAAACTGGGTTTCCTGCTTTCAAGGAGTTTACAACCTAATTAAAAGGTTATCTTAGTGGGTAATAAATGAATCAGTACATAAAACAATGACTGGTCCACAGTAGTTTAAACTGTGTGCTCAATGAAGCACTAGGAGTCCTGACTTGAAGGGTCTAGAGTTTAAAGCAAAGCAGAAATTGATATAAATTTGTCAAGATTTCAATTGTTAACTTCATAACCCCAACCAATTAGTTCAAATTTCATGTAGTTACTATTTCATGATGCTCATTCTATTGATAAGAGATAACTACAGTTTAAAAGAGATTAAGCATTAAAGACATATATCATTTGCAAATTTTGTATTGCTTAGCTCAACAATACCCCTCAGTCTAGTATGACTGACTCTGGCAAAGCCAGTGAAGTTAATCGGGTTGAGTTTAGTATGAACATGACAAGGCTGACCCACAGGGAGTAAATCACAAAGCTCCTCTCATTGTCACAAATAATCTAAAACTAATGTTTTCAATTACTAAAACCCAAAAATGTAATAAACAAAAGTAAAACCCTGTCCTCAAGTGACTTTTTTTTTAAAGATTTATTTATTTATGCATACAGAACTGGGGTGCAGGGGCAGCGAGAGGACTCACCAGAGACAGACTGGAGAGCAGTCAAAGTGGGCGGGTCAAGAGAGGTCTGCTATGCCATGTGGGTCAGCTCCCTGGCTGGGGATGGAACTCATGCTACAGTGGCTGGAATAGCTTCATAGTGCTGTGCTTTAACCTGTTGTGCCACCAGGGAGGGTCCATAAATCACTTTTTATTCAAGGATTTCAATCTCTGGCAATCTCAGACCTAACACACATACTACATGTTTATTTAAATTTTACTTCCCTTATTCAGTAATCTATTAGGAGGCAGGAAAGAAAATCAACTCTAATTTTATTTAGTTTCAGAAACTCAAAAAGGAAGCAAAGAAATGTAAGAAGCATCAGGAATTACAAAAACACTAACATCTTCCTAATTAACTGGGGCTAAGCCAATATTTTTAAAAAATGGGATAATATAGGTAAACAGTTCACCAAAGAAGATGCAAACGCATGAAAAGACATTCAATATGAATAACCAATAGGGAAAATCAAATTAAAATCATAATGAAATTTGACTGTATACCTACTAAAATATTTTAAATGACAATACAGGGTATTACTGAAGGTGCAAAACACATGAAACTTTATATATTGCCTGATAAAAATGCTAAGCCATATAGTCACTATGGAAATAACAAATTGGCAATTTCTTATAAAATAAAACATGCCTTACCAGACATGTCCCTCCCTACATAGCTTACTCCAATGAGATGCAATGTAGAAAGCTGAATAATAACCCCTCCCCCAAATATAACAAGTCTTAAACCTTGCAGCTTATAAAGGTCAATTTATTTGGAATATGGTTTTGAAAGTATGATTAAATTGAGGCTCTTGAGACTGGATAATATTCTGAATTATCATGTGAGACTTAAATGGTATCACAAATATCCTTATAAAAGACAGAGGAAGGAAGATTTGACATACACACAGATGAGAAGGCATGATAGGAAGATGAAGGTAGAGACTGGAGTGCTGTAGTAACAAGCCAAAGAATGCCACGAGCCGCCAAAAGCTACAAGAACAAGTGCGTTCCTGCCAACACTACCAATCATTTCAGCTCAACAGAACTCATTTCAGGGCCTCCCTGGTGGCATAGAGGTCAAAGTCTCAGCACTATCAAGTTATGATAACCAGGTACTGCAGCATGAGTTCAATTCCCAGCGGAAGCTAACCCACCTGATACAACAAACCTCTCCTCAGCAGTGTAGTTCAGTAAATCTGATTGTTCTGCTCCCTACTCTGCCTCTGGTGAATTCTTTCACACCCCCACCTCAGGCCTAAATAAATAAAATAAAAATGAATCCTTAAAGTTGATTTCAGATCTCTGTCCTCCAGAACTTTAAGAAAACAAATTGTTGTTTCAAGGTACCCAGTTTGTTAGAGCCACCACAGGAAACAAATACACTAAAATTTGCATATGAATGCTTACAACAATCATACACACACTGCCAAAAACTCAAACCAATCCAAATGTCTCACACACTGAATAAATTATAATGCATCGATACAATGGAATACTACTCAGGAATAAAAAGGAACAAAATATTGATACAATAATATGGATGACTCTAACACACTATATTAAATGAAAGAAATCAGATTCCATTATATATATTATCTAATTTCATTTATATGACAGTCTAGAAAATAGGAAGAAAAACAGCTCATTAGTTTGCTAGCTCAGGGATTTTGGGGATAGTTTACAAGAGCAGGTAATAGAATGTGGGAGGTTTTTTTGGAAGAGATAACAGAAGTTTTCTATATCTTGAAAACTTATAGTAGTGGAGATTATATTACCCTATTCACTTATCAAAACTCATAAAACTATGTACTAAAAAGAATGCATTATTGCATGTAAAATTTTAAATATATACATATATATGGATAATTACAAAGGAGCTCTCTCATGTACTTTTTAAAATTATGTTTATATGCACACATGCATGACCAATTCTTTACTCAATAAATACCTAGAGATCAGATATGATTCCTTGCTCCTACCTTAACCAAGGTTAACTCTCTTTTTCTCAAAATGGCCCTTTTTATCAGCTATTAACCATGTGGCATCTAGATAGGGAGTGGTAGAGAAGAAGTTTAACATGATGATATCCTTCTCAATCTCATATTTTTACCTCATAGACTAGGTAAACTTTGAATAGAACTAATCAGTACTTAAGTAAAAGTCTGAGCAATTAACTAATCCCCAGAATTTTTGTCAGCATGCACTAAAAATAAGACTGACTTATAATATTATAAGTGCTCTGAAATTTCCTTTTCACATTTCCCTCAATCTTTCCCTTTTAGTTCCTCTACAATCTCAGCTGTCAAAAATGAATAGAGACCCTCCCTGGTGGCACAGCAGGTTAAAGCACAGCACAAAGAAGCTTAAGCCACTTCCACATGAGTTCGATCCCCGCCTGTCCCGGAGGAGATCCACATGGCGAGGCAGACCTCTCCTGACCCGCCCGCTGCTCCCCTCAGCAGTGTACTTCATCGACCTGCCTGTTCTGTACCCCACTCTGTCTCTGGTGAATCCTCTCACCCTCCACATCTCTGGCCTCCACCCCAGTTCTGTATGAAACAATAAGTAAATCTTTAAAAAAAAAAAAATGAATAGAACAGGACCTCCCTGGTGGCACAGGATAGTCTTGGCACCATCATCAAGCTATTGCTAGCCACTGCAGCATGAGTTTGAGCCCCAGCCAGGGAAGTGACCCACATGGCACAGCAGATCTCTGTCTCGCCTGTTATTCCCCCCAGCAGAGTATTTCAGATCTGCCTATTCTACTCCCCATTCTGTCTCTGGTGAATCCTCTCACACCTCGCATCTCTAGCCAGCACCCCAGCTTTTGTATGCATAAATATAAAACCTTCAAAAAATGTGCAGAATAACCAAAAATCTGTTTAACCTGTTTAAGAAAGAAATACTCAATCAGCAATCCAATTTTGTTCAAAAGTCTGCCAGTAATCAGCTGTCTACATGTCCCATTTTAATGATGCTCTGAACTTGGTTAAGCCAAAAAAATTAATGAAGTCTTTTTCTAAAATGCTTAGATTTCAGACTACCTTTTAACACACAAAACAGGCCTGAATTAAAGTTCTACATAACAGAAATACATCCCCTCCCTGACCCTATCTCCTAAAAAATATGTGCAGGTCCATGGAGGCAGGGCTGGGGAGTGTTTCCTAGGTCTAACAAAAGTCTAACAGAAATCTGTTAATTATACCATGACAAAATATAATTGCTATGATCTGTTGAACATTTTCAACTATTTATTAGTAACTTAAATGCACTATTTTGCCCTCCCTGGTGATGCAACAGGTTAGGTCACAGCACTGCAAGCCAGCCACAGCCGCTTCAGTGTGAGCTTGATCCCGGGTCCTGAAGGTGATCCACATGGTGCAGCAGACCACTCCTGACCCACCCACTGCTCCTCTCAGCAGTGTACTTCGTTGATCTGCCTATTCTGTTCCCCACTCTGTCTCTGGTGAAGCCTCTCATCACCCCTGCACCTCTGGCTTGTACCCCAGTCCTGTATGAATAAATAAATCTTTTTTAAAAAATGCACTATTTCATTTAAACATTACAAAACCTCTGTACTACTAAATTTCTCAAGTTTACAGATGAAAAAACTGTGACTCAGAGGATAGTTTGCCTAAGATGTACTAGAAAATAACACTCCTCGCAGATAGGGGAAAAGGTACATACAAAATAATGGATCATAGATTAAGGATATATATCTAGAAAACTGTATGACCTCAAAAAGTTAACATAGCTTTCTAGGTCTCACCGCAACTGATAAAATAAGTAAAATGGATTGTATGTCCCAATTCTAAAATTATATTATTTATAAAGACCACCATAGAAGAAAAAAAATAATAAAAATCACCATAGAGAACTATCTTTCTACCATGGAAGCAACCAAGAAGGTACCTGTAACTCAGAGATTGAAAAACTATTCCCATTTAGAGGACAGAAAATAAGTATTTTAGATTTTGCAGACCACATTAGGCCCATATCATCCAGAGCATAATCTTGCGGATTTTTTTTCATAAGCCTTTAAAAAACATAAAAATGACTGAAAGTCCATATACAAATAGGTCTTAGAAAGGATTTGGTCCACAAATGACCTGTTTTGCTGACACCTGCTCTAAGTGAATTGTTTTAAGAAATAAAGGAGTGGTTAATAAGGGAAGGAACTTTAGGTAGCCTCCCTTATAGGCACACCTATTTAGAAGCTGGGCATCCATGTTACTGACTACATAGATATATCATTGCAGATAGGCTATGCTTGTTTTTTCCTTGCAATCACTCCCCAGCAATATTCCTTTAATGACTATATTCTCAATTTTAAATAAGTACTCATTTGATCTCAATAAAAACAAAAATCATCTTGAAGAGTACTTAGCTGTACTGAACTTCCTCCTTTGTTGCCAAATTTATAACCCAACAACCTCTTTCTTGATAAGAAAACAGTAGGAAGTCTGATAAAACATTTTTGGTAAAGAATGAATCTATGTATTATCAACTTACCTAGATTAATTCATTTTATAAAAAATGAACATTCAGGGCCCTCCATGGTGGCGCAGCGGGTTAAAGCACTGCACTAAGAAACTAAAGCCACTTCCACATGAGTTCGATCCCCGCCTGCCCCGGAGGTGACCACATGGCGAGGCAGACCTCTCCTGACCCACCCGCTGCTCCCCTCAGCAGTGTATTTCGTCGATCTGCCTGTTCTGCTCCCTGCTCTGTCTCTGGTGAATCCTCTCACCCTCTGCATCTCTGGCCTGTACCCCAGTTCTGTACGAATAAATAAATAAATCTTTAAAAAAAAATGAACATTAACATTATATGTCAGTCACTAAGGAAAAAAGCAGAAATAGAAAGAAAGCCCTCTTGGAACTTACATTGTATAAGGAAGTGACAAAGTACTATTTGAGAGGTCATTTACGTGCTATTTACAAAGTAACAGGCAACAACAATAGGAGTTCCAGGTATAATGCAGAGATAGCAATTTTATACAGAATAGTTTAGAAGGAGGAGAAGTAAACAAGTCATACAAATAATTACTTTGGGAATGAACTGGAATTCTTTACACATATCATTTTATGCTTGAGGCCTCTTAGCATGTTCGATTTTTTCTACAATCTTATAACATACTATATCCCTTTTTTATGTTTACTTTTTTTAAAATTTTTTACAGCATATACATACAAAAAGGAATGTGAGCTACATATAGTGGGAGATTTTAGGATCTCCTAGAGTTTAGGATGATACCAGGTACATAGCAGATATTCAATAGATACTGTCTGAAGGAAATGGATTCCAAATATAGAGAAAAAAACAAATGCAAATGCCCTAAGGCAGGAACATACCTAGAGACAAAAAGAAAGTTAGTTTGACTAGTAGACTTAAAGGAAGGAAGAATAGTAGGAAGTAAAACTAAGTGTGTGTATGTGGGAGATAAAGGGTTTGGGAGGGTGTCTGTCATACTATCTGGGGCAGAAGTCAGTAAACTACTACAATTTATAAAACAAATCTGGCCTACAAATAAATTTTTAGTGAAACACAGAAACATCTATGTGTTCACATGTTCCTTATTGCTATGTCTGTTTTTGCATTATAACAGCGGAGCTGAGTCTTGCAACAGAGAAATTTGACAGAAAAAGTTTCCCACCCCCTGGTCTTTTGTAGACTTGTGCATGATTATAAATAAGTTAATGCTTTACTTTTCACACATACTCTGAGCAAAACAGTAAACTAAGAAGTTTTGAGCAAAGCAATCTCAAAATGTGGTTTACCTTTTTAAAAGATGACTCTTTTGGCTATGTAAATATAGTAAACAAGGAAAAAAACAAGGGACTAATTAATTAGGAGGCAACAGCAATGGCCCAGTAGAGAAGTTTGAACCATAAAATAGCAGTAGAGGAAATGAAAAGGAGATGGATTCTGCTTACACAGTTCTGGCAAACTTTCCTATAAAAGATCAGACTAGAGATATTTTAGGTTTTATAGGCCACAAAGCCTATGTTGCAACTACTCAACTGTACTATAAAGCACAAAAGCAGGCAAGAACAAGTGTGGCTATTTTCTGATAAAACTTTATTTACATGGACACTGAAACTTGAATTACATATAATTTTCACACGCATAAAATATTATTCTTTTGATTTAAAGTTCCACCATTTAGGGCCCTCCTGGTGGTACAATGGGTTAGTGTAGCACTATGAAGCTCTCTGCAGCCACTACAGTCCCGCTGGGGAGGGACCCACATGGTGCAGCACACCTCTCCTGTCTTGCCCACTGCTCCCCTCAGCTGTGTATTTCAGTCCTCAAACCGCCAATTCTGTTCCCCACTTTGTTTCTGGTGAATCCGCTTACTCCCTGCACCTCTGGCCTGTACCCCAGTTTTTGTATGCTCAAATAAACAAAATCTTTTTAAAAAAAATAAAAGTACAATCATTTAAAAATATTTTAAAAATTGTCAGCTGATAGGCTATACAAAACAAGGTGGGGGCCAGATTTAGTAAGCGGAGTGAGTTGCCAAACCTGATCTAGTGACAGAGACAGAAAGAAGGATTTGCTACTGGACTGGACCACACGTGATGTTTGAGAAAAAGAGCTATCAGATACGTTACAGTTAGTTTTCCTACCAACTGTCCCATACATAGTACAAGGCAAAACAATTTTTGGATTACAGTTCTATAACCAGCTATTATTTGGTGAAAATATTTCTGGTTTAAGATTCAGTCTATATTCTTTCTTGCACACAAAGAAAAATCTCTCTTCTGGGTTTGTTTTTTTTTTTAATCTATTAAAATTAGACACAGTAGCCCTTATTAGGTCACAGCATCAGCCAAGCTGGGTTGGGGTCCACAATTACTGCCCAATGCCCCCAAAAAGTGAACTGTATGTTTTCTCTCTCTCAGCTGTCACCCAGGACATCTGCCTCAGTCACTAGTGCAAGCAAAAAAGTCAAAAGTGGGGTTCCACAGTACATCACTTTCCCTGACCAGGGAAGATAGTATACATGCAAAGGAGCTGCAGAATTAATCTTTACCTTGAAGCTGTAAGGATCTCTGGCCAGATGCTTTGTGGAAGCTAAAAGAGATGGTGCTCTGCTAGTCAGGGCAAGCCATAGGTTAGCAATGATATGTGGGAGTTGAGGGTGGATTTAGCTCAGGTCTACATGCTGCATTGTATCAAGGATTCCCAAACTTTTCAGAAATTTAAAAAATTATTGAGGACCCTGAACAATTTTTGTTTATGAGGATTAAATCTACTGATACTTACCTTACTAAAAATTTTAAGCAAGGTTTTAAGTATCTTAATTATTAATGTGTAAGCAATAATAAATCTATTGGTTTATGAAAAATTATTGTTTTCCAAAATAAAACAATTTAGTGACAAGAATGGAATTACATTTAGTAAATCTCTTTAATTTCTGGCCTAACTAAAGATATCTGGATCTCATGCCTGCTTTTCTACTCTGCTCAAAATGTGTTCTGTTTGAAAGGTGGGGTAGAAACCATAGCAGTAAGACAAATAATACACAGAACCAGTAAGACAAAAGAGAATCAAAGGAAAAAAGATTAAAGTGAGATGGGGAAGACAGCAGATGAGCAAAAATAAATAAATAAATAAATAAATAAATAAATAAATAAATAAATAAATAAATAAATAACACTGAACAACAGGCTTGAACCACATGGTCCACTTAAATATGTAGCTTCTGTTGTTTTTTATTTTTTTTTTTATTCACAGGTTCCATATTCACGGACATAGGTAGGTTGAACCCTTAGATACAAACCCCACCTATAGTAAAGGTGGACTGTAAGTTATATTTAAATTTCCCGTGAGGTAGGGGAGTGAGCCCAATACCACCATGTTGCTCAATGATCAGTTGTACAGAAACAATTTCCAGAAAAGTTACTTAGTTGGGATGAGCAACCTCATCTACAAGAGACAGAAACTCAAACAAAAACTGGAGCAGTGTGTGTTCCAACAAAGTACTTTGGTACATGCAGTGATTAACTTCAGTTACATGTCTAGAATTAGGTTAGGTTAAGTTAGATTACAGATTCTGGCCCCTTTAATTAGCTGAGAAGTCATTTTCATAATTCTTCCACTATTCCTCATCCTTAAGCATCAGAGAATCTATTTTAAAATTATTTTAACCACTGCACGAGGGAAGACATTAAAGAAATAAGGAGAATAAGGTAGGAGAGTAGACTCAAAAATGTCAAGTGAAAATTAGAGGTACTTCATCGATGCCATCCACAAAAATATGTATCACTAATATATCAAAACCCACAAATTATCTGCTTATTGGTAAGCAAGTTATGTCCCCTCTGAACTGAAAAAGTCATACTCTGAAGCTGACAAACAGATTGCAATCCACAACCAGATCTCCCCGCAGTTCCTAAGCGCTGGAGTAAAATAACAATCAGGAAACAACTGATAAGCAACTTTCCCCATCAGAAGAGCTCGACCTGCATTCAGTAAGTCATTGATGCAGTAATTGTTAACAGACTATTTCAAACACTGGGCTCCAGATTATTCTTCCAAGCTACTTATACCAGTTTGCAAGTTTGGATGCTGATACTTTCTTATCTATGAAGTGTCTACAAATGGTTTTCTGACAAACTAGGACTCACATTCCTTTGTTATGTCATCCTAAAATGGTTGTGTATCTTCAAATTTTTATAAGCTTCAGTCCCTCTTTAACAGTTTAAAATACTACTTCCCTGAAGATATTACCAACATTGTCTGACTACTTTATAGAGACTATTGATTACAGGGGTATGTGTGTGTATTTGTGTTTGTGTGTAATTAAAAGGATAACCTGTTGTGAAAATAAAGCAGTTGGGTGCTTCATCTGAGAGCTATCTAAGTAGTTACCTATTTATCTCTATTATCTGGCACAAAGTAAGCACTCTACAAATTCAAAGGTTTATTCAATGAACCTCAAACACTCTCCAGACAGGCTGATAAGAGTTAAATGAAGTTCAGGAGTTTTATTCATTTGTTCAAAGAACATTTCAATTTGTAAGCCAGGACTCCTGCAGATACTGAAACTTAAAAGAAAGAAATAAAAAGCAATCCTTGCCTTTAATTCTAAGAGAAAAGGAAGAGAGACTATGATGACACAGGGAGACAAATGTCAAAGCATTAGCATGCCTAATATAACATGAGAATGTTTGTTCATGAAGAAAATCCTCTCATCAAGCCAGTAGACAGTGAAGAGGTTAAGGAGGCTTAAAAGATGAGAATTAGCTATTTTATTTGGAGGAACATCTAAGAAAATGACATTCCAACCACAGACACATAAAAAAAGACTGAAAGGCATGGGAGTGTGGTGCCTACAAGGAACGGCAATGTGCTGGAAGGCAAAGGGTTACAAAAATTGTGGCAAGAGATGAAGTTGCATACAAGCTAAGGAGTCTGAATGTTATCCAGAAGGCAACAGAAATCCACAAACTGTGAGGATTCTAAACAAGGACAGGACATAGTATTTTACAGAGAGCAATGAGACAAATATATCAAGTTCTAAACATCTATAAAGTAATCTGATGAGTAAGAAAGGTTTAAGAGCACAGGAATTTTTATTCATTTGGTTCACAGCTCAATCTCCAACACATAGAACATTACCAATTACAGGTCAGGTACCATTAAATATTTATGGAATGAAGGAAGGGAAACCAGCTAAAAGACAACTGCATGCATTAATCCAAGAGAGAAAACTGAAAAATGCCCAAGAAAAACAAAAACAGGAGGCATGATAAAGCTGCCAAATAACAATTACTTTATGTATATAATTTTTGCTTCTAGGACTCATCACCTCTACAAACTCAGCTCAAAGAGACTAACAGTGGCCTCCAGGAAGGGTACAGAGGTTAAAATTTCAGCAATATTAAGCCATTACCAGCTTACCCCAATCAGGGAGCTAAGCCACATGGCATAGCACAACTCTCCTTTCTGGCCGACTGCTTCCCCTCAGCAGTGTATTTCAGCGGATTTGTCTATTCTGCTCCCCACTCTACCTCTGGTGAATCCTCTCAATGCCTGTCCCCTAGCCCTGCACATCTGGCCTATACCCCAGTTCTTGTATGCATAAATAAATCTTAAACACCAAAGAGACTAACAGTATTATAAATTCTAAATTCTACAAAATTTGCAAGTTAATTTACTACAGAGCAGAAACATCACAGAAAAGTATCCCTACTGGCAATATTAAACTAAATTATTTAAATTATTATCAGATCTAGTTACTCTCCATCTCTACTGAAGCCAGAAAATGATTTGGTCAATAGTTTACCAAGTGATCAAAATATGCAGAGCAAGCAATTAGGTGCTTAACTGAAACAAGATGGATTTAGCTTACAAATAAATTACTAGCCAAGGGACGAGGGGTTAAAGCACAGAACTGTGAAGCTCTCCATAGCCACTGCAGTGGAGAATTGGATCCCCAGCCAGGGAGTATGGCCCAGCGGACCTTGCCTGTCTCACCCACTGCCCCCCCTCAGCAGTGTTTTTCAGTCTGCCTGTTCTGTTCCCCACTCTGGTAAATCCTCTCACGCCGCACCCAGCACTTCTCACCTGTACCCCAGGTCTTGTATGCATGAATAAGTAAATATTCAAAAAAAAAAGAATTCCTAGCCAAGAGGCAGTGACATGGTTAATCAAAAAATGTTGGTCTTTTCTACCAACAGTTATTTAATCTAACCTATAAAAATAAGAGTTTGCACTGAAAGAATTTCTATGACTTTTAGTTCTATAATTACTTGATATTTCTTAACCTGAGATTGCCTGTCTATATTCAGACACCTTAACATTTGTTCATATGCTAATCTGAAAGTGTTCCCCTTTTACTTTTTGTTTCATTTTAAAGATTTTATTTATTTATGCAAACAAGAACTGGGGTACAGGTCAGAGGAGCGGGAGTGAGAGGATTCACCACAGACAGTGGATTGCAGAACAGGCAGGAAGACTGAAATACACTGCTGAGGGGAGAAGCAGGCAGGTCAGAAGAGTTCTGCCACAGCAAGTGGGTCATTTCCCGGGCAGAGATCAAGCTCATGCTACAGTGGCTGCAAAGAGCTTAATAGTGCTGTGCTTTAACCTGTTGTGCCAACAGGAGGGCCCCCCTTTTACTTTTAATGCCATGAAAATTTTAAGATTTTTATATGAGAGGGACATTTTTTCTTAATTTTCCTCAGTACATAATATATATATAGCTCTGTAGGCAGATACAAAAGAAGGGAAGATAACATCTGAGGGCTTATAATTTACCAGTTCTATACAAAGTGCCAAAATACAGTGTTTATCACTTCCAAAACTGCATGCAGTGTTCTGAACCCACAAAGAAAGTGAGGAGCAAAGTAGTTAAACACTTTACCCAAGTCCACACAACGGATTTCTGGTGAAACCAGAAAGGAGAAGCCTTTGTATTCTATTCACTACCCTAAAAAATGATAACTGATTTAGGTGAAGATAACATCTGAGGGCTTATAATTTACCAGTTCTATACAAAGTGCCAAAGATAACATCTGAGGGCTTATAATTTACCAGTTCTATACAAAGTGCCAAAATACAGTGTTTATCACTTCCAAAACTGCATGCAGTGTTCTGAACCCACAAAGAAAGTGAGGAGCAAAGTAGTTAAACACTTTACCCAAGTCCACACAATGGATTTCTGGTGAAACCAGAAAGGAGAAGCCTTTGTATTCTATTCACTACCCTAAAAAATGATAACTGATTTAGGTGCTCAAAGAATATCCATCTTATCCTTAGACAGAAATTGCATGGAACACATGACAACCACACTACATTATATATTCTCTAGGGTATCCCTAGGTATATAATCAACTCATGTTCTAAGATAGTGTATTCAAATGGAAATGAATCATTGATGTTATCATAGAAGCAATCACCTTAATGTTCTAGTAAACCATCCCTTACTTTATTTTAAATTATTTTCCACATATCTTACAGCTGCTCTAGAACAGGAATCCACCAAATCCAGCCCCATCACCTGTTTTGTATGTAGCATCTCAATGGAACATACACTCAATCATTTACACACATCTACAGCTGCTTCCCAGAGTAGAGAGAGTAGGTCAGAGACCATATAGTCCTAAAGTCTAAAATGTTTACTATTTAGAATTTCACAGAAAGTTTCCCAAAGACTATTTCAGTGGCAATCAATTAAATCAAAGCTTCATTCTACTTGTATTGGGAATTTAGATGTCAATACATCAAACTAATTTCAGTAACTTCATAGACCTTTTTTAAAAAGCTATTGTGTATAACTAGATTCTCATAGCTTTATCACCACTTCATATATATATACTTTATTGTCCATATTTCCATGCCATCTAAGGACTGAGAATATATCATTTATGTAGCATTACTGCTATAAAGCCAATATCATGTATAGTGCTGGTATATACATACAGTACAAATCTGCTGAATGAATGAATCCCTGGAAATAAGAATATGACTTAAGATAAGCAGTCAAAAGTAAAAATCAATCCTATATGCTCCTGAAAGTGTGTTCTAATTAGCAGTGAAATATTAGAGAGTTTATTAGAAATACAAAATCTCAGGCCTCACAAAATATTTAAAACTGCTTTATAACAAGATCCCCAGGTGAAATTTAAAAAGTGCCATAAAACATGGTTCTTAAATACATTAAAGTCATGAGTTTAATTCAAAATATGGGTTAGGTCATTTTGCATGGGGGGGGGGGAAGCTCCAGGGCTTGATCCTTACCCTAACCTTCAGTTTTGAGATACAAAATAAAGAACATTTTGACATTGTTTCAAAAAGGTATACCTCATTTTGTATTAATGAAGTTGTTCTATTGAAGATACAGAAAGACACTGTTACTAAAAGAAAGTCAGACATTTTACCGGCATATAGCGGGGAATGGGATCAATAATGGAGGGTAATCAAAAAATGGACAGAAGAGCTAAAAAGACACTACTCCAAAGAGGAAATGCAAATGACCAACAAGCATATGAAAAAATGTTCAATATCACTTGTAATAAGAGAGATGCAAATTAAAACCACAATGAGATACCACCTCACTCCAGTGAGAATGGCACATCTTAAAACAACTAGGAACAACAAATGCTGGCGAGGATATGGAGAAAAAGGAAGTCTCCTGAACTGCTGATGGGAATGCAAACTAGTACAACCAATATGGAAAACTATTTGGAGGTTTCTCAAACTGCTAAAAATGGAGCTCCCATGACCCAGCAATCCTACTCCTACATCTTTACCCAAAAGACACAAAAACACTGATTCAAAAAGACATCTGCACCCCCATGTTTATTGCTGCTTTATTTACAATTGGAAAGACAGGAAAACAACCTAAATGCCCAAAAGTAGATGGCTGGATTAAAAAGATGCGGTACATACATACAATGGAATATTACTCAGCAACCAAAAAAAAATAAACATATGCCTTTTGCAGCAACATGGATGGAGCTAGAAGGGATCATGCTTAGTGAAATATGCCAGAAAGAAAAGGAAAAATCCTGGATGGTTTCACTCATAGAGTATAAGAGGACCAGGCAAGAAAATAATAATAATGAAGAATAACTACCTACCAGAGACATTTTACAGGGGTGGAATGGGGAATGGGATCAAAAACAATGAAGAGAGGGAAGTGCACTGGACTATGGTGATGGCATCCCACAACTGAGATGGAAAAAGGCACAAAATGATGCAAAAATAAACTATTATATTATTGAAAAAAATAATTAAAAAAAAAAAAAAAGATGTGGTACAGGGCTCTCCCTAGTAGCGCAATGGGTTAAAGCACTGCACTATGAAGCCACTGCAGCACGAGTTCCATCCCCAGCCAAGGAGTTCACCCACATGGTGACCCGCCTACTGTTCCCCTCAGCAGTGTACTTTGTTGATCTGCGTGTTCTGCTCCCCATTCTTTCTCTAGTCAATCCTCTCAGGCACCACACCTCTGGCCTGTACCCCAGCTCTGTAAGCATAAATAAATAAATCTTAAAAAAAAAAAAATGTGGTACATATACACAATGGAATATTACTCAGCAATCAAAAAAACACATGCCTTGGGCCCTCCCTGGTGGCGCAGTGGGTTAAAGCACAGCACTGAGAATCCAAAGCCACTTCCACATGAGTTCGATTCCCGCCTGCCCCGGAGGGTGACCACATGGTGTGGCAGACCTCTCCTGACCCGCCCGCTGCTCCCCTCAGCAGTGTACTTCGTTGATCTGCCTGTTCTGTTCCCCACTCTGTCTCTGGTGAAGCCTCTCGCCGCCCCTGAGCCTCTGGCCTGTACCCCAGTTCTGTATGCACAAATAAATAAATCTTTAAAAAAAAAAAAAAAGAAGCTAAAAGCCAGGCCCTCCCTGGTGGCGCAGCGGGTTAAAGCACAGCACTGAGAATCTAAAGCCGCTTCTGCATGAGTTCGATTCCCGCCCGCCCCGGAGGTGACCACATGGTGTGGCAGACCTCTCCTGACCCGCCCGCTGCTCCCCTCAGCAGTGTACTTCATAGATCTGCCTGTTCTGTTCCCCACTCTGTCTCTGGTGAAGCCTCTCGCCGCCCCTGAGCCTCTGGCCTGTACCCCAGTTCTGTATGCACAAATAAATAAATCTTTAAAAAAAAAAAAAAAAGAAGCTAAAAGCCACTTCCGCATGAGTTCAATTTCCGCCTGCCCGGGAGGTGACCACATGGCGTGGCAGAACTCTCCTGGCCCGCCCACTGCTCCCCTCAGCACTGTACTTCGTTGATCTGCCTGTTCTGCAGCCCACTCTGTCTCTGGTGAAGCCTCTCGCCGCCCCTGATCCTCTGGCCTGTACCCCAGTTCTGTATGCACAAATAAATAAATCTTTAAAAAAAGAAATAAGCCAGAAAAAAAGGAATAATACCAGATGGTTTCACTCATAGCAGGAGTATTTTCTCCAGGGGGAGAAAATAATAATAATAGTGAACAACTATATATCAGAGACATTTTACAGCGGTTGGAGTGGGGAATGGTATCAAAAATAGGGGATGGTGGGAAGTGCACTGGACTATGGTAATGGCACACTGGTGATTTGGTAATGGGAAGCCCATGGGGTTACAACTGAGATGGAAAAAGGCACAAAATTATGTAAAAATAAACTATTATAAAAAAATACCAATCTAAAATTTTTAAAAAGGGAGTGGGGGGAAGCGCACTGGACTATGGTGATGGCACACAGGTGATTTGGTGATGGGAAGCCCATGGGGATTACAAGTGAGATGGGAAAAGGTATAAAATGATGTAAAAATAAGCTATTATATTATTTTTTATAATATTTTTTAATATTTGAAATTGTTCAAATATTTTGCTTATCAAAAGAATATCACCAGAGAATATCCACCCTAAATTAAATGGACTAGACAGTGGAAAATCCTTTTTAAGCCAATCCTTTTTTAGCTGTCTGTTTCTATAGCCTATTAAAATGTATGTGTTCATGAAAATTTCAAATGATCTTCAAAACATAATGGCAATACTTTGTGAACTAAATTATTTTGTTTTGTTTTGTTTCCTGGAGTTATGACCTGCTGGAGTTATAACCTGCTCAAACCACTGGAGTTATGACCTGCTCAAACTGGAAGTAATCTTTTTAAAAAATTATCAAGAGTTGCTTTATGTGTTCAGCGATTCAGGTACTACTACTATCTCTATTTTACAAAAAGGAAGGTAAAATAAAGTTAGATAAAGTGTTTTAAAGACTAAGTAAATGATGAGACATCTGTGTTCTTAAATATGTAAGGTCTAAACTAACCATACTTGATGTAATAATTCAGGGAGTACTTTAAATGACTACAGTAATTTAAGTTTATCTCAACTCTGAATCTATAGTGTTTATTGTTATTCCTGTTTATTAGGACCACTCCACTAGCCTCTATGTGCTAGCACATATACTTCAGCTAAGAACCTAAGGTAAGTCACTTGACCTCAGCAAGCCTTTGTTTCATCTCTAAAACAGACAACTTTCTTCTAGGGTTGTTGAGACTTAAGTATAATATCAACTTATATTTATTAAAATACAGGTTTTCAAATGTAAGCACTATATAACATGTACTTTAAAAGACTGGCAAATAAGGACAGAATAAATAATCTATCAGTGTTTCCCAGCTATAAGTAGAAAAATAATAGACAAAGATTTTTATTTTGGGAAGAGGGAAGGGAGGCTCATGCTACAGGGATGGCCTGGGGGCCAGTCTATAAAGCATTTATCTCTCTTATAAGAGAGATACAGCTAAAAAGACATACTTCTTAAAGAAACACATTTTTACATTTTTGATTATCTGGGTGGTTTTTAGTAATCAGGCTTACGGTAGCTTAGTGGTAGAAATACAGATCAAAGGTTGTCTTTGGTCACTTAAGTTGGAGGAGCAAACTCCAATGAGAATAAAAGAATGGCCTAAAAACGTGGGATTTTCATTTATCAGACTGCCAAAGATCACTGTGTTGCCAAGAGTGTAGGGAAACAAGATTTCTCATATCCTTTTGGCAAATCTCTATATAGAGAAATTTAGAAATATTAAAGTTCAAAGATATATACGCTTTGGCCCAATTCTACTTCTAGGAAATTACAAGTAAAATTATGTACAAAAAGGTTATTCAATTGAGCAGTGTGTGTAATGAAAAAAAAAAAAAGGAAACAAATGTTCAAGAGAGTGGTTATATAAATTATGGCATACTGGGATACCACCAACCCTATGTACTGATATGAAACATACTTTAAAATATATACCTTCAAAGGAGAGAGAAAAAAAAGTAAGGTTCAGAACAGTATGTTAACAACTAACAAAAGGGCAAGGAAAAATTCATACATAAAATGATTGTTTATTAACATAGACTCTCTTCGAAGTTAGGAAGAAAGCAAAACTTACTGACTTTTCTGGGAGGAGAAGTATTGAATAGGATTTTTATACTTTCTGAATTTTATGTACTAATGAATATTACTGCTGAGAAAACACAATTTCCTCAACTTTTAAACTAGATAGGTAGATTACAGAGAATACTCACTACTTTAAAATACCTACTTCTCAGTAAGGTATCAAACATTTGCAGAAAATAACTGAATCTTCCTCCCTCTGTCTCTCTCTCTCTCTCTCTCACACGCACACACACACTCACACAATATTTTTTTCTCTCCCCTTTTATTTTTTTTTAAGACTTATTTATTTATGCATACAAGAACTAGGGTACAGGCTACAGGTACAGGGGTGGGGGGGGGGTAAAAGGATTCACCAGAGACACAGTGGGGAGCAGAACAAGCAGATGGATAGACATACACTGCAGAGGGGAGCAACCAGGCCAGGAAATGGAACGTGTCTTGTCCTGCAGTGGATGCAGACAGCTTCACAGTGCTGCGCTCTAACCTGTTGTGCCACCAGGAAGGGCTCACCCCTTTTAAATTGAAAGAACAAATAGTTTAGTTTCTAAATTTAAGAGAGCTAATACTTTAAGACAAAAACAACCTACTTTCTCTCATCATCCTTGCTAAACCTTAACAGTTCCAAATCAATAATCATTTGCTGAGCATCATACAAAAGTACTAAGACCTAGCTACAAAGATTATAATATTTATGACTTGATAAATGGTTTAAAAGATTTATGTAATAAATGCTAAAGGAGCAATCACTATTTTTAATGCTTGTCATTTGTATGGGGCAGCCTGCTATGGCTGAAGGACTGAGTTGAAAGATATGGGCTCCAATTCCATTTATTCCGTTAACTAACTATGTAATTCTACATGAGTAAAACCTGGCCGTAAGAGCCCCTGGACTCCCTACCTTACTACAAGTGTTATAAGACAAAAAAATATAAATGAAAGCAAAATGTTTTATAATGTTCAGAAACATGTTACTACTACTCATATGAAGTTTTGAGGAAAAAACTATCTCCTTTTTCCTTTTCCAGCTTTCTTGACTAATATTAAAAGAGTTGTCTGCTTAAATGAAATTATCAGGGAAAAAGCTGTATACTTTATCATTCTTTCAAAGTTAGTAGGTGGTAGAGCCAAGCACCTTGTAAAAGCTTCACAGAGAGTAAAATTTAATTTTATTGAAAATTACATATATAAAGTCCCAAAGTAGGTGTGCAACAACTAAAAGCTGAGCTTTCATGGTGTATTAACCAATGCCTTAACCAACAATGTAGTTAATGAATGCAATAGGAAGGTAGGTTGACAATAACAAGAGCAAAAAAGGGCAAATACAAAGCCAGACTACCAATAAATGACAACAGTTGTGACTGTCATGCTGGCCACCCTTCAGTCTTCTTAATGATATGTTCTTGTTCTGTCAGTGCTCTAAGTTGGAAGTTGTTTGTTTAAAATCTTGGCCTCTTTTTATGCAATGACAGGAATGTGTTTACCTCTGCCACTAGTAATCTGTTCCTTGCCCAGTACAGTAATTCTTCATATTAAACAAATCATTTCTTCTAAAAGGCAAAAAACAAAAATAAATTTATTTTGCTGGATTGGAGGTTGTTCTATCAAACCTCAACCATTCAAATAAAACAGTATCAAATAGAAAAAGTTGATTATAAGCTTATAAAATACAGAAACAAAATGCTAATATTTGCAGGAGAGGCCAGTGATTTCAAAATTAACACCTAACAGTTAAGACAAGTATTTTGGTTTTCTATTCCTATTCAATTAAACATTTATTATGTGCCTACAGTGTTTTGTTTCTAGGTCTTTTGTACATGCTGTTCCCTGTTAGGAACCACTATTTCCCACCCCACCCATTTACTTTCCCACCTCACAAACCTCTCATTTGTAAAAGACTTCCTCTGAAAAAACTTCCATGACTTTCCCTACTCCCTCTTCTTTCTAGAGCTTTCTTGGTACATCAGAGTGCTTGCTATGTATTAACTACAGAGACCATCTATCTTCTTTACTCAAGACCTAATCATTGTGCTGGTACCTGGAAAATGTTCAATAAATACTTGTAAATCATAGAAGAAATTTTGCTAGACAGACAAGAACACAAAGATGAAAAACAAATCCTAAATCTACTGTCTAGTAGGAGAGACATGCTAAACCAAAAATACAATGCAAAATGGGCTACGATGAAAGTATATAAAGGTTATGAGGGGCATGAAGAGAGCTTAATGGTTAGCCTGGAAGGAGGATAGGTGATAAAGGGGGGGAAAAAAAAAAACAAAGTAGACAGAAATTTCCCTCTTATCCAAAAGCAAACCATTCCCATTTGGTATGGTTTTGCAAATGTTATTACCTTTATATGGAAAAAAAAATTAAGCATTTCCAAATCAAAACCACCTAGCAAATCATACCAAAAAGTAATATTCTACATTCAGAAAATGGAACAAACATATGCCTAAAAGCTAACTGACGAAGAACAGAGAAAAGATGATCATTCCAAACAGAAGAAAAACAAAACAGGAAGAAAAAAACAAGGTAGGCCTGAGGAACTACGAGCAGTGGTTCTCAAACCTCAGCATGCAGAGTCACCTAGGAGGCTTATTAATGTACAAAATGTTGGGTCCCAATCTCAGTTTCTGATTCAGCAGGCCTAGAATATGGCCCTATATTTCCATTTCAAACAAGTTTTTAAGTGATACTACTGCTACTTCTAGTCCCAGGAACTGCTGGAATAGTGGAACACAGAGGACATATGAAGAAGTACCAGCATACAAGTTTGTGGCAACATAGGGAATATAAATTAGGGTTAAACCTATGTATATGCATGTATATGCCACAGAATTTGGCACTGAAGGATTTAAAACAGAACAGTAATTTTAAATAGTAATAATAGCTGACATTTATAGAGCACCGTCCAGTAGTTACTAGTCATATGTCACTATTTCAATTAAATAATTTCACTTCTTCAGCATACTATCCACATTTTAAGGTCTCAGTATAACTAGTGGAAACTGAACATAAACAACAGATACAGATCACCCCATAATTCACAAAGCTCTATATGGCAATACTGATGTACATTAACTCATTAAATCTTCACATCATTATGAAATACACTGTATCATCATTTTATAGGGAAAAAAATGGCAAAGAAAAATTAAGCAAATGACCCACAATCATAAAGCAAGTAGTGAAAACATAGGACCCAAACATAAATGGTCTGGTTCTTGAGACTGTGTTCATAATGACATCTTTTTTTTTTTTTAAGATTTATTTATGCATATAGAACTGGAGTACAGGCCAGAGGTGCAAGGGCAGTGAGAGGATTCACCAAAATCAGAGTGGGAAGCAGAACAAGCAGACTGACAAAGTATAATGCTGAGGGGGACAGCCAGTGAGACAGGAGAGGTCTGCAGCGCCACCATGTGAATCACCTTCCAAGTGGGGATTGAACTCACATCAAAGCTGCCATTGCGCCACCAGGAAAGGCCTGTTCATAATTACATCTTAATAAGGTAATTCTTGACAATAATGTGATCTAGAAAGAGATGATACTGGAAGAAGGAAAATCAATGAGGAAGCCGCTAACATTAATCATGAGAGTAGTGATGAGGGCAATCTGCATTAAAAGAGTAACTGCTAATAGAGAAGTTAATTAAAAGTGATTAACTACAGAAGAGTTATAAAAATAGAAGAAAAAAGATTGGCAATAGACAAGAAGTAAATCCAAAAGAGGTGCAAATGAGGTGCAGAAGATGACACCAAAGTTTCTGTTTTAAGAATGACAATGCCTCTCATCACAGTAAGAGGAAAAAGAGCAAACCGAGTCCTCATGAATTTGAAATGATTGAGACAAGACAATCTACAAGGGGATATATATGTACAGAGCACAAGAGAATTTTGGTTTAAGATATGAATTTAGAGGAGATAAGTAGAGAGACTGAGTGGGCAAAGAGCAAAACCTTAAACAATGTAAGATACAGGAAAAAGATAAAAAGCTACTAAAGCAAATTGAAAATAAATTACCAGAAAAAAGGGAGGAGCAGAAGATATCTAGGAAAGGATTATGCTACAGGTCAAGGGAAGAGAGAAAAGTCTAGTAAGACTGACTAAAAACTGTACAGAACTGTTTCAAATGGTGCTCTAGGGCCTAATACAAATTACAACAGATTTGGCAATAATACTTTTTTCAAGCAGTTTCTAAATGAAGGCAAAGAAAAATAAGAGTATGGAACAGCAACTTTTTGCTTGTTTTTAACCTAATTTAATGAGTGACTTACCCATGTTAAGGGAGCAAAGAATGAAAAGACTGGGAATATTATTGATGGACCAGGTCCTTGCGACAGAAAACAAGATGATGCACGTAGATGTAGACAGTAGTTCTAAACAAGACATTTCTCTCACCTCTATGGGCATAGACATTATCTTCCCAAGCAGACGGTAGAGCTGAGATCAGAAGTCACATAAATTCACTAAGTAGCAACCCATCACATTGCTGATGCAATTTTTCTCACAATAATAAACAGTCATAGCAGGAGCAAGGAAGGAGAAAATGGCTGACTTAATTTCAATGTTGGAACTTGCCAATAAGATGCAGGAAGGGGTTAATTAGGAGCTAAGATGATAAACCATAAGGCTAACTAATCAGTGGGAGACACCTATCAGAATCATATAAGCAACTTTCTACAAACTTTAAACCACATGAGAACTTGAAAAGATAAAAGAGCAGGTACAGTAAAAGTGAGCACAAAGGTGGGAAATCAGGGAGTAGGATAAGAAAATGTAGTTTCCAGAAGAAGTTCAGTTTTCAAAAAAATTGTACTGTTTTGGATCTAAACTGTGTTCTTGTAAAGTTTGTTGCTTTGTGTATTTGTCTTAATTTCAATTATTATGTAAAAAGTAACTGCTGCTTCTGTTCCAACTTACCTCAGCCAGTTCCCACTACAGAGATGTTCGTTCCAAGCATTGGAATGAGATGTTAGAAAAAAGAAGAAAGAAATTTGAAACCCACTGCTAGTGTCCAATTTAATTGGTTTGATGTTAATGCACCTCTGACAAAAGTGAATTGTTAAAATCAACTGTTTTAGAAAGAAGATTTCTTATAGAATTAAGGACAGATTGACTAACATGAAAAGAAATGAAATAACAAAAGCATGAAAATGATAAGGATCTAAACAATAAGTTGGATACTTAAAGATGCCCTAATTAGAAAAGTTGTGAGCACACACACTCATACACAAAATATTAGCATTTTCAAGATTTCTGTTATACTCTAGAAATTACTTAGCCAGTTGGGGGGGTGGGGGGGAGGGAACCTGTGTTTTACTAGACAGAAAGAATTGAAACCAACACTAACACCAGTTCTCTCTGTCAACTACCGTTGATGGTTCCCTGGAGGAGAAGGCAGCCTATAATATAAGCGTGCTAACACTCCCCATGCAGGGAATCCACCTCTTCTACACAAAAGGTAAACATCCTAACAATCACTCTCCTCTTTTTTTCTATCCTAACAATCACTCTCCTCTTTTTTCTAAGTTTATTAGCTGTCAAGAGTTTCTTTCTACATCACTCATTTTCTACTTAACAACTTAAAACTATTCAATTATCTTCTAAATAACTGTTCCCCAATTTTAACCTTCATTTGTGACTATTCTAATCTGTTAAGTTTTAGAACAAAGTGAAAGCATGAACTGTTTTTGTTTAGAACACACTAAGATGAATTGCTAGTCATAAAGACCTAGAAAGACAAACATGGTGTTTTTTCTAGTGTGTTACCATAAAAGTTTTTTTATAGGTATTAAAAAATCACCCACAACCAAGATACTGTGTATACACAAAAATGAATGTTGTGTATACTAGTCTGCCTGTATTTAACAGGCCTAATGAAAGCTAAGAATAGGCTTGGTCTTTTCTATCTTAGACTTTAGAATTTTAAATTCTAATAATTATTCAATTCATTCAAAGGTTATCTGTATTGAAGTCTTTCTGAAAACCACACTAAACTTTAAATAAACATCTTTTCTTCAAAATACAAGTATTTTTCCTTTTTTAGCTCTCAACGTGTTCTCCTAAAAACTAGCTAAAAATTTAATTCTAGTTTCTAATTCTTCCAATTTGGACCATTAAAAAATCAGTTCTGGCCCTGCCTTGTGGCGCAGAGGGTTTGCACAGCACTGAGAAGCTTAAGCCACTTCCACATGTGTTAGATTCCCCCTTGCTCCGGAGGTGACCACATGGCGCCGCAGACCTCTCCTGACCCGCCCACTGCTCCCCTCAGCAGTGTATTTCGTCAATCTGCCTGTTCTGCTCCCTGCTCTGTCTCTGGTGAATCCTCTCACCCTCCACATCTCTGGCCTGTACCCCAGTTCTATATGAATAAATAAACAAATCTAAAAAAAAAAAAATCAGTTCCTCCCTTTCCCGAAAAAAGAAGTTTCCACTCTCAGAGGGCATAGTGATCTTCAAACACTCAAATAAGCAGATTCACATATTTGTTACTTACAAAAATTACCAAGATGACTTAGACAAGGTTTATTCTATGGTTCCCATTAAGGAGGACAGTTCTAACAACATACTCATGGCTCTATAACACAGCCAATAAATAAATACAAAACCCAGAAGGATCTGATTACTTCTCTCAGATGTTCTCTCAGATGTGTTTGACTTGTGTGGGAATGAACAAGAAGACACTACTTAGGCCCTCAGTTTCTCTATTTGTGAAATATGAGAGGAATCATTATTATCCAAGGTTACTACTGGTTCAAAATATACAATGCAGAAGATTTTTATAAGAATTTATAAGATTTATAATTTATAAGATCTTTTGAATTTATAATTTTTAAGCATAACATAATGCAATTATAAAATATACCTCAATCAACCAATAGCCAGACTTATTTTTTCTGTGCAGGACTTTTTTTTTTTAATTGCTAATAGTTAAAAACTATTTTTACTCAGAATGACATTCTGCAAAAACAAATATCACATCACTGTAACCTCTATGCTTAATGTCAACCCATAACAAATCAGTGACATACTACCAGCTGTTTCTTCACCTGTTTCCTAAGGAAGTTCAAAGTAATTCCCTGGACTTGAATTTACAGTTATATACGCTGTTGATGAAAGCAATCTGCTGGGAACTATGACTTTCCTGTCAAGGGAAAAACCAGAAGAAACAGCCTACATTTTCCCGGGAACCAGCAGCAGCAGCTGAATAGTCCCAATCCTGCTCCTGCTGAGAAAAAGCAGAAGGGTGACAATGTTACTTGTCTAATTTATTTGCTAGAGTTTCTTTGTAACCTGACTGTAGCATAGCCAGTTAGTGAACAACATTATCAGAAAGAGGCTCTTAATATTTTTATATCTAATATTTGCATCTTTAAAAAAAATTTAAATCAGAGCTTGGAAAGTATTCATTATTGTAATTTTAAGAAACATTTCCCAGGGACCCACAATGGGTTCAAATGCAGCACTGTGAAGCTGCTATCTGCAGTCACTGCGGCATGAGTTGGATCCCTGCCCAGGGAGGTGACCCACATGGCCCAGCAGACCTCTCCTGTCTCACTCACTATCCCCCTCAGCAGTGCCTTTCAATCAATCTGCCTGTTCTGTTCTCCATTCTTCTCTGGTGAACCCTCTTAACCCTCCCCACCCCTGGTCTGTACTCCAGGTCTGGTATGCATAAGTAAACACTAGAATAAAAATTTTAATGTTACTTAGCCAGCAAATCTGGTATCTACATTCAGTCCATTCATGTAATTGAGAACAAAGTCAATGTAGAAAATACACTTTCTCCTGGGCCTTCCCTGGTGGCACAAGGAGTTTAAAGCAGAAAACTGCAAAGCTATCATTAGCCACTGCAGCACAAGTTCAATCCTGGGCCAGGGAGGTAACCCACATTGCATGGTAAATCTCTCCTGTTCTGTTCACTGCTCCCCTGAGCAGTATACTTTGTCAGTGTGCCTGTTCTGCTCCCTACTCTGTCTCTGGTGAATCCTCTCACCAACCTATTATCTATGGCCTGTACCCCAGTTTTGTATACATAAATAAATCTTTACAAATACTTTCTCCAAAAGTCTAAATTGAAAGGAAAAAAAAAATCTGAACTTCTTGCAACCCTAAGAGGCCTGAAATTAAATAATTTTTTACTTTCACAATATTAAAGATAAATATAATGTGAAAAAGTATTGGCCTATGTGTCAGCTGAACTAAATAAATAAAATACAAACAGCAAGAATAAGAAGAAAGGTAAAATATTTTAAATACACTCATTTTCCTTTTGGGAAAATGAAAATTGGCATTAGTAAACATTATTAAATAGCTAGTATATTATTATGTCTATAAAAATTAATCATTAAAGCTCTTTTGAGACTTCAATAAGAAAGTATATGTTAAAGCACAAAGAAAAGTGCCCAGCATGTTGTTAGCCCTTAACAAATGTTAGCTATTAATAGGTTTCTATAAGCAACTGCTTACATTCCCTTGGCCTACTGATAAAAATGCAAAAAAGAATGGTCAAGATGATTAGGTCCTACAGACCTCTAGTCCCTAAGCAATCTGTAGTATCTGATATCCTCATTAATTTCTTCCCTTTATTTCATCAATTAGAAGTTTACTCCAAAAAAGATGAAAGTGCTAATAACTCTGTAAGAAAAATGGGTTACGTGCACTGGCTGAATACAAAAGCTTGGTTTAGCAATGGCTAAAGATTTCTTTAGTGCCTCAAGATTTCCTTCAGGATGTCATGGGCTGAAGATTTCTTTAGTGCCTCAAGATTTCCTTCAGGATGTCATGGGCTGAAAATTATCAAAACCTACCAAATTACCAAAACTTATAGGCTAACAAAGAAGGCCAATGTTGGTTATATTGTAAATAAACACTGCATTACAAACATCTCTGCCTAGACTATTTTTTAAATTTAGATTTTTTTTTTAAAGATTTATTTATTTGTGCATACAGAACTGGGGTACAGGCCAGAGGCCAGGGGCGACGAGAGGCTTCACCAGAGCAGAGCAGGAAGCAGCGGGGAGGGTTAGGAGAGGTCTGCCACGCCATGTGGTCACCTCCGGGGCAGGTAGGAATCGAACTCATGAGGAGGTGGCTTTAGCTTCTCAGTGCTGTGCTTTAACCTGCTGTGCCACCAGGGAGGGCCTAGATTTTTTTTTTTAATAAAAATAAGTCTACTGAGATGAAGTCAATTCCTAATCCACATTTACACACAATCAATGAGTTGCTAGTAACAAATTTTAATTTCTAGCTAGCTCCTCTTTAAGACCAGGGATGTTTAGAGTAACAACAACAACAACAACAAAAAAATGGTATAAACAATGTAAGAAATGTACAAAAATATATAATTATTGAATTCTATCAATTCAATTTTAAAATGCTATAAAATTTATATTATCCACATCACTGTGTCCTTGCTACTACTTAAAAACATCAACTATGGGGCCCTCCCTGGTGGCGTAGCGGGTTAAAGCACAGCACTAAGATGCTAAAGTCACTTCAGCATGAGTTCGATCCACACCAAGGAGGTGACCCACATGGCCCAGCAGACCCATCCTGACCCTCCCGCTGCTCCCTCAGCAGTATACTTCCTCAGTCTGCCTTTTCTGCTCACCACTCTGTCTCTGGTAAATCCTCTCACTGCCCCTCCACCTCTGGCCTGTACCCCAATTCTGTATACATAAATAAATTTTTTAAAAAACAAACATCAACTATGTATAGTTAGGGTAACTTCTCTAAAGTAATCCTCATTTATTTAAATAACACTTGGGGAATCATCCTCCATTCACCTCCTCCACAATGTAAAATTAAAACTTACGGTCCTCCCTGGTGGCGCAGCCAGTTAAAGCACAACACTGAGAATCTAAAGCCACTTCCGCATGAGTTCAATTCCCGCCTGCCCCGGAAGTGACCACATGGTGTGGCAGACCTCTTCTGACCCGCCAGCTGCTCCCCTCAGCAGTGTACTTTGTTGATCTGCCTGTTCTGTTCCCCACTCTGTCTCTGGTGAAGCCTCTCACCGCCCCTGAGCCTCTGGCCTGTACCCCAGTTCTGTATGCACAAATAAATAAATCTTTTAAAAAAAAAAACCTACAATCTAAAGAGTTTCCCAATTATTATACTGTAAAGTACAGTTGCTTGTATATAATCATATGGTATCAATATATACTTTAAATTGGACACTTTCCCACTGTTTACTGCGAAATTATCTCAAATTTCTTGTAACTGCTTTTTCTTTCAGTTTTTTTTTTTTGGTTGATTTTGATTTTAATATTAAGAAAACACTCATTCTATCAACCAGTCAAACAATCCTGAACTTAAATAGTATGGACAATTTATAAAGTACCATGACAACGAGATACCTGAATTTAAATGAACAAACTACTATTTGTAACAATTTTATAATACCACCATTCCAGCAAATAAATGTGAAATAATTTTAAGGCCATGTCCAAAGCATTCAGTCAAAACTTTATCATTCATAGCTGTCATTAACTTGAAAACATATTTCTATTCTAAACAGTATTTCTACATCAAAATCTAAGTTCCTGTCAAAGAACTACTTATTCTATGAATTTAAAATTCAAAGTCCAGTAACACCAAATAATTTGGGCTTTTACTAATATGAGTTCATTGCATTGAGATATAACTTATATTACTAGAAGGCTACAGATTTATCACTTGATCTTTCTACTCTAGTACCTAGTTACCTAGGTGGTAACTTAAAACACTAAATTAGTTAACGGGATCTTCTCCTCCCTTTCCAGCCGAAATGCTTCGGCAAATTATAATTCTGTTCCACAACACTACTCCACAAAATAACAACATTTTAATGATCTGGCCAATTAGCATAAGAGTCTAGTTTTCTAGACTAGTAATATAGAACATACGTTAGTTTCTTTTTTTCCAGAGTAAATTATTTTAGTGTTAGATGAACATGGAAACTTAAAATTAAGAGAATAATTCCTGAAATGAAAAGGATCCTTCCAAGGTTCAGTGTCTAAAGATAATTTGTTAATGAACCATCACAAAATTAGCCTCAATCAAGAAATATTTCATTATTTCTCACAGATTCACAATACTTGTTATAAAAATATAATAGCGAAAATAGGAGTTATATTTCATAACCAAAAACTTTATTCACATCTCTATGCAATCAGATGTAAATCCTACACACTCTCCATGGTAGTCAACTGCTTGCTGAATGAATAATGAATAAACGATGTGAGTAAACAAAATCGTATCAAAACAAAGAAAATTTACAAGGAATTTGTTATTTAAACCAGTTACACATTACCACCTTCACCTATATTCCACAATTTAAGAGTCAGCAACATTTGTCCCAAATGAGCACACTCTATTTACATCTATGCATATACTAAAATGAGTATCAGAAAATGTATTGATGACTGAAATCAAAGTTAAGCTAATAACTTAAGAAAATAAAAAAATCCATCACGTAGACAAAAACCCATTAAATACCTCAAATATACACATCTAGCTTACACATAATCTTTGGCTTCTGATACATTCTTTTTTCACTGGTTCAAAGTTCACAGTTTTAGAGTTCATTCTAAGATAGAGGAATAAAGGACATAGTGAAGGGGTGGGGGAACAAGTTTCCTTCCATAATCAGAGAATGCACTATGAAATTAACACCAAGACCAATCAGTGTACTTGGATGCAGTAATTGCCATTATAAATGACAACTCCCAAGAGACAGTAGGTAGCCTTTACAAAGATTCTGGAGCCAGGCTATTTGAAATCCTAGTTCTGTCATATATCTTTGTGACTTGGACAAATTCCTGAATCTCTTATGCCTTAGTTTGTTCATCCATAAATAGCAGTACCTATCTCACTGAGATGTATGTATGGAGTTTAAAGTAATATGCTTAGCCATAATAGGAAACACATTATGTTAAAAAGTTAACTACCCAAAAAATAATAATGAACAACCATATACCAGAGACATTTTACAGGAATGGAGTGAGAAATAGGATCAAAAATGGGAGGCTAGGGGGTAGTTTGCACAGGACTATGGTGATGGCACTGATGGGTGAACTGGTGATGGGAAGTCCACAGGGATTACAATTGAGATGGAAAAAGCACAAAGTGATGTAAAAATAAACTATAATAATAATAATAATAATAATAATAAACTACCATATCCTAAAGTTAGCTCAAAAATTTCCCTTAAAACATGGATAAAATTTTTAAATCACAGTGTCCATGGATTCTCCTATTTAACAACATGAAAACACACTTAAAATCAAGTGTCTTCACATTAAATATTTCTACACAGCTGATCTCACCAAAAGAAAACCAATCAACTGCTTAAAAGTTAACATACAGCTTTATAGTTTATTCCAAAATTTAATACCACCTAGACACAAGTTAGAATTCATACAGAAAAACTAATAAGGAACTTGTTCATAGTCCCTGAATTTCAACTCTCAGTCCAAAGCTGATGTTTTTGCATAGCAAATATATTTTAATTCAGTAGAAGTTAAATCCATTTTAGTTCTGGCCCACAGCAGGTCATCAACAACTATTTGCAGGTTAATTAATGTCTAAAAGAGAAACTTTTTTTTATTATTTTACATCATTCTTTATTTTGTGCATTTTTTCATCTCGCTGCAATCCCTGAGACCTTACCACCAGCAATTCACCCTTCCTATACTTTCCTCTGTCAATATCAAATAAATGTTTTGTTTTCTTTTTTTGAATATCTAGGTTCATAGCAACAACCCAATCAATTCCACATAGGAATTGAAATAGTTCCTTTAACTGTTTAAAGGAAAAAGGAAGTAATTAAAATACAATAAAAGAAGCACACATATAATTCTGTTCAGAGAAGGAATAATTTCTCACTCTAGAGTTCACCATATTATGATTTTGAATGTAAGTATTTCATATTTTGGGGGACACTCAGGAAATTCACTATAGAAAATAAACACCCACTTAAGAACAAATAACACATCTCATCAACTCTAATACCATAGATGATAATAATATGAAAGCTTCCCATTCACACCAGTGTACACATATAGAAGCCTACTCAAGGAAACTCAATTTTCCCAAATGTACACCTGAAATGTAGTTACCTCAGTTAATGATATATATTAAAAGTATGTAGCCAAAGAGTTATTTCCAATCAAAGCAAAATACTACTGTATTAAACTTTAAATGCAAAAGTATTAGTTCAGCTGCAAAATAAGGATTGGTGGATTAGATAGTTCTCAAGGTCTCTTTCAAAAGTAAAATCCTAGGGTGACAGGACTCAGATCCTCAGATCTGTCCTACATTGCATCTTTTAAGTACCTTTGAAAAACATGCCCAACTAACATTGTATATGTGGCTAATTTTTTTTAAATTAAAATTATAAATCATGCAAGGGAAATTATTATATAGGCAAGCAGTCAGGTGAAATACCCAATTCAGATGACATCCAATTCATTCTGAACTACAAATTATTTTGTTTTCATGTAGTTACCTATAGATCACTTGAGAACATTTGTAAAAATCAGCCATTATTTTTCATTTAACTTCTGCACAAGAAACTTTTCTAACAATAAAAGTTCATACAGTACTGGGCAGCAGCTCTTTGGCCCACCTATGACTATGCAGGTGTTTTTCTTCACCAACCTTCTCCCTTTGCAAAGCAGAAAAGGCAGCCTTCCTCCCAAGACAGCCGACCTGGGACTACACAGGCCTCTTTTATCAAACCTTTCTCTTTCAGGGGCAGTTCTTTCTGCCCACTTGCTTCTAGCAAGTATCCTTTACTTTCCCTCCCTTTTTATAATAAACCTACCCTTTTGAATATTAAAAAAAAAAAAAAGGTTCTTACAGCATTGAATTAAAGGAAAAAGGAAGCATTTTAGTGACTTGTCCACTTTAAATTTTTAATACTATTCTTAATAAATGCTTCAATGACATAACTACTTTATGAATGGAATGAGAATGGGATAGAACCGATTCATGACTATATCAGTGTAATCTTAAGGGCAGTAAAAATAATAATGCTTCTATTTCAGCATTCATAGGAAAATAGATCTCTTAAAAACTTCATAAAAAAAGTCTGCTAATTTTCTATTGCAACTTAAACAAAAATCTATAGGTAGGCTATTAACAGTAATAAATTTAGATCACATTCCAAATATGTTTAAATACATTCAATATTAACTTTTCAATCTTCTCATCCTAGAAGTAGCCTCCATGATCTTAAACAAAAGAAAGATTATTTTACTACTGTATTATAAGGTGTGGAATAACTGAGAAGTACTATCACTTACTACAGAAATATAATTCGGAGCACTTGAAATGAGCCTGCAGCTAAGAAGTCAGGTCAATGTAAAAAAGCTACCAACAAAATTACCCTCATCCCCAAATGTCTATTTAAAAGCCAAAATTAACTGTTAAGAAGATATACTTTAAATTACACAAAATAAAAGAACATCTATATAGCAAAACTCCCAACTCCCCAGATTACCAATAAAGGATACTGTATTCCTGATGCATAAAGTTACATCTGTCATAAATAATACCATTTAGAACTTCACCATATACAAATAATACACGACAAAAAGTTAGAATACAAAATAAGAATTGTTAAATTTGCTTAGTTACTACTACAGATCAAGAGAATCACTCTCATTCTTGTCTAATAATCTGAAGGAAAGAAAAGACAGGTTCTTAGAATCACTTGCTTGTTTTAAGTCTACAACATTTAGTTGCCATTAAATTCCAAAGTTATCTTAAGAACTTTTCCATAACAGTTTGATATTCTGATCTAAATAGGTTATTTTACGTAGCTTAATATTTCATACTTCCCACCTTAGGTATCAGATATTTCAAAGTATCAGAAAAATTAGCATCTATTGTAGTCTTACCAAAAGTTAACGAATAAGAAAGAACTGATCATTCCTTGAGAGTCTTCAAACACAAATCTGAATATAACCTCTGTTTAACTTTCTAGAAATATGAATCCATAGCATGCTATGTCATCAGCTTTGTGAATATTGATACCTATACCATTCTTACCTTATCCTTTTCATGTGGAAGGAGTGACACTGGAGGTAAAGAGGAAAGAGACTCACAACTCTCTTTCCCATCCACACTGGTTGCTTTAGTGTTGAGCCGATAAAGAGGTCCATCCTTAAGGAGTCTGCCATGGCCTATTGCGCGTTTAATAGCCAATCGTAACTGCTGGTGAAAGCCAGAGGCAGCACTGCCTCCAAATATTGCAGACACATCTTTCTGACCTTTCAAAAACCGTTCAATACTTTTCAAAGTTGAGCCACCAGATTCCGCCAGGCCTTCCACTGCCCTCTTAATCAGTTTATTCCAATCTACATTTTGTTTAGTATCCAATTTTCCATGGTTTCTAGGTTTGGGAAGTGCTATTCGCCCAGGATTATCAGGATCTTTATAGGAATTGAGTCCTTTATTTGAGACTTTTAAAATTGTCCCATCTTTAACACTCAATTCCAATTGTTCTAAAACAGTTTTACGATCCAAGCCATGGGATGAAGACACTGCATTACATATCCTTTCTTCTGAAGGACGCTGTTTCTGTTTCTTTACTTTTTTGATGGCCTCCAAAATCCACTCCGTATACAGCGGGTTAGCGAGTTTTACCATGGTGAAGGATTCTTATATCCATAGAGTCGTTATCCCTTATCCTGATGCTGAGTAAGTTTTACACCATGGAAAACAACATTCTCGGAGGCTAGGAACCAGTTAACCATAGCATACAAGTTTTCTGGCCAGAGTTCTTCCTCCTTTCACAAAACAGAGGGCCTTGTCACTTTTACTTTAGAAATCAAAAAAAAGAACCCGTTATTTGAAGTCTTCAAACTTCCCAACAAATTTTTCAATAGCACCATACATGAGTCTCTTCATAAAGTTGTAAGAACATCTCATTCCCAGCAGAAAAATGTGCAACTTATGCCTGAAAAACAATGAAAACAAAGTCAATTTTCTATAAATAAACATTTTATAAATAAACTGTAAATGAAACATCCTAGTCTTTTTTTTTTCCAATTTGTATTAATATTCTTTAAAAGCAATTAAGTTTGTGTTTAGAGTACCTACAGGAAATTTAATGTGCTTCTATCAAAAGTCAAAAAGAAAAATCAAGTATGGAAAGGAAATAGGAAAGGAAAAAAAATCTAATGATTAGGATACGATGAGATATATAAATATATAGATATAGATCTACATATACATATACATATACATATACATATACATATACATATACATATGTATATCTACTGTGAATGATCCCCGTAGGCTACAACTAACCAGAAGGATGCTGGCTATTCTGAACTACACAATCTCTGCTCACCAGTCTAGGAATCGAAACTCTTCCTTGGCATCTTTCCCCAAGAAACTATTCAGCACTTCAGCAAGTATCTGGATTAGTAGAAAAAATCCTGCAATGAAAGTAATAGTGAATCTTTCATCTTCCAAATTCTAAACATTCAGGCTGGTTAAAAATGGGCAATAGAGAACCATTTGGAAAATTTTAACTATGTCATTTACTAATGGAAACAGTAAATTGAAGTTACACAAAGTTGATATTTGAAGAACGTTACTTTAAACATTGCAAATGGAAACAATATAGAAGATAATCAAATGCAAAGTGCTAAGTTTTAAAATAATCCAATTTCCAATTAATTATTCCACTTATAAGAAATACATGATAATATATTCCTCTAAACCACACTAAAACACCAACGGCACAGTAATGGAGGAAGTGACAACTGTCAAACTAATCTATATGTAGGGAAAGAAGAAAGAGAAAGGTCCAGAATCAGTGAGTTCAAATGCAAACGCTACCTACCAAAAGCACAGTACAAGGAAAAAAAAAAGTGTTGTCTGTCTGCTGGTCTGCAGACCCTCTCCTAAAGATGCAAGATCGCTGTCCTGAAAGGTAGTTAATAAAACACAAACAGAAAAATACTGCTTCTCCAAGATCAAAGTCACTACTCTTTTTACAGACAAAAGAATCCGACAGGCACAAATCTTTTTTTAAATCACCAAATAATGATTTCTGAATCTAAGTAATTCCCTTACTTACAAAAATAAGTTTAAGAGTTTTTTTTTAATTTCTGAGGCTCATTTACAACATAAAACTATGCTAGAAAACTGGCTCCCACAGCAATTATTCCTAAGTGACATTAAAATCAAAAGGAAAACTAACAGACTTTAGGAAAGCCATAGACAGTACTAATAGCTCTGATAGGAAAGAAAAGGCCCAAGTAAACACTCAAACCTAAGCCAAGATTTATTTTTAAATTAGCTGACTAAAAAGAAGCCCCCTGAGAGCTATGCTTCATTTTGGTGAGAGTCTCCAGAGTAAAGAACTCATAGTATTATAACTCCAAGAAAGTTCATTATGTAGATATTAACGCTAAACTAAAGGCGAAGTTACAGCCCGGGTTGAAGATACGAGGAACGTCCTAATTGATTAAGGACGCAAAGAAAAGAATGAATGAGTTATTCATTGTCTCCCCTGGCGGAATTTTTCACCGGTCTCCAGATCTTCAGAATGTAGCCTGCAGATCTGAACTTTAACTCTCTGAAAGTACACCAGCGGCTGGAGAGAAAGCACTACTGCTTCCGACGGTGCTTCCCAGGCCTGCATTCCCCACCCCCAAACACATCTTCGCGCTCTCTTTTTAAAGAGCAGAAACTTTAAAAACTTGAAAAGGCACAACCCTGCAGCTCGCCAACGGCTTGCTTCCTGGTTTCCATCAGATGGAAACTGAACCTGAACACTAAGTTAACAATGACATCGCGCGGAAGATTGAAGAGCAATGTACCTTCAATTCCCAGCTCCTCCAAATCCTGAAATCCACACATGACGCTTCCGAGGAGGCGTCTAGCGCGCACCGGCTGCCCGGGAAGCCCTGACAGGTCCAGCGGCTCGCGTCCACACCGGCCGATGGTTGACAGGCAGCCCGCCGCCTCCCCTCCCAACGCCGGGGCTGACAGCCCGACAGACACAACACCACACGTGCTGCCTCCTCCGCACCACAACACCCGCCAACCTGTCACCCCCACTTGCCGCCTCAGACCGGCTCCGAGCCCCGCGCACCCGGCCGGAGTCGGAGAGCCAGCGCCCGGGAACGCCGGGCAAAAGGGGCCGGGCC
>NW_004567115.1:26556911-26592199 GCF_000260355.1 Condylura cristata
GGCTGGACTGTTGTGGATGGTCTGGAGTGGCCTCTCGCTTACTTACCGGGGCGGAAGATAGCCGGGATCCTGGGGCCCCGGGCCGGACCGCGGAGATGCCCCAAACTGACACGGCCGCCATCTTGGAGACAGTGAGCTCTGGCCGGGGGGAGGGGAGGCGAGGCGGCGGAACAGCCGCGGGGGGATGGGAAGCGTCGCGGGGAACGGCTGCCTGGGGGAGGGAGCGGGAACAGCCTGAGAGGGGAGGCAGGAGGGAGGGGGAGGAAGGGGGAGTAGGGGGGTGGACAGTCGAGGAGCGGGAAGAGCTGGGCCCAGAGCCGGGAAAGGCCGGAGGGCGGGGCGGGGCAGGAGGGAAGAGCCGGCCGGGCAGGTCACGTGGGGCCGGTACAAAAGGCCAAAGCCAAAGTGGGAGGAGGACTTGGTGGGGCTGGATGCCAACGTTTGGGGTTCTTTTCCGCCTTTCCTCCGCGGTTGTGTGGGGCTGATACTCTGAAAAAGAGGTGGTGTATCCCCATTACACAGCCGAGGAAACTGAGGGCAGGCCATGGGTGGGGTGGCTTCAATTTGGCACGGAAATCCGGTAGTCAGATGGGATCTGAACTCTTGATGGCGTCTGTTTACTGTGAGCCGCTCCTCCCTCTCCACTTCTGTGCCCTCAACCTGCTTTCACAGTGACTCTCCTAGGAACCTGGAGTCGGGAACTAGGGGAGTGAGTAGGTGGCGTCGTGCAGGGAGAAAGTCTCCTGCCTTCATGTTCACTTTCTGCTCAAACACCTTTGTACATCTCACCCCTGCTATAGGAAGAAAAGAAAAATTAGGTGTGATGACAAAGAGGGACCAGTGTCTTGCCCTGTCATCACCATGATGACTTCAATTCCCCTGCAACTGAGAGACTAGTTGAACCTTACTAGAGTCATTTTTATGAGACTCAGCATAGACCAGATCCGTGTGACTGGTACAGGGTCGCGCAACTTATATGGCACACATGTAAATCTGGAGCCTAGAACGTGTCCCATTCCCACACCACTCTTCTCATGTGCTCTGCAGAATTGCTCTTGTCCAAACTTATGACTGACAAATGAATGGCACGTTTCATGCCTTGTGCTCTGCGTGTATGTTCTTTGTCTTATCTCTCATCTTGTTAAAATTCCTAGAGGCAGGAGTGGAATCATACTTTTTTTTCCTGCCTTCCCTGGAAAGATAGTAAATGACAAATGAAGACTAAATGCCTAATAATTTTGTGTAGTGAGAGCAGTTTCCTTTTCCTGGGCTTTTACCTGCTTTGTGTCCCTTGCCTAGTTAGTGAGTGCTCCCCAACAGCTCCTTTTTTTCCTCTCACCCTTTAAAGATTATTCTCTTACTGTCTTTAACTTCAGTGTACATTTCCTTTTCCAGACTTTGTATACTGACCACTTAATCACTTGGTATGAGACTCTTGAATGCATTTTGTGAATATACTCCTAGACAAATGCTCTTCTAAGATGCCTCCTTGTAATTGCAGTTGCATTGTGTTGTGCAAGTAGTACAAACTCAAAGGATGTTGCTAATGAATGAGCACTTTTAAACACCAAGATGAAATTTTCACCCCCAAAAAGCCCCACCTTGTTTATATATACCTCAACCTATACTTCCATATCTCTATTATGCTTCTCCATTCTAATTCTTATTGTTCTATTCTAAGCCTTATTCTTCCAAACCATAGACTGTCTAGACTATTTAATAATAATCTTAATAAATATTGTTATATTTTTTTAGATGATGGCCCTGCCAACTCAGTTTCCTAGCACAGATATTGATAACTAAGTGTGGAATGGGGTTACAGAATCACTTTTCATCACCTACTTTCAAGCCTGATCCCCAAATTAGGAAGAACTTTTGACAACATAAGATAGTCTGTTAAAAAGGATATTTTTCCACCTTAGATAAGCAGGCATACATTTTCTGGTAAACTGAGGGCTATTTGTAATGGAAGAACAATAAGAAAGTAAACGGAAATTCTCTTCTAGACAAAAAAAAAAAAAAGCAAGGTTTTTACTTCCCAGAGAGGAAAGTTAGTCACAAGAATAGGGGGAAAAAAGGTGGGGGGAGAGTTTATAATTTAGTTCTGCATATGAGATCAGCATGTGTTCTTCAAGAGAAAAATAAGGGTCTCCCTTGTGACTAAAAGGGGTTAAAGCACACCACTACGAAGCTATCTGCTGCCACTGCGCACAGAGTTTGATCCTTGGCCTGGGAACCCAAATAGCACCGCAGACCTCCCTCTCTTGTCGCACCCATTGCCCGTCGCTCCCCTCAGCAGTGCACTATAGTGGATCTGTGAGTTCTGCACCCCACTCTGTCTCTGGTGAATCTTCTCACTGTCCCCCCACTCCACACCTCTGGCCTGCACCCCAGCTCTTGTATGCATAAAAAAATATATATTAAAAAGAAAAATAATACAAAGGCAAGTTGTGTTTAATTTTGTATAATTTGGAAGAAAACTGGCCATAGCCATTCCTGGGGGAGGAGAGATGACAAATTAAGAGTGTAAGCACAAAACAGCAAGAATTTAAAACAATTTGCAAAACAACAAAGCAGTTTAGATTTTCAAGCAGCTTCTGTAGACAGTCTTTGCTTTACATTTGCATAACTTAATAGCACACTCTGGAGGTCTACTCAAAATAAAAGGTTTGCAACAAAGGCAGGTTAAAGTCCTTGCCTTTTACATGTTAAAAAACAATCTGCAGCACTCTAAGGACTACTTTCCTTTGCTCAAAATTCAGTACTACAGAACTGATAGCTAAAAGTTACCACATTTTGCTTTCCAAATCACTGTCTTTTTTTCAGTTGTATTAACTGTGTTTTGTGCAGAGTTCAACTAAGTCTAAAATTGAAGGACTGCTCTATCATGGTCTCATTTTTAATCCGTTTATATTTAATATAATTACTGCTTTATTTAGATTTATATATGCCCTCTGACTATTTATTTCCCTTTGCCACTTTATATCCCATATTCTTTCTTGCCTTCTTTCAAATAAATTAAAATATTTTATTATGTCATTAACCACTACTAGCTTATTAATTATGCTTTCTTTTAGAAGTCTTAGATATCACAATATAAGCCTAACTCATTACACGCTAATATAAATGATTATTTCTACCACTTTCTCCATAATGCAAAGACCTTAGAATACTATGCTTTCAATTACCCCAGTCCCATTTGTATTTATTGTTGTCATGAATTTTAATTGTGAATATATTTTAAGCCACAAAAATGTTATAATTACTATTCTGTAGAGTCAATATTATTTAACCTTCATAATTACTTTTTATCTTGTTCCTTATTCCAATATGCTTTTCTGTAATTCTCTCTGGAAGTTTTTCCTTCTGTTTGAAGAGTTGCTGCCCAAAGCAGTCTATTGGTGACATGTTTTCGCCCTTTTTGTCTGGCTAAAAACTTAATTTTACCTTTCATATTTTTTGCAGGGTGTAGCCTTATGATTTAGCAAGTCTTTTTCAGCACTTTAAAATGTTCTGTTGTCTTCAACTATCCATTATTCCTTTGTTACTCCTTGGAAAAATAATGTCTTTATTCATCTAATTCATTTTAGTATCTTTTGTCTTTTCAACCAGTTTCCTTTGATGGATTTTGATGTGGCTTTTTTTATATTAACTCCCCTTGGGTTCAAGAATAAATGTCACTGGCAAGTACCTTGAACTTGTAACTTGATTCTTGGATCTGTTTTAGGAAATTTTTGTTATTATCTCTTCTTATCTCCCTTTCCTTTAGTATTTCAATTATATTTACAGTTTTCACCACTTGTATTTTCTACTATCTTTTTCACCTCTTTGTTTTTGTGATGAGTCTGTATTCTCTACCCACCTATCTAAATCTTTATTTAATTCTATATGTTGAGTTCTTAATATTGGTCATTGCAAGTTAGCTAGTCAAAGTTGGATTTTGGCAATGCTTCTGCATCTTTTTTTCCTACTGATGCTTCTATAGTACAAACCCCCCCAGGTATTCCAGCTGAGAGTTATGTTATCTGTTGCTCTTCAGTGGCTACTGAAATTTAATTCTGGTTTCTTCAGGAGAATGGGATTGCAAAAACCTCCACCCTACTTTTCAGAGACTTTCCGCTTAGCAAAAAGTCATCTTATCATGCATCTTCAGAATTTGACAAATGACGGGAAAATTGGCAAAATATCAGGTTAGTTACTCACCTCCCCCTTCTCATCGGAAATCTAGCCCCGCTGGTCTTTTTTTTTTTTTAAGATTTATTTATTTATGCATACAGAACTGGGGTACCGGCCAGAGGCTCAGGAGCAGTGAGAGGCTTCACCAGAGACAGAGTGGGGAGCAGAACAGGCAGATCGACAATGTACAACTGCTGAGGGGAGCAGTGGGCGGGTCAGGAGAGGTCTGCCAGCCATGCGGTCATCTCCAGGGCAGGCAGGAATTGAACTCATGCGGAAGTGCCTTTTAGCTTCTTAATGCTGTGCTTTAACCCGCTGCACCACCAGGGAGGGCCTAGCCCCTCTGGTCTTTAAATTTTGTCTCTCTACCCTTGCTAACTGCCAGAATCCCTCCTGATATCTTTGCCTCTTAGGGCCTCTTTCTGGCTCTACCCCAAAACTCAGATTCTGGCTATATGCCCAGAATTTCCCTGAGGACAAAGGTGCTGCAGAATGTCACTGTGTAGTTTCCCTTTCTCTAAGATTGTGTCCTCTTAAATCCTAATGCCTCCAGGTGCTCGCTGGTGCCTTCAAACAGATGTTTTATATTTAAGCTGCTCTCCTAATTGTTTTCAGCTGGATTGTGGTTGCAGCAGGGTCATTGTAAAGTATCCCATCACACCCAGAACCAGGAAAGTTTTAAAAATTAAAAGACCTGGTCTTCCTTCTAATTAGCAGAATGTCTGGATGCGGCTTTGCCTGATGTATTAAGATATAGTTTCCAACTCTGCCCATGTGTCAGAATCATCTGAGTAATTTTTAAAAAGTAAAAGTCCCAGCATTTCAAGCCAAACCTGTTGATTTTTTAGTTTATGAGAGTGAGATGAATTTGGCACTGTATTTTTAAAAACTCTCCAAGTAAGAACTTCTACTGTGACAATGATTGAGAAGTAAGGATTGGGCTTATCTTTCCTCTTAAACAATCAGAAAACCATAGACAAGAATATATAAAACTGTGGTTTTCATACACTGAACAATAGATAGTCTGAAAGAGTGACCACTGAAATAAGTAAACAAATCATGTAATTGCCCCAACCTATTATTTTTGAGACAGTTTTTAGTGCAGGGCAGAACATAGCAGTATTGCTAAGTTGAGGAGACAAATACCATAACTGAGGAAGACTAAGGTAGCTAAAATTTGGAGGGCAAAGAACTAGAAAGGAGGAAACTGCGCATATATAAAACTCCAGATATCTGCAAAAGTGTCCTCTTGAGCTGGTGAATGACTATTGATTTGCATAGGTTTGAGGAGAAACTAATTAGGGAAAAGAACCACCAAAATAGGGTAGGTAAAACAATTCCCATGGCTTCAATATGAATGGAAATAATACCTATTATCTGAAACCAAAATAGAAAGAACTTTTAATATTTTCAGCCTGGTAGAGTTCTCAGGAGTGTATCATCTTAGATAAATTTACCTTATGTTGTCAGGAGAGATTTGAAGAACTGTTGCCTAGATAGTTACTAATTTAATAAAATAAAAATAAACCTATAAATTCAAGGAGTTCAGTGAACACCAAGTATAATAAACAAAATCATAACCACAACAAGGCACTTTATAGTAAAATTTCTAAAAACAGTTGAGAAACATCTAAACAGTTACCAGGGGAAAAAAGCACATTACATATAAGAGAACAAAGATAAGAATTATATCAGTCTTCTCATTTATAAACTATGCAACCAAGAAAAAAAATGAAGAAACATCTTTAGATTTATGAAAGATTTATAAACCTCAACTTATAATTCACATAAAAATTAATTTGAATAATCCTATGTCTGTTAAAGGGATGGTATTTATAATTAAAAAAAAAAAGCCTTCAACAAAGAAACTTTCAGGCATATATAGTTAGTTTCACTGGTAAATTCTAGAAAATATTCAATATATAAGCATAATCAATTCTACACACATTCTCCCTAAAAACTGAAGGTGAGGGAACTCCACAGCTCATTTACCAGCAATATGTGACTCCAACACAAAAGAGGCATTATTAAAAGAGGAATTATCACCCAGAACTTAGATGCAAAAACTCTTTTTAAAATTTAAGTATTTTGAATGTGGCAGCATATAAAATGTATAATATATTTAATAGCATAACAAACTGGGTTTATCCAGGAATGCAAGGCTGGTTTAACATTTGAAAATCAGTTGATGTAATTTACCACATTAGCAGACTAAAAAAGGAAAAGCATGCTGTCACTCAATAGATATCAAAAAAAAGCATTTGACAAAATCCAACATCCATTCCAACATCCAGCAAATTAGGAACAGGTGGGAATCTTCTCCTACTGCTAAAGGGTGTTTATGAAGTTTACAACATGTTACTTAATGATGGAAGACCAATGCTTTCCCTCAAAGATAAAATCAAGGTAAAGTTGTCTGCTGTCACCATGTCTTTTCAACACTGTGCTCTAGATTCTAGCCAAGAAAATAAAAAGGTATCCAGATTGGAAAGAAGTAAAACTTTTAATTCATAACATGATATCTTTAGAAAATCCTAGAGAATCTACTAACAACTGCTAGAATTAATGTTTATTAAGGCTTCAGGATACAGCATCAATACAAAATTGCATGTAAAAAAAATCAAGTTAAAAAAAGTGGACAAAGGATTTGAATTGAAATTTCTCCAGAGAATAACTACAAATGCCAATAAGCACCTGAAAAGATGCTCAACCTCACTAATCACTAGGGAAATATAAAATCAAAACTGCAATGAGATATACATCATATCCATTAGGATGGCTACTAAGAGGAAGACAAACAACAAATTAGTAAGTATTGATGAAGATGTTGAGAAATTAGAAACTATATCTTACTATAAAAAACAGTATGGTGAGGCCCTCCCTGGTGGCACAGCGGGTTAAAGCACAGCACTGAGAATCTGAAGCCACTTCCGCATGAGTTCGATTCCCGCCTGCCTCCTGCCCTGGAGGAGACCACATGGCGAGCCAGACCTCTCCTGACCCGCCCGCTGCTACCCTCAGCAGTGTATTTCATCGATCTGCCTGTTCTGCACCCACTCTGTCTCTGGTGAATCCTCTCACCCTCCGCATCTCTGGCCTGTACCCCAGTTCTGTATGAATAAATAAATAAATAAATCTTAAAAAAAAAAAAAAAAACAGTATGGTGTTTGTTCCTCAAAACATTAGAATACAAAATACCACATAAGTTAGAAATTCCAAGTTAGGGATATATATCCAAAATAATTGAAAGCAGGGTCTTGAAGAGATTGTTATACATTCATGTCAATAACAGCAGTATTCACAATAACCAAAAGATGGTAGCATCAAAGCAACAAAAATGTTCATTGATAGATGAATGGATAAACAAAATTGTATATATACACAACAGACTATTGGCTTAAAATGAAAGAAAATTCTGACGTATGCTACATGTATTAACTTTGATAACATTGTGCTGTGAAACAAACTAGTTTCAAAAACTGTATGGGGGTCTCTGGTGCCTAGGGGTTAAGTTTCAGTGCTGTCACCCCTATGGCCAGTGTTCAAGCCTCAGCTAAGGAGCTGACCCACATTGCACAGCAGACCTCTTGTCTGGCCCACAGCTCCCCCCAGCAGTGTATTTCATTCAATCTGCCTGTCCTGCTCCCTACTCTGTCTCTGGTAATCCTCTCACTCCTCCTCCCTCCCTGCACTTCTGGCCTGCACCCCAGCTCTTATATGCATAAATATTTATTTTTTTAAATGTAATAGTTTATTTTTACATCATTTTGTGCCTTTTTCCATCTCAGTGTAATCCCCATGGGCTTCCAATCACCAAATCACCAGTGTACCATCACCATAGTCCAATGCTCTCCTTCCCCCTACCCCTCTGTTTTTGATCCCATTCCCCACTGTACCCCCATAAAATGTCTCTGGTATATATTTGTTCATTATTATTATTAATAAATAAATATTTTTTAAAAGTAAATCTATGGTTTAAAAAAATGTACAAAATGATGTAAAAATAAACTTACAAAAAAATTTTTAATAAAAAAAAGTAAAACTGATATAGGCGAAAGGTGTGGGGAATGATTCACAGAGACAGAATGAGGAGCAGAACAGGCAGGCTGACTGAAATACACTGTTGAGGGGAGCTGTAGGCCAGACAGGAAAGGTCTGCCACGCCATGTTGTCACCTCCCTGGCCAGAGAGGTGAACTTGTGCTGCAGTGGCTCCGGATATCTTCATAGTGCTGTGTTCTAACCCACTGCACCACCAGGGAGGGCCCCACCCTAGTTTTTCTATTCAAAAATAAATAAAATAAAAAACAAAACAGAAACTGTGTGGCTCCATTTATATGAAGTGCTCAGAGTAGCCAGTCATAGAGATTGAAAATCTCGGAAGAACTCAGGGGAGCAGGACATGGGAAATTATTCAATCAGTACAGAGTTTCAGTTTCACAAGATGAAAGCAATCTGCAGATGGATGGTGATGTGGTTGTATAACAATATGAATGCACTTAACACCTCGGAGCTGTACACTTAAAAATGGCTAAGTTGATAAATTTCGTCATGTATATTTTACTACAATTAGAAAAAATAAGATTATTCTTATGTATTATGCAGCAAACAATTGGAAATAAAAATGTAGAAAACACCTAACTGTAAAACAGCACCCCAAATAAAATATTTAGGATAAGTTTGACATATAAAATCTGTTTATTAAATACTATAAAATATTGCTGGGGGAAATTCAGGAAGAGTCAAGAAGATGGCAAAGTGTACTTTATTCTTGATTTGGAAAACTCAATTTTGTTAAGATGTTCATTATTGCCAAATTGATTGTTTCAAGGCAATGCCAGCAATAATCCCATCAGATTTCATTTGTAGAAACTGAAAAGCAAATTATAAAATGCTTTTGGAAAAAAAGACAGATTCTCATATAACTTTGAATAACAGCATGGTTAAGGGAGTTATACTGCCTTTTAAAACTTTGTTTCCTCATGCAAGACACCAGTGAATAGCACTAATGCCTTACCACACTATCATCCACAATTGCTAGAAGAATTTTTTTTAATTGCTATAAACTATATAATTTATAAGTAAATGCACTATAAATGTTAATTATCTTTAATTTTGTTATTTTTTGTACTTTAAATTTGCATTTCTCTGATTATTGAAATTGACCAACTGCCCCCACCCCCCATATATTTATTGGCCATTTGAGTTTTCTTTTTTGTGACATTTTTGTTCTAGTCTCTTGCCTGTTTTTCCATCTTTCTTACTTCTTTGTTTTCCAGTTACTGATAACATTTCAGTTATAGATGTTTTATATTATTTCCCCTACTTCTTAAACTGTCATTTCACTTTCTCTAGTGGTATGTTTTGGATAACAGATGTTCCTACTATTAATTTATATCAATTTATCGACCCTTTCTTTGTTTCATCATTTGCTTGGTGATAGTTGATAACTCTTGTCTTCTGTCTAATCTTTCATACTGAAGATGTTTTTGCTGTTATTTTCAAGGATAGTTTTAATGAAGACGAAGAACTTCACTTCTATTTCCATATTGCTAAGAGTTTTTAACATTACCAAATGTTGAGTTTAGTCAAATGCTCTTATAACTAATGGTATAATTATTGACTTTCTCCTTTAATATTTAATGCCAATGATTGTTTTCTAATGTTCAATAAGTTTACATCCCTGAGACAAACACAACTGGGGCATTTTTTATAAATAGCAGATTATATAGATTGATAATCTATTTAGGAGTTGTATGATTTTGCCCATGAGTGAATGTGATCTAGAATTTTTCTGTCTTGAATTACTCTTGCTTATTTTAACCAGTTATGCTGGCCTTATAAATAAGACAGAGTTCCTTTTTCTATTCTCTACAATTGAAAATTTCTAATTGTTCTTTAAACATTTAGGGAAATTCCCTGGGCCTCTCTGATGGTGCAGGGGTTAAAGAGAGGTTATCAAGCTATGGCCAGCAAGTGAAGCATGAGTTTATGATCCTGCCCTGTTCTGGTGGCCACCAGCCAGGGAGCTGACCCACCTGGCACAGCAGACCTCTTCTGTCTTGACCACTGCTCCCCTCAGCAGTGTATTTCAGGACATCTGCCTGTTCTCCCCACTTTGACTCTGGTGAAACTTATCAATACCCTCTCTCCCCCCCTACATCCCAGTTCTTGTAGGCATAAATAAAATAAATCTTTAAAAATAAGTAAATAAACATTTGGGGAAATTCACCAATAAAACTATGCAGATCTAGTGTTTTCTTTGTGGGAAAATTTTTGTATATTATAAACAACTTCCTGATAATGAAAACAAAGTAGATAGGTTTTAAAAACTGTTATAAAAACTTATTAAAGATAGAAAACTTTTGTAATCTTACAAGTATTCATTCAGTTTTTTAATGGTTGTTAAGGTTTTATCCACATTGTTTCCATTATCAGGAAGTTGTTTGTTTATAATATCCTTTTATAATCCATGTAATTTCTGTAGTATCTGTAATTATGTTTTATTTTTCTTAATTTTCTTTATTTTTCCTGAACATTATTGGCAAAGTTTACTAGTGCTATAAATCTTTTCAAAGAAACACCTTCTTTGTTGATCTATTGAATGTTTAATTTTTATTTTCTTAATTTTCATCTTTATCATGAACATTTCTTCTATTTTCTATATTCTTTTGTTTTTTATTTAACTTTTTGAGTGGCTTCTTTCATCTTTTAAATGTAAGAATTTAATACTGCTAAGTTTTGATACGTGGTATTTTCATCATCTTCAAATTCTACATATTTTTCTGCATTGTTTAGAATTGTATTTGTTAATTTTCAAATGTAAAAAGTTTTTTTGATGATCATTTTATTATTTGTTATTAACTTAATTGAGTTATAAAGAATAATTTGTAGACCCTCCCTGGTGGCACAGCGGGTTGGAGTGCTGCATTATGAAACTAAGCCAAGCTGTGGCCACTTCAGTGTGGCCACTTCCATACCTCGCCCGAGAGGTGATCCACATGGCATGGCAGACCTCTCCTGTCTAGCCTCTGCTGCTCCCCTCAGCAATGAATTTCTTCAGTCTGCCTGTTCTGCTCCCCACTCTGTCTCTGGTGAATCCTCTCACAGCCCCTGTACCTCTGGCCTGTACGCCATTTCTGTATTCATAAATAAATAAAATCTTTATTAAAAAATAACTTGTATTATATTGTTTTTTTGACAGTAGTGGAAGCTAGTGTAAGTGATCAATTTCACAAATATGTCACTGTTAGAAATAAAAAGTGATGTGTACATGGCTACAGAGTCAAACTTATTGATTGTGGTACATTAATCATCTGTTTCCTCCTGATGTTTTTCTCCTGCTTGATTTACCCATTATTAAGAGCATTATAAAGTCCCATTATAAAATCTTCTACAATGATGATGGAGTTATCCATTTTCCCTTGGAATTCCCTTCAAATTTTAAGATATGTGTGTGCTGAGGCTATTATATTAGGTACAGATATATTTAGGCTTATGATATATTCTAGGGAATTGACCCACTCTATTATATAGTGTAATTATTCTTGTCTCTGGTAGTGATTTTGCCTTAAAACTTACTTAATTTGGGGTCTTCCTGGTGGCACAAGGGGTTAAGGCTTAGCACTATGAGACTTAACAGTGGCTATCTGCAGCCACTGTAGCAAGAGTTCCATCCCCAGCCAGTGAGCTGACCCACATGGAGTAGCAGACCTCTCCTGTCTCACCTACTGCTCCCATTAACAGTGTATTTAAGTACATCTGCCTAGTCTGCTCCCTACTCTGTCTCTGGTGAATCCTCTCTCCCCTCACCTCTGGTCTACACTCCAGTTCTTGTATGTATAGATAAATTAAAATTTAAATTTAAAAAAATTGAAAACCTATTTAATTTGATACTAGCTTTGTTTTGTTTAACATTTGCCTACTATGTCTTTTTCTTTCACTTTCAGCTTTCTGTATCTTTGTGTCTTAGCAATGTATCTTATAAGTCATATCTTGATTTTTTTTAAAATACAGTTTTGGGAAATAAAAGCAAAAATAAATAAATGTGACTACATAAAACCAAAATCTGCACAGTAAAAGAAAACACTACTAAAACAAAAAGACAACCTACTGAAAAGGAAAAGATATTTACAAATCATATATATGACAAATATATAAAGAACTCATATAACTCAACAATTTAAAGGATTTAAAAAGGGCTTTATTAAAATAGAGGATCTGAATAGACACCTTACCAAACACAGATGTTCAATAAGCACATGAAAAGATGTTCAGCATCACTTACATTTAGGGAAATACAAATTAAAAACACCATGAAATACCACTTCACTCTTGTAAGGATGGATATTATCCAAGAGGTAAAAATATGGAATATATGGAATGTGTGGAATATATGGAATGAGGGTTTAGAGCAAAGAGAATCCTTGTGTGGTACCAGGAATATAAACTGATGCAGCCAGTTTGGGAAACACAATGGAGTTTCCTCAGAAAATTAAGAATAGAAAAATCATGTGATCCAGACCTTCTACCTCTTGATTATTTATCCAAGGAATATGAAAACACCAGTTCAAAGAGACATGTGCACCCTTATATTCATTACAGCACTATTTAGAATAGTCCAGATTTGGAAATGACCTAAATGCAATACACACACACACACACACACTCACATACACACACGAACAGTACAATGCTAGTCAGCTATTAAAGGCATGAATTCTTGTCTTTGGTGGCATGGGTGAACCTAGATGGTACTATGCTAGTGAAATAAGTTATGTGGAAAAAGACAAATACTATATGATTCCACTCATACAGAAGATAAACAAATGAACAAAACAAAACAAAAAAACAGATTCTTGGGCTATAAAAACAAAATAATGGTTACCAGAAAGGGAAGGAGAAGTTGGATGAGAAAATCAGGTAAAAAGTTAATGGTATTATGAAGGATGAAAACCAGATATTTGGTGGCAATTATAATTTAGTAGATAGAGCAATAGATAGATGTTGAATTGCAATGTAGTTCATCTGAAACGATGTTATAAAAATGTTACTTCAATAAAACCTTAAAATAATAAATGAGAAAATTTAAACTATTCATTTTTATTTGTATTTATGTATACTACTTTTATCTGATTTTGTCTATAATAATTTGTAGCTACACTCTTCTTATTTTAGATTTTAAAAACCATTACTAATTTAGATAAGTATCCTCCATTTTTAGCGGTAATGCCAGAAATGTTATTATATGCCTTAGTCAAAGTTAAAAGTTAAGGGCTCCCTGGTGGCCTAGGGATTAAGTCTCGGTGTTATCATCCTTATGGTCTGAGTTCAATACCCAGCTAAGGAGCTAACCCATGTCTGATGCAGCAAACCTCTCCTGTCTCAAATATTGCTCCCCTTAGCAGTATATTTCAGCAAATCTGCCTCTTCTGCTCCCCACTCTATCTCTGATGACTCCTTCTCTGTCCCCACCCAGTCACACACCCTCTGGCCTACACCCAGTTCTTCTACAGCAAAATAAAATGTCATGGGCTATATTTAAAAAAAAATTGAAATATTTAAATAAATCTTTAAAGCTATATATTTTTATATCTTCTTGGATGGCACAAAAATACTAGGACATTTTAACGGGTATCCCCCTCTTAATATTGTTTTAAGGTATATAGTCTCTCTTTTTGAAAGCCCTCAAAATATGATTAGTTATTTACATAATCCATATTTGTTTAGAATTATATAAATACTTAAAAATTTCTTTGCTTTTGTTCCCTTCTTGAATCTCAGATTTTCCATGTAGCATCATTTCACTCTGTTGAAATTTCCACCTTAAAATTCTATGTAGTGGTGATGTTTTGGGAGTGAAATTATGATCCCTTTTTATTTTGATTTTTTCCTCAGAAATCTTCAGTAACTTATATAGCTATATTTTGGAATAATTTTTTATTTATAGAGCAGTTACAAAACTAGTACAGCAAATTCCTCTATACACTTCACTGGGGTGTTATGAAAAATGCCTCAGAGATGATGTATCCTCATTGCACCATATTGGTGACTACATGGTACAAATATGTTTGTGGTGATCCCTAAAGCCTGGCCTAGTTAGGGGGTTTCTCCAATAAAAGGTTACTGTTGTTCCATTCTATACTCTATTGGTAGAAGCCAATCACCCACAACTCAACTTGCTCTCAAGGGGAAGGCAAAGTTCCTCCCCTTTGGAAAGGAGCATTAATGAATTGGTGGACATAGTCTGAAACCACCACACAAGCATTCGTGCATTGACTTATGGAAGAGGGAAAAGTGGTTCAGTAACAGTGCTTATGGAAGAGAGGAGTTTATGAGACATTCCTTTTAGACTACAAATTGTACTGAAATATGGTGGCGCCTGTCACTCTCCTGTGTTGGACCTACTTGTCTCCCTGTTGCAATTGTAAGGGAAACCCAAGCACAAAGTTATCCTGCAAATCCTGTGTTCTTGTTCTGCCTGTTTTTTGCTTCCTGAATTATCTGCAATAGCTCAGATAGGCTGGGCTATCATATCCACTTGCTTCTACATATCCACTTCCTTTCTAGCTGGAAAGTCCTTTTTTTTTTTTCCTTTTTTTTTTTTTGGTCTCCCTGAGGCTGTAGCCATTATATTATCATTCCCAACTTGCAATAACAGGCTATTCCACCTTTCTATAGAGGCAGTTAGCTGCAGTAGGTGTTTGAGTACATGACAAGATGAGTGAATCCTGAGAAGATAAACACATAACCTTTCTTCTTTTAGTGTAGATTGATTTTTCTTGATAAAAGTATTAAAGTACTAAAACAATATGGCCTTTCATAAGTCTATAACTGCTGGTGCTAGAAAAACAATAAGGAAGGAAAATGAATAAACATTCAGAATAGATAGCTATTCTTGAAAGGATATATTCCTCTCCACTTCATCAATAGAAAGGTCTGGTAGTATATAATCAGCCTATAATATGTTATATCTATGATAACTGATTCTTCTAGGAAGTAATATTGTATCAAGGATTTAGGATTATTGCTTTGGGTATGTTGGGCCCTCAACAATGGTATACAGGGTTGGTTTTGGTGAGAGTGAATTATGTTGATGGGAATTTGCATAGTTCTATCTTGACACCACTCATGAACAACACTCAAATGTTGAAGGAGGTTGACTGTCATTCACAATGTGAATCATCTTGTCAAACTGATTATTATGAACCTTTATCCTGGAGAACTTTCAATGATCATTTACCCCCTCATAGATAGTCACATACTTGTGACCCATGTTGGGGAGATCTGTTTTCAAACCTCTCCCCCAAAACTCTTGTCTACAACCTCCCACAATGATCATTCCAATTCACTGATCATTAGACACAAGTTTTGTCCATGAATTAATGTTGGTTAATAATTCAAGTTAATCTCTTCTCTTGGATATAGTGGGCAAGGACATATGTTGCTTAATGTTCTACTAATAGGAAGGATTTTTTTCTTCACAACCTTTCAAAACAACTTCTGAGATGAGTAACAGTACTACAAACATCAGTAAACCAGGCTCAAAATAGTTCCTCCTTACTCCACTGGATTTAGGTAATTCAACCCAGTGACACAATAGTGTCAGGCAGGGGTCATAGTTAGCATGATTAGACATACTATAAATATGATCCATCTGCTCTTATACAACTGTCTTAAGACCTGTTTGGGCAGAGTCCTTATTATACATACCTGCTTCTTCTTTTGATGTAGTACCAAGTAACACCTGGCCCATGAAAGGCAGCTTAAGTTACATGATGTCTAATGACCAGGTGTTATAGCACTACTAAAACCCAGTGGCTGGCCAAGAACTGTTTCCTAAGAAGAAAAAAAATTACTTACCTGCCAAAAGAACCTGGGATATTCTCTATCTGCTTTCATATGACATGTTACCAAGGCTCCATAACACATCCTGATCTGCCCCAGACACATTGATAAACAAATGCTGGGGGATGTGGAAGTTACTGGCTGTTGATATCTGCTCCTTGTTTGGGTGTAGTTAGCAAATTCCCTACAGGTCAAAATTATTTTAGCATACAAGGCCCTTGGTATTTGGCAATCTCATCTCCTACACTCTGTCACATGCATCCTTTCTCCAACTATATGGAACCAACCACATACAGCATTTAAATATGGATTCTAGAAGGACCATTGAAATTCCTTGAGGAAAAGTCTGCTTTGCTGGCACCTATAAATCCCTGATTAAAAAACAAGGTTTTTTGAGTAAATGGTAATGACTTTCCTTACTCTTTCAAAATATTTTTTTTGTGTGAAATAGAGCACATTTGGAGATTTAAAACATAGATAAATGATATAAAACACATACAATTTAATGAATAATATTACAATGAGCATCTCTAAGTCTCTCTTCCCTCCTGCTCTTTTCCCTTTTCCTCTCCCCCCTCTCACACAGGTGCGAGCACACAAACTCAGGTGGATAAATAGAATATCACTGTTATCTTTGATGTTTTCCATTTCCCCCCCTTCCAAACTTCCAAGTATCTACTATCCCATGTTAATAATTTACTTGTTTTTCTCTATGGCTTTCTATGCATGTATTCCTAAACAAAGCAATGTATATTGTTGAAACATTTGAGTACACATAGTTGTATAAAAAGGGTGTGTGTTACTCTGTACTTTTTATTTTTACACATATGAGACACTTGTAGTGCTGATGACGCAATCAAAGCAGATCATTTAATATGGAGTAAAGTGTTCTCATCTGATTCAGGCAACTGGGCATTGAGAGAAAAGCAGAGATTCATTAGCATATAATTAAGTTCAGTCAAGGTTAGATAAGAATCAGCACCAGTTTCTGTTTTCAGGTTAAAATGATGGTACAGGGGAGATCAAAGCCAGGAGGATCACAATGGACTGTGATAGGGGACCAGGGTGCTTTGGCCATGGCTGAGATGTTGTAACATAAAACTGAGGGGGGTAACCTTATCTCTCCAAATCATATACAGTCTTGTGAACCAATGTTACTACAATAAAAATACTAAAAGAAAAAGATGGTACCATGGCAATGTATAGTTGGAAAGTAGAACATTCAGTCTGGTGATTGTAATAGCACACTGGATAGGTATGCCACATTTCCAGGGTGTAGGTATGAACCAAGGATCCTTTTATGATACATCTTGGATTCTTTTATTTCATTCTGAGTGGAATCTTCTTTTTCTTCAGATCTTTCTCTTTTGGGTAACATTTTAAATAGAAGGGTCATTGGTTTGCAACACTTTATATGATTCAGATGTATACTACACGCACCAGTAAAATACCCATAATCCCCATCATAATCCATTGTTCCCTTCTCATGCCCCGTCTTCCCCTGTCTTTTCAAAGTAGCCTCAATTCCATAGTCAGATATCTAGGGTTCATTTAGATTTCATTTTTTTTTTCTGTTCCTGATTTATTTCTTTCTATGCCACATATGAGGGAATAATCTGATATGTGTTTTTCTCCTGATTTATTACATTCAGCATAACCCCCTTAGGTTCCATTTATGTTATCACAAATGGCAAGTTCATCCTATTTCTTTTAATCTCAGTAGTATTCCCTTGCATATATATAACAACATTTCTTTTTCCGAATCTTTCTTAATTCTTCCCTTGGCTTTTTTTTTCTTTTTGAGAGAGGAGAAAGAGAGGGATTGAATCTTGGAGAAAGGGTGTGCCTGAGAGTAGATTTGGGGGGATTTTGAAAGCCTGAAATATTTTTCATCTATCTTCATATGTAAGTGATAAATGAACTGGGTGTAAGATAAAATTACTTAAGAAACTTTTTTTTTTTTTTTTCAGAATCTTGAAGGCAGTGCTTTGTAGTCTTTTTTTCATCTAAAGAGAAACCAAAACCACTCAGATTCTAGATTCTACTCCCTCCCTTTCCTTCTTCTGTCTCTAGAACATTGTAGAATCTTCTCTTGTTACCAGTGTTGTGGAAAATTTCGGTGACTCACCCTAGCATATGTCTTCTACTTCAGTTATGCTAGCTAGCTTCTAGGACCAGTGGGCAGTTGTTTCACACTTACTCATTACTGATACATTTTGGTTTCCTTTTTTCCAAAAACCAATCAGTAGAACTTTCAGATAAGCAATTTGTTGTTCAGTTCTGAGAAATTTTCTAGAATTATTTTAAACTCTGCTTTTTCAAACTCGTCATTTTCCCTTTTTTCTGTACCTCATTCTGTTTGAATTTTGGACCCACTGAACAGAACCTCCTCCTTCCACCTTTCTAACTTACAGTGAATGTATTTTCTTATTTATATCATACTGCAGTTATACAGTTCAGTAAGTTTGACACTAAAATAACACAGTAATCTACTATTCAATTCTAAGTTTGTTAATTATCTCAAACATTCTTTAGGGCATTTTTTTCCTCCAGTCCAGGATCACATATTGCATCTCTTACTAGCTTCTTATTTGGTAAATTTCCTCAGCTTTTTGTCCTTCATGACACTGATATTTTTGAAGAATATAGACCAACTGTTTTTTAGAATGGTCTATAGGTTCTATTCTTTTCCCTTCAGATTCAATTCCAGTTACTCTTTCCCAGCCAGAATACTAAAATAGTCCTGCAATGAATAAAAGCATTCTTATTTCCTTTTGAAGTAGTATTTTGGTGGGGGGAAATAGGGGGTCAAATCAGAGAAAGAAAAGGCACAAAGTACTACTATGATGGCCCACAGGTGAGGCAGTGATGGGAGATTTGGGGGGATTACACCTGAGGGGAGAAATAAAATATAAAGTGAAAAACGATGTAAAAAAATTGAAGGAAAAAAATGAAGTAGTGTTTTTGAACTCTTTGGATAGATACCTAGAGTGTTGTAGCTTTCTCATGACAGCATCCCTGGAGTTGTGCAAATTCTGCTTGACCATCATTGAAGTTAACTTTAAAAAATAACTTGTTGAGGCCCTCGCTGGTGGCGCAGCGGGTTAAAGCACAGCACTGAGAATCTAAAGCCGCTTTTGCATGCCTGCCCCGGAGGTGACCACATGGCGTGGCAGACCTCTCCTGACCCGCCCACTGCTCCCCTCAGCAGTGTACTTCGTCGTTGATCTGCCTGTTCTGTTCCCCACTCTGTCTCTGGTGAAGCCTCTCACCGCCCCTGAGCCTCTGGCCTGTACCCCAGTTCTGTATACACAAATAAATAAATCTTTACAAAAAAAAAAAATAACGTTGTTGAGATACATATTTTTTTGTCTGAAGCTTGATCTTAGAAGAAAAACACCTGGTCTCTAAACATTTACCATGATAGTTGTTGCTATTACTTTTATAAATGTCCTTTCTCAGGTTAAAGGATTCCTATTTTATTTTATTGAGCTTTTTTTATTATGAAATGGGGGCTGATTTTTATCAAATATTTTATCTATATCTAATGGATGATCAAATGGTTTTGGCCCTGAATTCTACTAATTTGGTGTATTGCATTGATTGATTTTTATATCTTAAACAAACCTGATAATCCTAGGATAAGTTTCATTTGTTCATAGTATAAAATTATTTTTATACTTTTTTATAGTCTATTCTTGTTTTGTTGTTTTTTTTCGCTTTTGATTTCTTTGCTTTTGGAATGAAGTAATACTGTTCTCATTTAATGACTTGAGAAGTGTTACCTCTTCTACATTTTGGAAGAGTCTGTACATGGTTGATATAATTCTATAAATATTTCATAAAATTCATTAATGCCATCATTTGGATCTGGTTTTTTCTTTGTAAGAAGTTTCAAAATTATTAATTCAAGCTCTTAAGTTGTTATAGGTCTATTTATATTTTCTCTTGACTCAGTTTTGGAACTTTTTGTCTTTCAAGGATTTTGTCCATTTCATCTATTTATCTGCTTGTTCATAATATTAATATCTAATTTGTTCATAATATTTCCTTTAATTTTTTCCTATACAATTGGAGTTATGTCTCCTTTTTTCACTCCAGTTTTTGTACCTTGAAGGTTTTTTCTGTTTCATTCTCTGACTACCCAAAGGTTTATCAACTATGTTGATCTTTTGTGAGAACCTGCCTTTGGCTGGGTTAACAAAATTATGGCTTTTCTAGCCTTCATTTCATTTGTTTCCTCTACAGTCTTTATCATTTCCCTCCCTCCTCTGGATTACTTTGGGGTTAGTTGATCCCTCCTTTTTCTAATTTCTTAGGTTGAAATGTCAGTTATTGTTTGGAGATATTTCTTTTTTAACATAGATCTTTAGTTTGAGAAGTTATTTTGATCTGGTCAACTTACTGTCTGATTTCACTATTGTAGAGTTATTACTTTTCTCCCTGCAACTGGTGACCTAAGAAGACACTCCTGAAACTCTTCTACAGAGGTTTTCTGTTGAGGCATATAGTTGTACAATTTTTAAGACACAAGCTATCAATTAAAAATTTCATCTTCTTCAATGTCTTATAGTGAAGATCAAAAGGCACCACATCTTGGGAGTCATTTTTTTCCCTGAGGCAAATTATTTGAACAGATCTTCTTACTTAGGCCCTTATTGTTATGGATAAGATGATTATTGTTATGGATAAGGATATTATGAATAAGGATGAGCATTTGTTAGTGAATTCACAAAGGCTGCCCTTCCCATTCCTCTTTGCTTGATGCCAAGAGGAAGGGAAATTTTGCTTAGAGACAAATTCTTCCAGGGTATTAAACGACTGAGAGTCCGGGGCTCTCCCTGGTGATGCAACAGGTTAAAGCACCACATTATGAAGCTCTTGGAAGTAGACAAGTTCTATTCCTGGCCTGGAAGCTGACCCCCATGGTGTGGCACACCTCTTCTGACCTTACCTGCTGTGCCCCTCAGCAACCTATTTCAGTAGAACGGTCTGTTCTGCTCTCCATTCTGTCTCTGATGAATCTTCTCACCCACCACACCTCTGGCCTGTACCCCAGTTCTGTAAACATAAATAAATCTTAAAAAAAAAAAAAAGAAAAAAAAATGATTGAGACCTCTCAGGGTATAATGTCAGAAAATTTTAGCTGTATTGAGTTAGGCCTGGCTGAAGTCCTTCCTTCAGGAAAATATCCCATGTTCCCCAGGCAGTTGCTTATTATTAGGGAAGGGAATCTGAGTTCAATCCCAAGCTAGATTTTCAGGGTGGCATTGTAAATAGAACATTGTCACATGGGGAAAACTGGATACTCTTCCTGCTCCAGTCACCCAGGCCCTGTGTGTGGATTTGCAGAACTACAGCAGAATGTTTGTATATGAAAACAAGAAACTGCTTAGAAAAGCTCAGACAGGGCTCTGCAATAATGAAAATGGGGATTATTAGTGGGCCAGTCTGATCTCCAATTGTACCTCTAATAAGAGATTCTTTGGAATTTTAAAGAGTTGTCACTCTATGTGTGCACTAAGCTGGTGAAGCTGGTCATTCCAGTTGCACTGTTACTGTTTTTTTATGTGACTACTTTGTTTGATTTCCGTTTCTATCAGCTGGCATGCCTTGGAAAAGGTTAGCTTCTTAAGGTTGGATAGCATTCGGAAAGGAATGCTGCTTATTTTGTTTTTGTACAAGTTAATAATCAGATAGGGTCTGCCTAGTTTAGATCTGCATAGTTAACACCTGAGGAACTCTTTAACTTTGTAAAATCGAAAGATCTTTTGATGAATAAAGAATACTGTCTCTAGCAATAAAATTAATTGAAGGGTAAAAAACCATCAGAAAACCAACTGAAATATTAAAATCATAATTTTAATGAAGAATTTGGGTAGCATTCCTTTGATATGAGAAACAAACCAGCACAAGAATCCATGGAAGAAAGAAGTAAACACGGTGTAATGGCCAATAGCCTCTGCTTTGGAGCACCTGGTGCTAACATGGGTCTATGCAGGGAGGGCCGTTTCCTACTCTCTCTCCTCCCCACCATCCCAGTAGAGTCAAGACTCATCAATGACTTTGAACTAGGAGTAGACATCATTAGAAGAAGCAGCTAGCCACCAAATTGTTTTCACATTACCTTTGTGCAAAGGTTTTTTTTTTTAAAGATTTATTTATTTGTGCATACAGAACTGGGGTACAGGCCAGAGACTCAGGGGTGGTGAAAGGCTTCACCAGACAGAGTGGGGAGCAGAACAGGCAGATCGACGAAGTACACTGCTGAGGGGAGCAGTGGGCGGGTCAGGAGAGGACTGCCAAACCATGTGGTCTCCTCCGGGGCAGGGGGGAATCGAACTCATGTGGAAGTGGTTTCAGCTTCTTAGTGCAGTGCTTTAACCTGCTGCACCACCAGGGAGGGCTGCAAAGGTTTTTTTTTTAAGGAAAAAGACAACCGCCCCTCCCCTGCATTTCATGTTTTCTAGCTTATTTTGAGAGTTCTTGCACCAAATTTTCACTCTTTGATGGTCCAGAAAACAATTGGCTGAGAATTTTAAAGTGGAACCAGCTCTCTAGTTCCCCTAGGATACTTCAAAAGCAAGGTAGCATGCCCTGGAGAAATGTACTGTCAACCTAGACCTGGAAGAAACCTGGTAGAGAACTTTAAACAAAGATGAACTAACAATTCCAAATAAGATGATACAAATGGTAAAATAAATAAATAAATTAAAATTCACAAAGAATCATGGATAAGAGAAAACAAATGGGCCAGTCCCATAAAGACTTTAAATGTGAGAATGACTAGATAGTAGCCAGATAAGATATACAGAACTGAATTAACTTGAATTTCAGTAATGAAGATATTTGAAGCAATATTTGATTGAAAGATATTTCATGCAATATTTGGACTATGTTTATATTAAAGAAGCATTTTATATTTTTAATTATAAAAATTGATAATCTTGTATGTAGATTATAGGATTAATATGTCATACATTTAAGAAATAAAAGAAGGAATTAAGAAGATGAGTAGTGAACAAGAATACATCAGAAATTAGCAGGTAGAGATGAAAAATGATTAAGGACCTTCTAAAGATGAAAAAAATAAGACTGTGAAAAACCTGCAAGGTAGAATTGGGGTTAAGTGTACTGATGTGCAGTTTACTTTGATATGCAGAAAAAAAGATTGATGAATGCATGGGAGGGTGGGGAGAGGAGGATAAAACAAGTACACTCCATTGCTAACTGCAGAACATAGGTGGTGGGTATATAAATTCTTGTAAATTCTTATACATTACCTGTAAAATCCTTTGGAAAAAATGATGAAGCTTGAAGAAAGAATAAACTAAAAAATAAATCTGGAGGAATTTCAAAGAATACAGTCTCAGAAATAAAAGAAATAGAGTCTATTATAGGCTAGTTAAGGTATGTGTTGGTCAATTGAGAAACCAGTGAAAATAGAAAGATATTTTTTATATAATATAATAGTTCATGTTTAATCATTTTGTGCCTTTTTCCATCTCAGTTGTAATCCCCGTGGACTTCCCATCACCAAATCACCCATGTGCCATCGCCATAGTTCAGTGTATTTCCTTCCCCTCACTCCCCACTCCACCCTCATAAAATGTCTCTGGTATATAGTTGTTCATTATTATTATTTTTTTTCCCCAATGGTCCTTTATACTCCTTGTATGAGTGAAACCATCCGGTATTGTTTTCCTTTTCTTTCTGGCTTATTTCACTAAGCATGATGGAAAGATCTTCTTTAACTTGATTATTCTTTTTGTAGATAACAGAAATAAACCCAAACATATCAACAGTAATAAAAATAGATAGATTGAATAATACAGTTAGTAATTATAGATTTTATACTGTATACATCTAACGTTCCTGCCCAATTCTTTCTCCCCAGCTCTCCATTCAAATAAGCTACTCTCACCCCACAAAAGAGTTCATGGGGGGTGGGGGGAGGTGCCAAGAAGGAGATCTCTACTCTTTTAGAGGCCCCTCTAAGGTGGAAACTGGGAACTACAGAAACCCAAAATCTTTTAGTATGCATATGGATCTTTTTATCTGTATATTATTTCACAAAATTAAGTAAGGTATTATTTTTAAAAAATTTAAAAATCTATACAGAGTAAAATTTAACCATGTATGAAATTTGCTTATAAATATATCAATACTTTTATACAGGTAAAAATGAAATTCTTTGGGGGCCTCCTGGTGGTGCAATGGCTTAAAGTGCAGCACTTCGAAGCTATCCACAGCCACTGCAGCATGAGTTTGATCCCTGGCCAAGGAGCTGACCCACATGGCACAGCAGACCTCTCCTGTCTGGCTTGCTGCTCCCCCTCAGCATTGTATTTCAGTCACTCTGCCTGTTTTGCTCCATACCCTTTCTCTGGTGAATCCTCTCACCCCCTGTACTTCTGACCTATACCCCAGATTTAAATAAATCTTAAAAAAAAATTCTTTGCCAAATAATAGGGTTATGGATTTTTGTAGTTCTGCTCTTTCTATTTCTTTCATTTTCTTCGTTGTCATTTTAAACAATTCAATATTTACAATTCCTGTAATAGTCCCAACAATACATAATAATATCTTTCAGCCATTGGTCAAAAACACAGTGATACATTGTAATCCATGATAACACTGGAATAAAAAAAAAGGTCTTTGATTTGTTTTGGGAAAAAACAAAACTACAGACAGCATTGTGGTTGATGTTCCAATATCAAGCCCTTCTCCTACCAGCAGTAACTCGGTTGAGGGAACTAAGGCATTCTTGTCCTCTGTTCCTACTCTTTGTTCAAGAAGAGCATCTTATCCCATTCAGTCAGTGAGACACAGGAATATGTTAGACTGGAGGTTTTTGGGAAACTTCATTTTGTTCTTAAGGGAGAGAAAACTGGGAACACAGATCCATTCCCTTCTTGTAGATATGGGGAAAGAGCATTCAACTTCATCTTTTTTTTTTTTTTTTAAAGATTTTATTTATTTGTGCATACAGAACTGGGGTACAGGCCAGAGGGTCAGGGGCGGTGAGAGGCTTCACCAGACAGAGTGAGCAACAGAACAGGCAGATGGTCGAAGTACACTGCTGAGGGGAGCAGCGGGCGGGTCAGGAGAGGTCTGCCACACCATGTGGTCACCTCCGGGGCTGGCGGGAATTGAACTCATGCGGAAGCGGTTTTAGATTCTCAGTGCTGTGCTTTAACCCGCTGAGCCACCAGGGAGGGCCTCAACTTCACCTTTTAACAGAAGTTGTGCTGCCTGAAATATCTGCAAATATCTTAACTAGCTCATTAGTTAAGCCAGTTTCAGTAGTTTCTCATTACTAGGAGCCAAAAGGTCTTTAACTTATGCAATAATTAAATCTTCACATTGAGATGTTATTAAAACACTCTACAATAAAGTCACTGCTGAGAGCATGCCCACTTCTTAATGAGTTTGGAAAGCTTAGCAAGAATTACCTGGTTTGCATATGAATGAAGTAAGACTAAGGGACTTCCCCCCTGACATTTGCAAGTACATGTGGCAATCATTTTATGACTGGTAGATGCCTACACTATGTTTGCTTTTCCTTCTTCCTTACTAACTCAGTTACATTCTGGACAACAAAAAGATGCCCTTCAAAGGGCGTACTTCTCTCTTGAATCCATGAAGACCATCAAGGAGATACAAAAAGAAGTTATTGAGTGGGACTTGCATGAAATCTCCTCAAAAGACAGACAGACCCTGACACACATCATTTTAGTCATTGCATCTTCTTGCTTTCTGGAATATCGACAGGCAGGAATTCCAGGAGTCATTGTGAACCATGAAACAACCTTGAAGATAGAAGCCTTACGTTAAAATGGTGAATAAAATAGATTGAAGGAGTTCAATTAGCTAATGATTGCAGAGCACCCATCCTAGAGTTGCCTGCCTCTGCACTTCCTTTAAATGAAAAGAAACCTGTATCTTATTTGGTTTGCTTATTTGGATTTTCCTTTGTATATGCCACTACACTTAATTCTAATTAATAAATGGTATACCACAGTTAAGAGCAGAAGTTCTGGAATCAGACAAAACAACTGTTGATAACTTGAGCAAATTAGTTAACCACTCTAAGTCTCAGTTTAACATCTGTTAAAATGGGGATAATGAATGAAACCTATCACTGATGTTAAGTGGAATGATAATACAGGCAAAGTGTTCACTACAATGCCCAGAACAGATGAACTATATGGCAAATGCCAATAGTATAATCTATTATTTCTAAACAAATGTTGAGACTAGCTAAATCAAGCTACATCTATTATAAAGGGAAGGCAAAGAAGAATCACCAGTGTGCAGCCTAAACTAAGACCTTGACATTTGTTAATCTATTTCTATTTTGTCATCTAGCGCTCCCAGTCCTCAAACTTCCAACATAGTCTGTGACCCTTTTGAAGAATCCCAAACTTAGCACTTGATGTTACCTCCAATTTCACAGTGAAAACTGGGGTTAAAAAGAGTAAACTCCAGAGTGTCCTACCTTCATACACAATAACTTCGTTCCAGGAAATTTCTTGTTCCACCCAATGAAAATTATTTCCATGATTTGGAGTTAATTTTTCTTAGCAACTCAGAGATCTGGGCTTATCATGTTTTTATAGCCCTTTCTAGCCTCTCAGCTTATAGGCAGACTCAAATCTTAGCTATCTTACAAAATCAAAACAAAACAAAACACTATCATTCTTTGACTATTCATACAATGGTAGCTATTAATCCTTCTCTCTCCTGTCCCTCAGAACCAAGCTATTTATTAGGATTATAGTTTGCATTCATTCTAGTCAATACTAGCTAGCACTGGCTGTTATTACTAAACATTTACAGTGTACCAGATGATTTATATACATTATCTCCAATCTTCAATTCAACTGAGGCTCAAAGAGATTTAAATGTCTTGTTCTGTCTCAAACAACTAAAATGTGACATAATCAGAATTAGAATCCAGATCTGTTTGAATGTAATTCATATTTGCATTCTGCCAGTACATCCCAAACATGGAAGTGCATCCGAGTCATCTAGGAACCTTAAAGGTTGCAGTTACTAAATTCCAACCCAGATCTACCATATCATAATCTCTTGACAGTGAACCTAGGGATCTAATCTGTATGTTTTAAGCTCCCTGGGTGAATCTGATACAACCAGTTTGACAGAGGCATTCTCTACATAACCTCTCATCAAAGTGCTCCCCAACTAATCCCAGTTTGGCTTCCAAGATACCTCCTTGTGACTAGACCCACTAAACACTTTCTAATCTTCATCTTGATTGACTTCTTAATGGTATTGGACAAGCTGGCCAACTTTTAACTTTGGTTCCCAGAATACCTGAATTTCCTCTTTCTCATCTACCTTTCTCTGTCACTGTCTTCCTTGATGAACTGCTCAGCTCTGCCCACCTCCTAAACGCTGGCACTCCCTACCTTGGTTTCTGACCTCACCCTCCTTTCCCTCTGAACATTGTATTTGGGTGATCTCATTCACTCCCATGGATCTAATTGCTATTTATATATTAAGACTCCCAAACTGGTATTTCTAGCCTCACTCATGGCTGCGGGATCTGTAAGTCCATGTTTGAGAAGTTGCCAGTTGAATTTCACTTAGGTCTCTCAAAACTGACTAGGTTCCTAACGGAAGAAACCATCTTCTTCAAAGAACATGACCTAATCTCACAGGTTTATTAGTCAACTCAGGCTGCCATAACAAAGTGCCACAGGCTTAACCACCAGAACTGCCCACATTTCTGGAAGCTGAAAGTGGGAGATCAGGAGGCCGGCAGTGTTGAGTTATAGTGAAGGCTTTCCTGATCAGCAAATGGCTGCCCTCTTACTGTCTATATACATGGCTTTCTTTGGTGTTTGCATGTGCTCTTCTTACAAGGCCACCAATCCTGATAGATTGGTATCCTGTACCCACCCCTATGACCTAATTTAATCCTAATCTCCTAAGAATCCTAGCTCCAAATATAGTCTCATTGGGGGTGGGGGGGTGTGGGGGTGGGCGTGTTTGAGCTTCAATATTTGAATTTGTGATGGGATAGAATCTTTCAGTCGGTAACAACAGGACTGCTAGGCTGTTATTATCCTGCAACCTTGTGTTTATCCACAATAACATAACAAGTGCAGTTGCACAGGACCTTGAGCTCAGAAGGAAGCTATGATTGGAGTTTCATGCTCTGCACTAGTAGTTTTAAAATTCTTAATAATCTTATCTTTGAAGGTATGTTCCTTGAATGAAATCCTATGGGATAATAGAACATCCATGATAGGCTTGGAGCATGAGCGTATAAGCTATCCTGCTCCCACTTCAGGTTCTTAACCTATTGTTTCTTCTTGGTAACTCTCCTCATCTCCTTTGATTGCTTCTGTCCCCAGGATGGGATTCTGGGCATGGGCGTGGCAGAGTAGGCCTGTTCACTCATACAAGGCTCCTCAGGCAGTGCATAGCAGTGGCCATCCTAGTCCCAGACTGTCAATGCCATGGCATCTCCCAGGAAGAGGCAACTCTGCAAGTGACCCTTTGTCCATTACATCTGGGCACGTGTACATTCTGACACTGAACTAACAATACATTGGGATCATCTGGCTGCTGTGTATTCAGACTCTGGTCTTATGGAAAGAGTAAATACCTAGCCTGGCCTCCAGCATTATTGGTCCCAGTTGACAGGAAACAGAACCTGGCAATTATGTGCTCAGTCATGAGGTGAGGGCCTCAGGAATCTTTGAGCATATGCATGCACTCTGTGTATATCCCTGTACCCAAGAGAATGAAGCATTAAGCAGGAAATGAAGATCATTGTGACAAGTTAAGAGAAGAGTCATGGAAGACTGGAACAAGAGTTTTTCTGCATTTGGAACCCAGAGGTGTGCTTTATCATTCTGAAGTAAGCCTCATAAATTATGGACTTGACCCTCCTTGCTCCTCCTTTTTCATTATATCAGTCAGTGATGCCACCAATTGAATTTCCCAAGTCAAATAGCCCAGAATAATCATTGACATTTCCTTTTCTTCTATTCTCCCAGAAAGAACTCTATGGCTTATTTTCTAGATACTTCTAGTGGCATTTTCATTTGCCACTGACCTAGTTCAGAAGAATAAAAGAAATTTGGAATGGTTCTGTTTCTTTCTTTCTTTTTTTTTATTAAACCACTAAGAAAACTTCGTCCTCCACCAGGGGGAAAAAGAAGAAAGAAAGACACAACAGCTCATGCTTCACATATCACTTAGGGGGCCTGTGGTTACAGAAATGACACCAGATGGTTAAGAATGGGAGGTATTTTCTAAGAATCCCAATGACTGTATAAGAACCCAACAGAGGCCAAGGAGTGGCTGGGACCTGTAAAGCGTCAGCTGAGACATTTTAAAAAAGAATTCATATAAGGGGCACATATAGTTTTTAGCTGAAATGGAGTCTTAGAGAATAACTATGATATTTTTGAAAGACCAATGTTTATTAAACTTAACTATGTTTTAAACTTTGTGGCCCCAACTACAGGGGCCATTGAAACTTTCTAGGACAGGCCAGAAATTTCAGAGCTCAGAGAGGACAGATGGCTGCCATAAATACATATCAAGTGTTTAAAGCATCCTTTTATGCTTTGGCAAGAGGGTCATGGGTGTGTCAAATTGACATAAAGGTATAGGATGCCAACAAAAAAATCACCCTCAAAGTGTGCTTCCTCCATTTATCTATCTCCTTTTATCACTTTCTCCACAACACCTGTTAGCTAAACTTCCTTTAGTGGTTTCCCAAATATTTCTCAGGAGAAAACCCAGCCTACCTATGAATATGTTCTAGACTCTCATTTTATGTCGCCATTCTTCAACATGCAGGTGGCACAGCAGCTGAGTCCGTGTCCCTCTTGTTGTCTAGCCTTGCTATTCTTATACTACCTTAGAAACTTCTTCACTCATTTAGCAGTCCCATTCCGCTGAGATTGTTGATCCCATCTACCTTCATTTGAATTTTTTTAACGATTTATTTATTTATTCATACAGAACTGGGATACAGGCCAGAAATGTGGAGGGTGAGAGGATTCACCAGAGACAGAGTGGGGAACAGAATAGGCAGATCGACGAAGTTCACTGCTGAGGGGAGCAGCCGGCGGGTCAGGAGAGGTCTGCCTCGCCATGAGGCTCTCCTCCCGGGCAGGTGGGAATCGTACTCATGTGGAAGTGGCTTTAGTTTCTTAGTGCAGTACTTTAACCCGCTGCGCCACCAGGGAGGGCCCTTCATTTGAATTTTTATTTAACAAACACTTAAATAGGACTACCATGTGTAAGCAACATTAAATTACTTTAAATATATAAATTACTTCAATATGCATAGTTTCCCTAGGACATAAGGACTAATTGCCAACTTAGAGAGGAAATCAACCAACTTTCCCAAAGGCATCCTGCCAGGATTTGAGCCCAAACACCTGCTCTCTCATAGACTACAGTTGACACGCTCAACTTTTATGCTGCCTCCAGTAAACACTTTTTGTCTATTCTAGCTCATAGTGAATTTTTTGTTTGCTTACACTTAAACATGACTTGTTGCTTTTTATATCCTGATAATTCACAAATGGCTTCTTCCATTCTCCTTCTTACTTTTTTCTTGCTACCCTGTATTTTCAAGTCCTTGGAACAAGATGATATACATGATTCTATGACTACGTCAAGAGACAGCTCTGTGGATAAAAAGAAGAGAGACAAACAACTATGCGAGAGTTCAACATTTTCAGGACTTGATGGTGCAAAGTTACATCTTATGCATATTTTTCAATGAAGGGGTCACATGGGAGCAGTTCATGCATTGGCTTGTGTATTGGGGTTCATTAGCATATTAGAAACTTCCCTGGATACTTAAAGCAGGCAAGGAATTTAATCCAAGAAATTAGGTTCTTACAAAATTGTTCAAAGGGTTGTAAAAGAAGGTTTTAGGTTGAAACTTTAGGAAGGATTCTCAAAATGATTTTACAGAAGTGACTCTGAATACTTGTCAGAGGTGACCCCTGGAAATGCTGCTCTACTAAACACAAAAATCCCTACAAGCTGGTGCAAATCAAAGGTTCCAAATCTTTCTGTTTACTTCCCAAACCTCTATGAAAATGCCTAAGGTCAAGGATATGCATAATCAAAATTCCCCCAAGTCTCTGAAAGAAATCACTTTTCAGAGGTGATGCATACCACTCAGTGGGTGCAATGGTGGAGATAGGTGTGTACAGACAGCCCAAGCAAAAAAAATTTTGCACACACTTAAGAATGCAGCCAGTGATGCTGAACGTAAAGATTCAGATGTTGATTTGCTAAGTCATCCAGCTCAATCAAATGAACAAGCTCCCATGTTGCACCACTGGAGCCACAAAGCTGCAGTCAGATCAATTCCTTTGTGAGCTCTCCCTGCCTCACTGACATGATCCTTACTGGCAATGAACAGATTATTTGTAAACCTGAAGAGGAAGTTGCACAGAATAACACAGATATCCCCCAAAGGAGTTCCAAAGTAAAAATGTATTGTTCATGAATAAATCCAGCATAAAGTAAAAGAAAGGAAAAAAAAAAAATGACCCTCTGAGGGAATGACAGCTTTGCCATCTTTGAGAACATTGGGCCTCAGGACTTCACCACATAAAATTCAGACTCTAGGAAAGACACTGTTGACAGGTTTGGCAGGATAACTCTTTGCTAAGGAAGCTACCCTGGGCATTGCAGAATATTAAACAGTATCTGCACCCTGCTCCCCCAAACCTCACATGCTGATAGCCTCCCTCAGTGTGACAGTCAAAGCTATCTCCAGAATTGGCTAAATGCCCTGGCAGAAAAGTCCCTGATTGAGAATACTGCTCCCAATATCTCAGTGAGGAGTTCAGGAAGTTGCTGCCGTTTTGTTATTTCCAGGGAAATGCTGCCTTAACCATCATCTGTGGGTCAGCAGGGCCAGTGGAACAGTCTGCGCCAAGCCACATCCACTGCTGGGAGCCATGCCAGCAAAATAAATATCTGTGCCTCTCTTTTTGCTTAGTTTCAAGTTCAGTTCTTGCATAAATGTATCTGATTGGTGGAACTCAAATCATCCCAGACCCCCAAGCTGCAAGGGAGTCTGGGAAATGCCATTTTAGCCTTCCTTTTTAGGCAGAACAAGAGGACACCCTGAGAAGGAAGTATGAGAGACTCAGTCTACCATATCTGCCACAACATGTTAACTTTTTGTTCTTGCCAAATGAACCAGGCAAGACCAGAATATTCACCTGTTTGAGTGGAAGTTTTTTATGGTCCTGGGGGACAGGGAGACCAGAACATCCTTCCATTCTTCATTATCAGGAAAAAGATAAATTCTGGCACATAGATTTTTTTAAGAATAGTTTATTTTTACATCATTTTGTGCATTTTTTCATCTCAGTTGTAATCCCCATGCGGTTTCCCACCACTAAATCACCCATGTCTGGAAAATATTTTTTAAAACACATTTGTCTTAGTCATCTAAACATAAACAATACTTGCCCCACAATTTTACTTTACATGTGTAAATGTCTTACAGCCCTGAAAAGCTGCAAGTCCTTTAAGGTACCACAGTGTGCTCTCAAAATGCTTGAGCACAACTATAGGTATATCGTGGATGCTCTATAAGAATTACTAAGCCAATTTTAGAAGTCAGTTTAACTAATCACCATAAGTAGATCTGGGAGTATTTCTAACCACTACTGTTTAAGCAGGGTGCAAGAAACCCTTTCTAGCTCTAGAATCATTTCATAACCTTATAACTTCGAAACATTAGGGGAACTTAAACATACCTATTGCTGGCATTGAATCTGAATTGAGAAACACCTGGAAGCTTATGAGTGTAAATTCAATCTTAAATATGTACTGACGTTACTCCCACCCACCATGAGTGACAGGCACCAAATTTACTTTTCTGCCTTAAATAACCGCAACAATGAAAGACTGATTTTCAAGACACAGACAGCAGGTAACGGACAGCAATCTTTCCTGCAAGAAAGGAAACAAATAGGATGAATGCAGTATCTGTCTTGGGCCACAACCCAGAGTTCCCGGGCCACAGCATAAGGAAGCATATCTGAGGTGGAGTAGGTAGAGCTGGGAGTTGAGCAGCGTCGAGGCAACTAGAGTTCACAGAACAGAATTCTAAAGAGAAGAGAGAATGCTAAAGGTTAGCAGAGGGTTCTTAATTCTTCAGCTAAATAGTGAGTAGAAAATGAATGTGAGGAACTCTCTGAGTCTTGAATGGGAAAAAAGCCATCCAAGAAAATGAAAGGTCACAGTGGCTAGTGGTCATATTGGGCCTACAGTAGTTTCTGTTTCCACCTGCCACAGCAGAAGCCTGTGGAGTCACAGGCAGGGGGTAGAGCAGTCAAAAGAATTTTGCCTCAATGGGAAGACTACTTGACTGCTCCAGATTGAACAAATCCAAAGGATCAGATGTTTCCAACAAACTTCACTCCCTCCCGGAATAAAACTCAGGAATATTTAAAGAATGAAAAATATACAGTATCTGATAAAGTAAAATTTATAGTATCTGGTAGTAAGAAATTACCAGTCAGGATTAAAAAGATGTGGTACATATACACAATGGAATATTACTCAGCAACCAAAATAAATAAATAAATAAACACATGCTTTTTGCAGCAACATGAATGGAGCTGGAAAAGATCCATCCCTAGTGAAATAAGCCAGAAAGAAAAAGAAAAATACCGGATGGTTTCACTCATAGCAGGAGTATAATGGACCAGGCAATGGACCAAACAACAATAATAATGAACAGCCATATACCAGAGACATTTTATGGGGATGGAGTAAGGAATGGGATCAAAAACAGTGGGGGGAGGGAAATGCACTGGACTATGGTGATGGCACATGGGTGACTTGGTGCTGGGAAACCCACGGGGATTACAATTGAGGTGAAAAAAAAAAGTACAAAATGATGTAAAAATAAACTATTATATATTAAAAAAAAAAAAAAACGAAATTACCAGTCATATAAAGGAGGAGGAAAACAAGAAGGGGACAGTCAATCAATCAAAACCAATGCACAACTAACATAGAATCAATGGACAAGGACAAGAAAAACAGTATTTTTACTGTATTTTACTGTAAAGTTAACTAGAGACAGCTATTGGCCTTCTTTCCTATTTTTGTCCCAAATATTTCTGTTAATGGAGTCAAGGTAGGTAACTAACAGCTGGGGGTGGGATATGTATGATATCAGAAATCTGGCAGAACAGGAGGGTATTTACATGGTGGTGGCTGTTGGGTGATTCTGAAAAATATATTGAAAAAAGTGGGAGGTATCAGAAAAGGGAGTTATAGAATAAGAAAAGAGAAAATTGTAATGAGTTAGATGTATTGATGTGAATTTATGGTTTTCAATATGTAGAGATGGATACTAAAATAAATGTACATGTATAGGTATGTGTGTACAGACACACATTATATCTTCCCTAGGTTTATTCACTGGGAGAGTCTGGGAGCAGTTTCAGCCCAACATCATGGAAGTACTTAGAAGTCGAAGGAGATGTGTCTGTAGAAGACAAAGCTGAAATCCAATTCTAGCTTGGTAATTTGAGTCACCTCTCTTTACAGAATGTCTTTAATTTTTACAAATCATAAAGACAAATTAAACATGTCAATAAGCACTACATTTCTACATTCAAAATGTGTTTGATAGACAATAATATCACATGAAAAATTATAGAAAATAAAATATGGGCTTTGGGTTAGTCTTAGATGCCAATTATAACTAAGGTATTTATGAATTTTGTGACTCTGGAAAATTATCTGTTCTCTCTGAGTCTTAAATGTAATGTAAATGTCCTCAAATGTAAAATAAATATACATATTTTTAGGGTTTTATATTGTTAGTAAGATCACGTTTACTCCTGCAGTGCTGGGCAGAAAATAAATGTTCAGCAACTGATAGTTATTAGCACACTTGTGTGTGTGTTAACTGAGCAGGTGTTTGTTCTTTTTTAAAAGATTTATTTATTTATGCATACAGAACTGGGGTACAGGCCAGATGTGCAGGGGGTGAGAGTATTCACCAGACAGAATGGGGAGCAGAACAGGCAGATGTACTGAAATGCACTGCTGAGGGGAGCAATGAGTGGGACAGGAGAGGTCTGCCACACCACGTGGGTCATCTCTGGGATGGGAGATTGAACTTGTGCTGCAGGGGCTGTGGATAGCTTACTGTGCTTTAACTGGTTGCACCATCAGGGAGAGCCCTAACTGGGCAGGTTTTTTTTTTTTTTTTTT
>NW_004567115.1:26592349-26634860 GCF_000260355.1 Condylura cristata
CTCCGGGGCAGGCGGGAATCGAACTCATGCGGAAGTGGCTTTAGATTCTCAGTGCAGTGCTTTAACCCGCTGCGCCACCAGGGAGGGCCCAGGGCAGGTTTTTATTACTTTGATTTAACAAGGTAAAAAAGATGAGGAGATTGAAGACTTAAGAGAAGAAACTATCATTTCAGACAAAAATGATTTTAAAATAGGAGCTAGATATACTTGGAAGGAAAAAAAAAAACATTCCAGAGAGTAGGAAGGGTAGGAATAAAATTCCAAGGTGGGCACTGGCAGATACATGGACAACCCTCACTACCTGGGTCTGACCCAAGTGAAGGTACAAGAAGAAGATGGGAAGTGAGGCTGTCAAGATAATTTATTACAGACTGTAATAAACAGAGCATCAATATAAAGCTAAAGCGAATCATAAAAACATGGTTATTTTCCTATAGCATAGATTCTTATGTTTATGATTTGTAGTCCATTAAACCATAATATATCTAGGTAACTCTTAACCAAGAGTAATCTCTAATTTATTTATTTAAAAATATTTATTTTGTATAGAACTGGGGTATAGGCCAGAGGTGTGGGCAATGAGAGGATTCATCAGAGACAGAGTGGGGAGCAGAACAGGCAGATGCCTCAAGTACACTGCTATCGGGAGCAGCCGGCAAGATAGGAAAGGTCTGTTGGGCTATGTGGGTCAGCTCCCTGGCTGGGGATCAAATTCATGCTGCATTGGGGAACGGGCAAAGGGGACTGCAGGCTACACTCTGACTAAGGGAAAGTTAGCACTGGCACTTACATTTTGAAGGTTATTTATGATGCCAGAAACCTATCTTGTGGTAACAATCAAACAGAGAAAAGAATGTACAGAATTAATTATGAAAAACAGACATAGTAGAATGTGTGCCAGATGGCAATCAACAACTGAGAAAAGCCATGAAATCACCTGTCCTAGACACTGTTAAATAATATAATCAGTACTCAAATGTTAAAGTTAATGAATTTATTAAAATAAGTTGGTGAAATAGTAGGCACTAGGGGGACAAACAAAGCACCTGCCCCCCCAGGGGCTCACTGCTCCAAAGGCAGTCAGACTTAAACACAAAGAATTCTAAAACCACATGTAGATCCGTAGACGGTTTAAGGGCATGGGAGTGGAGAGGAAGCCACATCCAGCTACCCAGAGAAGTCAAGGAAGACCTGAGACCTCAGAGCATCTGGGCCAGGAATGGGAAGGTGAGTCAGGCTCCACCAAGAAAGAAGCCAAGTGCAAAGGTGGAGAAAGCTGCAAAGCCCTACGGAGGGCTTGGGGAGTGCTGCAAGGTTCTGAGTGCCTGCCCATCGGGTGGGCGGTGGAGAGTGGGGTAAAATGGGCTGTGCAGGGAATAGGGCGGAATGCTGAGAAGCTCAGGTGCATGGCCATCTATATATGCATTGGGGAAAATGCCAAACTGGATTACTGTTTTCACAACCCAATAGCATCACCAAGATTCAAGGCAGTCTACCCAGACTCTGAGCCCATCGGCAAGGTATTTGCCCTCCCTATGCCTCACTTTCGCCTCTATAGAATGAAAGCACAATGATACTTATTTCATAGGATTGCCTCGGATTAAAGAAACTAATGTGGGGGATATGTTTAGAACAGTGCTGGCACATGGAAAGCATAATGTCAATGTTTGCTACTATATACTGGGAAGACTTGGTCATTCTCTTGCTTGAAAGAGGAAAAGGTGTTGATTCTGTAGTTTGTGGGGTTTCCCCTTCTGTATTGTGTGTTTTAGGTGAGTAAGTGCTCGGGAGGACCTTGGAGAATGAAGGGAATGAAGGAATGGCCGGCATCTGTTCTATTTGCCAGACTTTGTGATTCTGGATATAATAATGTTTTCTTGGGATCCAGTGATCAAGTCACCCCAGAGGGTGGAGTAAAAGGATCCTTTCCTCTCTGTATCAGCACAGAGGAGTGGAGGAGTCATTTGTGCCCAGTGGAGGGACGGGACTGATGTTCTTCTGCTCACACCTGTGGCTGAGGAGTTGGAATGTCTCTTTCAAGCAAGAGAATGACCAAGTCTTCCCAGTATATAGTAGCAAACATTGACATTATGCTTTCGATGTGCCAGCACTGTTCTAAACATATCCCCCACATTAGTTTCTTTAATCCGAGGCAATCCTATGAAATAAGTATCATTGTGCTTTCATTCTATAGAGGCGAAAGTGAGGCATAGGGAGGGCAAATACCTTCCTTATGAGTTGGAATGTAGTAGAATCGTCACAAGGAGACTGAAGTGGATGACCACATGCTGGTTTCTTCCCAGGCACTACTTGGTTGCATCTCAGATTTCTCAGAAATGACTGATGGAGGCTTTGAGGGAAGGTTAACCTCTGAGATGACACTCCATAGTCATGAGATCGAGTGAAATTATATTTTTGGTATTCATGTTAAAATGATCTAAATGCTTCCCAGAGAACATTTATATTATGTGGCAAAATATTTGCAGTTGTTGCATTTGGATGGTGTACTTAAGGATGAAGATCAGCTTTTTCTTTGTGTTTTCCAACAGTGCCCATTTATAATAAACATCATAATGGGGGGGGGAGATATTTGGTCAGAAACAAAATTAGGCAAACTGGCAACACATAGCAAAAATAATTCTTAGACTCTGAAAAAAATATACTGGCTACTAGAGGGAAAGGGATGGAGGAAAGGCACAGGAGTTTTGGTGGAGGGTGAGTGAAGCATACCCCTAAAGGTATATAATTATGTGAACACGTACCCCTAAAGGTATATAGCTATATGACTGAAAATTAATAGAATTTGAGGGAAAAGCTTGTAGTTCACTATAGCTACTCAATGGGGTTTTGTCGAAGAATTTCAGGGAGTGGAGTGGATTAATCAAAGCTGAGGGGACTGTGGAAAATAAATGAAAGTGGGGTAGCAATGGCAGCAGAGTCATCAGGTGATGTTTGCAGTAAGGCACAAGAAAAATGACTAGTGCTTTGGTGATGGGATTGATGAGGAAAGGAAAGGATGGCACAAGAAATGTCCAGGAGTCAGGCCTGCCTGGATCCCATGGTGTGAGCGAGGAGGTAAGGGAAAGGCAGAAACCAGCCTTACAGAACAGCCTCTCTGGCATCCTGTTGCTCCTTTCTAGCCATTCTTCTGTTGCCTTCTAGAGTGCAGATACATTTGATTCTCCGTCGTTTGGCACCAGATGCAACTTTGTCCTACGAATAACACCCATCTGTGAGCAACATCACAGAGTTTACTGTAATGCTTTCCACTCTACTGGCAGATAATTCCTTTGTGGACAGAGCATTAAACCAACCTGTACCAATGAGCTCCCCATGTTAAGCATACTCCTATTCTGCCTTCTTAACTTTCTATTATTATGCATGGGGATACAATGAAATTTAGGATTTCTCATCCAACTAATAATCTTCATGAAGGATTAGTTTCTTCAGGTGCTGCTCTATTCACATTCTTTAGCACAAGGCAGGAATATGGGGATGTCTGCATGTACATACAAGGTCATGTATGGTGTTTCGAAGTGAAACACAGCACAGGACTCCACAAAAGCAATTTGACATGTGTAACCAGATTTGAAGAGGTGAGGCTACTCCTCATGTAGAGAAAGCCAAATTTCACAGGGATGGGTCTTGAAATTTCATTGAGTGGTGCATTGTGATATATCTTTTGGTCAAAATTGCCACCTTGGTGATTTAACTTCAGCCTTGTTGGGCTACCACCTGCAAATCCTGTTTGAAGGCCCTCTACCCCCCACCCCCATGTATTTTATTTCAACACTTCAGTCTATGCAATCTCTCATAATCCCATATGTAATTATGGCACCAAGTAGTCACAGATAAATTTAATGAATGGAAAATATAACACATACACCTGATGGGAGGTGGCATAGATCATCTTGGACTCTATTTATTTTTCTAAATGGATGTATGAATTCTTCAGTTGCTCTCACTTCTATGTTCAAACCGCCTGATGGTTCTAGGAGTCACTCTTATGTGTCACTTTTGGAGGCTGCTGGGTTTTCTTTCCGTTCAGTGACAAGACTTCTCTCCTCTCACAGGTCTTCTTTCTGACTGGGTTTGGCAGAGAACTCTTCGGCTTCTCCCTTTCGGGAACCCATCTGGGATGCCTCTTTATAATTTTAATTTGCTCATTCTGAGCCCTGTTGCTCCCCTCATTCTGAGGGCATAGATATTCTCTTTATGAGAGCCAAGCGCACAAACCCTACAAGTGCCTCTTGAGGAAAAACCATTGTTTTATCTGTTTATTTACTTCACCTGCTAGGGTGAACAATTTACTGATAAATGTTCTAGGACTTCTGTAAATTACTATAGAGTTCTTTAAGACCTTGTTCCTGTTACTGGTGCCCCCTCCCCTCATCGCCAATCTCCTAGTCCTGCTTTAGGGAGCCTGAGCTAACTTCTTAAAGTTGAAGACCTTCAGTCTGGTAAGGCTATTGCTCAGTGATGGATGCAGAGAACACCAGATTTTCAGTCCATGCTTTGGGAAGAGTATCCAAATCCATATCCATGACCTGTGCATTCAGATGGTTCTAGAGTGGTTAGCCCAACTCCCACTGTCTTTTCTTTCGATGCTTGGACTGTACGTGCTTCATCATCCTATGTTCTGCCATGAGAAGCTTAGGAAACACATTGGGTTTGGAATCCAAGATGCTATGCAAGATTAGCGGTAGGAGCCAAGGGCTACTGAAATTATTTTAGCTTGCAAATCCCATAATATCCTTATGATCTTAATTGAGATGGTTTATTTGGGGGAAGGAAATGTTTTAAATGTGAAGTTCTAATATTTATTCAAGTTATCAGTCTTACTTTGTTTCTCAGAAACTGGAGAAAATGGAACCTTCAAGTCAGAAGCTGACTTTTCCCCCAACAACTGATGAGAAAAAAAAATTCAACCATACAGAAAACCTGACAAAAATGTACAGTAAACATCCATACCCACCACCTAGCTTCTACAGTCAGAATTTAATTTTTATTAGCTAGAATAACTATTTGCCTAAACCTCTGAGTGATGCTGAACAGAGTGATAGCACTAACATAATTACACAGCAAGTATTCTGTCCCTACTGGTAAGTCGGGTGCTTCATAAGTGTTCTGTACTGTGGCCAATTTCATGAGTACTTAAAACAAGCCAATACAGGTCAGCTGTTAGTTGGGTGGAGGAGTGGAGGAGCTTCCAGAGAGTTCTTCCCAGCTTAAAGAAACAAAATTTCAAAGTCATCTGGCTTGCTGCCTAAGACACCTACAGCTTTTGGCTCTTTTAAGCACTTACTGTCCATTGGCATAACCTTTCTCATTGTGCAATGAGGGAGCAACTATCTCTGCTCTGGGCTAGACGGTGACAGGGACAGTGACAGGGAAGGGGGTGGTGTCAACTGGGCTTCATATCCCCCTAGAATGATTTTTCTTAAAATTTCTACTCTTAGCCCTCCCTGCTGGTGCAGCAGGTTGAAAGGCAGCACTGCAAGCTAACTGAGGCCACTTCAATGCAAGTTTGAACCCCAGCCTGGAGGGGGGGTGACCCACATGGCATGGTAGACTTCTCCTGACCCACCCACTGCTCCACTCAGCAGTGTACTTCATTGAGCTGCATGTCCTGCTCCCCAATCTGTCTTTGGTGAAGCCTTTTACTGCCCCTGCACCTCTGGCTTGTACTCCAGTTCTGTACGCATAAATAAATAAATCTTTAAAAAAAAATTCTACTCTTTAGCAACCGCTGTCCACACAGTTGGCTCACTGCTCTTTCCCCACAAGGGCTCTGCTGCAGATGCATGTGACCATTTCCAGGTTTCCCAGAATCAGTGAAGTCTTTAAAGGAATAGAGACTTGTGAATCTGAATCGAAAGGAAACACAATCATCTCACGAAGCTTGTTCTAACTACTGCTTGTGATATCACAAACTACATGTTTCAATTCATAAAAACACCTTCACTTTGCAAAGTAGTATGTAGCCTTGGCATGTCTCTTTTCCTGAAAGGTCTTGGTTAAGAAGAGCCTCCAAAGCAAAAGGATATGTGTTCATCAGTGAGCTAGCTCTTTCCCACATATGAAAAAATAGTATTGTGATGGAATGAAATGTACAGCAATAAACACGCCATTTTTATCCTATAAGGACTGGTGTTATTTTCTCAGTGTAAAAGCTCCCTGGTCAGCCCTGAATGTAGTTTTGAGCAGGAGTGGAGTATTGGGTGAATATAAATACAACAGTTTTAGCATAAGAATAATATTTTTAAATGAAAAAAGTCCTTCCCTCCTTTGCCTGAATGCATGATCCTCACTCTAGATCACAGATCAGCAAACCTTTTCTATAGGAGGCCATAGTAAATATTTTAGTTTTTGCGGGCTATATGGTCTATCTTACAAGTTAAGTATTCAGCTCTGCCAAGGTAGCACAAAAGTAGCCATAGAGGATACACAAATGAATGAGCATGGCCAATTCCTATTAAACTTTATGTAAAAACAACCATAGTTTTATATACAAATCAAAGATTTCCTATTTACTCGGTACAACCTCCTATATCATAAGTTAAAATTTTACAAACCTACCACACTATTTATGACGGTTGTTTCTTCAACTGTAGTCTATTTCTCAATGTTTAGATTTCTTTCACTCAATTTATGAAATCACAGGATTGAAGACATCTTAAACCTGTACTTTTAGCACTATTTTAAAAGTAATATTTAGAGTAGAGGTTGAAAACAGGTTTTAGTCAGATGAGAATGCAAATCCAGGCCCTTTGACTTGCAGTTGTATGTGATGTTAGGTCAACTGAAGAACATTTTTACATGTTTCTTCATTTGGAAGATTCAACGAATCATCATAGTGTTCAGTAAGGCACACAGGCAATGCTCAAAATTGTAATTTCTCAGTAAAGTCATTGCTAATTAATGATTTTTATTTTTATCTGTGTAGAAAATCATGACATTGGAATTCAATAGTCCATTTTGCAGATTATCTGCCATTTTGCAATTAGGAAGATCACCCCAACGTCATGTCATACTTGTTTAATTCAGAGTTCTTATGACCAACTTGATATAACAATAGGAGGACAGATTTATACAGTGAGCTCCTCAATGTCCATTAATTCCCAGAGATGTGTATTTTCATGTTGGACTTCCTATTGTGGCTGCCTCTACATTTCTATGAATTTATGGTATTTATTTTTAAAATTAGTATAGATGAAAGCATTACAAGAGTTCAGATGCCTTACAGGTTCCAAATCTCAGTAGTGTTCAAGCAAATGCAATTTGAAAGTTCTTTTTAAAGCTCAAAAAAAAAAAAAAAAGCCCAAAGAAGTAATAGGATACATAGGTACAAAATGAAGTCTAGTCCCATAGTTGCCCTGTTAGGAAGCAACCAATTGAAGGACATTCGAGAAAACACGCTAGTGTGTGTCTATATACATACCCACTACTCACACTGTCTCTTGCCTCATCACTTAGAATATACCAGAAAAATTTCCTTGTCTTTACATAGACAGCCCTCTTTTTATGTATTTAAACCACAGCTTAATATTTCATCAGATAAATGATGCGATTCCATTATTTAACCAGCCCCCAGGGATGAGCTTTTACGTTGTTTCCAACTGTTCGCTCTTGCAAACAAGATTGCAATGTTGCTGCCTTGTAACTTTTCATCTTCCTTATACTGTGATCTTATTCTTTTCCAGCAGGACTGAAAAGTGATTCTGTGGGACTTTTCCGAATGCCCTGACCCCAGACCTCAGCAAGTATTTGCGGTGTTACTGGTTCTCCCTTCAGCATTGTTATTATAAGTCTCCTGCTCATCTGCCCACTCAGGCCCTGGTGAGAGCCGGGTGTGTTATTAACTGTGTGGCTGTGTGTGTGTGTGTGTGTGTATGTGTATGTGTGTGTGTGTGTGTCTGAGCAGCAGCAAGCGCACGTGTCCTCAGCCAATTTCTGGTGCCTGCGTGCGTAGGAGGAAGCAATTCTGAGAGCAAGTGGCTGCTTGCTCCTTCTCCAGAGCGTGTTGAGCCGAGGTGGCACTTCGATCTGTGGTATGTGGGTCCGGCGTGCATCTCCCCAGGATCCTCTCGCAGCTTTGGTTCACAGTCCTCCCCAGAATCAAGGAGGTGTTTAAAGGTGTCCCTTAGAAACAGGCACAACCCGGGCAGCCCGACTGCAGAACAATGGGTTCCTTTCAGCCACCCCCTTTAGATGTATGGCTTGTCACCATGACAACCACCCCCACTATTGAAAGTCAGAGCGGGTCCCCGCCTCAGACACTCTCCTCCCGGGCTCCCCTCCCCCTCCGGCCCCACCGTATGGTGTGTGTGGCACTGGCAGCTGTTGTCAAAAGAAGGCACCTCTTTGTCTCCGGGGGATGAAAGACATTTGGTTTTCATCGTCACCCTTTCTCTCCGCCGGACAACTTTTCTCTGCGCTCTGCAGCCTCGCCCCCAAAAGCTACAGTCCAGCCCCGAGGACACAACCGTAGCTTGGGTGCAAATTTCATCACTCATCCCAAAGTATTTCTGTCGTTACCTCAAACCCTGTGAGTTACTAGAAGTCTCACTTTCACGTGTAGAATCCAAACTCGGCCAAACTTGCTTTAGAAATCTCTAGCGAAGTCAGTTCGCCCCTCAAAGCCAATAGCACCACCTTCTGTGGCGAGGAGCTTATTACCAAGTCGGTCTCCGCAGCAGCGCTGGGCTCTTGGCACCGAGTTTAAAAGTTGGGCCTGTGCCTCGGAATAAAGACCAGTTAGTTAACTCTCCTGGGGAGCTCACAGCTCACAGCTAGACACTTTCTAAAAAAGGAGGCCACACGTTTATGGAAACAATACGACCTGGATTTTTCTAGACAGTTCTAATTTCAATATATTATGAAAATGTTTAAAAGTTTCATATTACTTTGATTGAATACCCAAGTACAATGTACTGAATCTTGTCTGCGATGGGACTTTATAAGTTAAAAAAGTCAGAGAAAAACCTTGGTTAACTTGGCGCTTGGGATTTGGGGTTCCAAGAGTATTTCCACGGAACCTATTAGGACCATAAAATGGGAACAGATGGTGTTTTTGAGACCTGGGGGGGAGGAAGGGGAAGGTTACAGTGGTGAGAGAAAGAGGAGGGACACTGTAGAAAGGAAAATGCTGACACCATGTGAAGAGAAGAGAAAGTTGGCAAAATTTGGTATATTGAACTATTCTGGAGATAAATTTTAAAAAATTACTAAATTCTGCCATTGGTTTAAATAATCTTAGAATTTTGACTAACACTCAAAAAAGTGGATGCTGAAAGTAGAAATATGAGGGAAACTTTTAATCTCTGAGTTTTTCTACTGGTAGTTTTGAGTAATTTAAAGTCTTAAATTTGTCAGCAGGTGACTGACAAGAGGCCCATGTTTCTGGTCTTTACTTCCAATTACTAACAACTACTTTCAGTAAACAGGAAGCAGCCAAGTCTGGCACACAGGAAACAAGTATTTGCAAAGCAAAGGTTTGTTTTTTCCCTCCGAAGATAACTTTTATCTAAATACCTATCTAGAAAATAATAAGTATGTTACTCTGACAACCTGTACGCCCTTTTCTTCCCTAATGTTGTTGAATAAACTTTGGGAAAAAGTTCATTTTCTGTAAGATTTACAATTTTGCCAGTCATTTAAAATAAGAGTCATGTCAGTGTCACAATTTAAAATTCTAATTATTTAACTTGGACTTTTAAAGGTGTTTGTTATTAAGTATAATTGATTTTCCTTTGTGACAGGAATACTCATGACTACATCTGTAGTCTTATTTTTATCCATAAATACACCATTTTGCTTTATTAAAATTACAAATGGAATTATGTAACCGTGAAGTCTAGGGAGCTGAGAGACCACAGCAGGGATGAAAATTGCTGTCAAGGGTATAGAGCTCCAGGACTCTGATCCCATGTCAATCAAGCAGCTCCACTTTAGCTGTTTTCATTATCGAAAGATTGCACTGCCCCTTCCCTCCAAAATTAAGACCACTGTTAAAATAGAAATTTAGAGTTGGAAAGGATCTTAGAGATCAAGAAATCCAATCTTCTCATTTTACAGATAAGGACATTAAGATCCAAGAATTTATGTAGAGAATCTGCCCGAGGTTGTGCTGCTGGTTGTGGCAATATATAAGCTCCTGACTTCTTGCCAACATCATAGCCTTTTCAGACCAAAGTTCACCACATTTACCCTCCCTCATCATTACTTACAGGATCTTCTTGTTACTATACACGCGTTGTGTTTGTCTTCTTTTTCTTTTTTTTAATATTTAATTATTTACGCATATTACAGCTGGGGTACAGGCCAGAGGTGAGGGAGGTAAGAGGATTTGTCAGAGACAGAGTGGGGAGCAGAACAGGCAGATTGACAAAGTACACTGCTGAGGAGAGCAGCAGGTGAGACAGGAGAAGTCTGCCATTCCATGTGGGTCACCTCCCTGCCTGGGGATCAGACTCATGCTGCAGTGGCTGCCAGTAGCTTCATAGTGCTGTGTTTTTACCCCTTGAGCCACTAGGGAGGCCCCTGTCCTTCTTACTTTAATCTTTGTCATTGGAGTTTAATTAAATTATGTCATGGAGCTTTTCAGATTACCTGTCTTGCACAAGTCTTTTAATTCCAACTTTTATTTAAAATATCCAATTCAGCATTAATTTTATTTGCTCTCTTCATCCCCACTGGTTTTGATCAGCCGGTTAGATACTTACCCAATACCCATTCTTCTGTCCTCCTCATTAATAGATTCCATATATAGGGTGAGAGTGGTCATGTATCCAGCTAAAAATAGTCCCAGGACTCTTGTAGATAGTTTTGAAAAAAAAGAGCACAAGTGAAACTTCCATAAAAGCTCACTAAAGGGAAATGACTTCATCGATTCATGTCCTTCTTGCCTATCCTCCCAATTTCTGCTTGGAATAAATAGCTTGATTGCTGGAGCTATAGCAACAGTGTTGTAAGCATGAGGGTGAAAACACTGCCCTAAGTATGGTGGAAGGACAAGGCAAGAGAGAAGCCAAGTGAACCTTCTATTCCAGCCCTAACTTCATACCTTTTGACTTCTCATAATGTGAGAGAAAAATAAACTTCTATGTTTATTAAGTCAGTGTTTCCTGTTACATACATTTGAATATGATCCCCACTATCTCCCATTTAGGACAAGAACAAAGTAGGTTAAGAGATTCCTTTTTAATGAATGAATTTTAAAAACATATACAAGTGCTCATAGAGGACTTACTACACTATCACAGGGCTTATAACATCATAATAACAAGTTCACTCACCTATTCATGGAACAAAACAGTCTCCTCCTCCCGCTCTTTACCCTTGGCTGCTATATGTATACATCTCTTGTTCAGATGCTGGTCTGTGTATTATAAGACCTTAAACGTCAAGTGCTGCTTTGACATATTTGAGCCTGACAGGGCCCAAAGGCCAAAATGCATTTTGCCAGATATGACCCTCACCAACAAGGAAGTCTTCTGCTTGACCCATTTCCCCATCAGTTGGATGTCTTGGCCCTCATGCAGTTCTTCAATGGATTTCACCTCGCTGTCAAATGATATAACCACACCAATTACATAATACTGAAAGAACCAAGGGTCATCCCTGCTTGTTCAGTGTGTCCCAGAATGCAACCTCCACATGGCTCTGTATGGTGCAATGTTCTCTTCCCCTGAGCTGTTAAGTATATATCACTAATAACTGCTGTCAGTTCGTCTGTCTAGTGTCGGGTATCATGTGTTCTGTCATACTATTTAAAGTGGGGATACTTCCTTCACCAATGGGGTTAAATAGGAAGTGATCAGAACAATCTATTCCGTAAATGAATTCTGTGAGTCCTCTTAGGTTCCAAAACTGTGCAAAAACAATGGCTATAAGTGTGAGCAAGTCTGAAATGGTGTCTATCCTCAACGCATACATAATCTAGCAGGGAGACTGATTAAAAAAAAAAAGACAATAGAGAAATAAAGGCAGTAATTACAAGCTGTAGTGGGTGTTATAAAGACTAGATAGAGACTAGCCCACCTTGTCAGAGGAAGAGGAAAATGGGGGAGGGGTGCAAATTTAGATAAAGTAGTGACTGAAGACTCTCTGAGAAGGTGACATAGGGAAGACACAAATGAACAAAAGAAGTTTGTTATGTGAGGAGTGGGGGAAGAAACTTTTAAATTGAGGAGAAAACATATTCTTCTGGTGGGGTAAGGAATGGGAGTAACAAGAGATTCAACTAGAGAGATGGAGGGTGTATCTCAGGCTGTTTGGGTTGCTATAACAAAAATACCAGACTGGTGGCTTAAAAAAAATATATTTCTCACATTTCTGGAGATTGGAAAGTCTAAGATCAGGCCAGGGAAGATTCTGGTGGTATCTGGTGAAGGTCCATTTCCTAGTTGATAGATAGCTGTCTTCATGCATACAAGAACTGGGGTACAGGCCAGAGGTGTGGGGAGGGCTGAGAGGATTCACTAGAGACAGAATGGGGAGCACAACAGGCATATTGATTGGAATACATTGAGGGGTGCAGTGGGTGGAACACAAGAGGTCTTCTATGCCATGTGGATTAGCTCCCTGGGCCAGTGATAGAACTGATATTGCAGTAGCTGTGGACAGCTTCATAATACTGTGCTTTAACCTGTTGTGCCACCAGGGAGAGCCCAAACGTTAGTGTAACAGATGAATGAATGGGTATACACGCACACACACACACACACATATACACATTGTGGTTCTCAAAGAGTTAACAGTCCAGCAAAGGTGATCAGACTGCATACATGAACTCATGGGAGAGTGTCAAAGCACTGTAGGTTGCATGAAAGAGCTGTGAAATAATATTTGATCACAGAGGAGGGAGGAATTACTTTAAGTTTGGGTGAGACTTTGTGGTGGAGAAACTATATGGCTAAGCTGTGAGGGCTGGAGAGAGTTTCCACAAATAGAATGAGTAAGAGATGAATATGGGCCAAGCACAGGGATCAATGAGCACAAAGACATGGAAGCAAGGCATTCCATTTTTTTAGTGTGCAGTCACTAGTGAGGTTGAAGCAAGGATGGCATGCATAGGTGGGGTTGGGGGTAGGGGAGATATAAAAGTCAGTGAGGTATGTTGGGGTTTCACAGCAGAGCTCTGAAAAAATGTCTCTCTCAGTGAACTAAGCTCAGACCCCAAAAATGAATTAAATAATGAATCCTGGTAGCTAGGATTGGCTTTTCATGGTAACTCTAGAAAATATTTTCCTAGATATTTTTATACACACAATAGACTTAACATTTGTTAATGATTTTCCATGACCTCTTTTTCATGGAAATGTACTGAATTCTATGTAGTTTGATTCAACTAAAAATGTTTAGTGTCATCTTTGTACATGACCTTGGGCATTGATTGCTATGGCCGAATTCATGCTGTCTCCCCTCCCTGCAATGTGCCTCTTTTCCAGCGATTCCCATCTCAACAATAGATACTTCTAGCCACACAATTACCCAAATCATAAATTTAGGAATAACCCCTAATTCTTCATTTCCTTCACCACTCACTTTCAACTAATCCCTGATCCTTATCATTCTAACACCCCTGGAATTTGTATATTTCTCCTTAACCCCCATCCTGTCTGCAGTCACTACCATCTTTCATCAACCTTCTAGATGATCCTGTGTCCAAGCTAACCTTCCCCAATCCACCCACCACAGATCTTTCTGAAATGTACCACTTCCAATTTCCCACTGGCTCCCAGGCTTATGAAACAGGAGACATGCTCACTGAGCAGTTGCTGAAACCCTCCCATGTGTCTGCATTCCAGCTCTGCTACTTACCTTCCAACTTGACCTTTGGCATCTCACTTATGCAGTCTTTTTATCTATTAAAAAGGAGCTCAAACAAATATTTACTCATTTTAGAATAACTGGGGAGATTTAAATTAATCTGGATCTTCTCTATGAACTTTTAAATTTGAAGTGCCCCTGGATTCTGGTTTCCTTTGCTCTTCAAACTCACTCACTCCTTAGTCATCTCAATGAGTCTTGTGGCTTTAAATATCCAGATACCAATAACTCTCACATTTATATCTCCAGCTTAGATCTCTCTGAACCCTAAATATGTAATCAGCTGTCTTTCTTTCAACCTTTCTACTGGATGGTTAAAAGAGCTAATAGGGCATTAAACTTCACATGTCCTGAACTGAACTTATTTTCCCTGTTTAAACCTGTTTCACTCATAGTCCTTTAATCTCAATTGCTGGACCTTGAGAGCTTCTTTGGAGCACATTCATACACCCTTGACCAAAGAACCATCTGTCTCTATTGGGGAATACCATCCTCTTTGAATACTTTAGGAAGGGGGCACAGGCAGTGGTGAGGGAGAGTGGACATTGACCTAGCCAAACAGATCTGTCAAGTCAACTTTGGAGACCAACAGGGTGACAGATGTCACAACCAGATCGCCCTCACATCCTTAGTCTCAATTGACAACTTAGTTGTCCTTTATTTTCTTCTTGTTCACGCTCCCCATCCACTTGGGGATACAGAAACTGACTTCTATACACACACACACACACACACACACACACAGTTGAAGCCTTGTCACAGCCTCCTAAGTGATCTACTCTGACCCACCTACCCCACTGATAAGTCATATGGTATCACATTTCCTCAAACCCACCCACTTCACAACCAGTACAAGTCAAAATTCTTTAAACAGATTTCAAGAGCCTGTGCAACCAAGTTCCTACCTTCAACCCTGTTAGTTCATCTCCTGATTTACCCATGACTAGTTCTCTACTGTGGTAGAACCTATGTCTTTCCCATTACACCAATATCCTCCCTATGCTGGGACTCCCCACGTATGCTCTGATGTTGAAACCTTTGCACTGCCTATTCCCTTCCCTGGGAAGCTCTGCCCACAGATATTTGTAAATTAATTTCCTCTCTTTCTTTAAACCTCTGCCCAATGTCTCCCCTTAATGAGATTTGCTTTTACTACCATCAATTACTAACTTAAAAATTATAACTTGTGGGCCCTCCCTGGTGGTGCAGTGGGCTAAAGCACAGCACTAAGAAGCTAAAGCGACTTCAGCATGAGTTCAATCCCTGCCCCGAAGGTGACCAAATGGCGCGGCAGACCTCTCCTGACCAGCCTGCTGCTCCCCTCAGCAGTGTACTTTGTCAGTCGGCGTGTTCTGCTCCCCACTCTGTCTCTGGTGAAGCCTCTCACTGCCCCTGCACCTCTGGCCTGTACCCCAGTTCTGTATGCATAAATAACTAAATCTTTTTAAAAAAATTATAACTTGTGGGTATTCCTGGTGGCTCAAGGGATTAAGTCTCAGTACTATGAAGTTATCTGCAGCTGGTGCAGCATGAGTTCGATCCCTGGCCAGGGAGCTACCCAACATAGTGCACCAGACCTCTTTTATCTCCTTGCTGCTCCCCTCTGCAGTGTATTTCAGTAAATCTGCCTGTGCTGTTCCCATGCTGTCTCAGGTGAATACTCTTACCTCTGACCCCAGTTCTTGTATGCATAAATAAATAAATCTTAAAAAAAAGAATAAATAAAAATTATAACTTGCTTTCCAGTCTCATGATATTTCTGAACTCCATTCTGTCTTTTCCCACTTCGTTTGCCACATACTGTATATTTGTTATGTTTATTGATTCTTACCTGTCTTCCCCTCCTAAACCTCCCCCATTAGAATATTACATTACTCCATTACATACATTATGTTTAGGTGTTATGTATCCAAGCAGCAGAACAGTGCTTTGCAACTACAAACAAGTACTACAAAATTAATCACTATCTTGTTTCTACTTACTCTCTTAATCTCATTTCAGGGAAAATGAATGAACTCCCATTCTTGTTCAGTTATACTTAATTCTCTGGTCTCTATAGTTTTTCACATGTACCCTTCTCCCTGCCTTTCCACCACAATGAACTCCATATTCATCTTTCAGTTTCGATTTAGAAGTTCTCTGACCTGGATCAGCCCCCTCCACCAATACCCTTGCCCCACCCTCTACCACATGTGTTCTTTGCTCATAACAGTTTTGTAATTACTTGATTACTTGCTTTTCATTTATCTTCCCAGTTTGACTCTAAGACAACAGACTATGCCTGTGATAGTAGTCATCGCAGTATCCTCTAGGCATGCAGTCCAAGATTTGATACATGGGGAGTATCTCATAAATTTAATTCAATGAATGAATGAGAAATGCCACACTAGTGATGGCATTTTTGCACGTTAGATAACCATTGCTTGGTAAACATGTACAATTGTTTCCTGAGCTGTTTCTCAGTAACAACAATGTATTGCACCTTGTTAATTCAATCCTCACAACTCTACAAAGTAGGTACTATTAGTGTTCTTATTTGAGAAAGTGGGGAACTTTAAATTCAGAGAAGTTAAGGGACTTTCTCAGGGTCAGACACCTGATAAGCATTAGCAAGATTCAAACCCAGGCCCAAAGTCCCTAAGATTGTCTAGTGTCACATCATTCAGACATTTCGATTTTGGGCTTTTCCATTTACTTAGCTCTAAAGTAGTCTATTATCTCTCCTTACCACATATGAAAAGAACAATCGACACCACTTTGAATAAACACTTACAACAAATAAACAAAAATAAACATTTATCATGGTCCTGTTTGTGGAGAAGCTACCACTCATTCTCTGTTTTACCAGAAAACTAGAACCCAGGTAGAGCGACACTCTGAGCTCTAGGTGGACATCAGTTACCAGCATCTCCTGGCATATTTTATTGAATACAAACAATGTGCTCGGCATGAAGGCAAACCCTTTCCACATCTCATCTCACTTAATAATTAATTTTTAGTTAAAATGAAGCTGAGCCTTGTCTTCTGACCTCTTGTCACGCCTTCTGGATCAACTTGACTTGAATCAAGTCTATCTGAAATAGGGGATCAAAGTCATGAGCGCTCCAGGGTAGTTTGAAGAGACCTGCCCAATGCCCTCGATATCAGATCTGAGAACTGAGATTCGGATCTTTAGGCCATCCATTGAGTGTGGTCTGGCTGCGACTGGATGAGGCCTCGGGAATCCAGGTCCAGGGCTCCGGAGTCAGACGCTAAACAGCTAATCTTCTTTACTTTATCAAATGAAAAGGCAGCATGGCTTTTTAAAAACGTACTTAATCGAACAGAGAGTAGTTATTACCACTTATGATGTATTACTCATGATACGCTATTAGATAAATCGTGCCCTAGATATCACATCTTTTAGCATCCCCCACGAGATGCACTCATTCCGCGGTGATGCAGGTGGCAGTGACAGCAGCCTACTTTTGTGACTGGGGGACCAGGTTCCAGGCGGTCCGCAGACTATTTACGACAGCCAATCAAGCTTGGAGTGTCAGAACTGTACCAATAGCAGATTACCGACGTCTCAACAAAAGTCGATTGGGGGCTGGAGCCCTGGAACTGGGTGAGCCGCGGACACCGATCAATCACAGGGGAGGAGCCGAGCACCGACGCCCAATCGTCGACCCTCACACTTCGGAATAGGGCGGTGCCGGCGGTAGGCTCGCGGGCTGGCCAATCAGCGGACGGGAGGCGGACAGTAGGCCGATCCAGGGGGCGGCTGGAGGGGCGGGGCCTATCGATGCCGCGGAACGGTGGGACATGAGAAGAGCGAGGCTGGGTGAGGAGGGCTGGCGACCCGCGTCGGGGGTGGGGGCAGCGCGCGCCGGCAGCCGACAGCGATGGGAGCAGGGACGCCCGAAGGTCGGGGCCGGGGCGCGAGCGGGAAAAGGGCAGAATCACAGGATATCACCGAAAGGACCCTGCGAGCTGCGGGATGTGGTGGGGAGAGATGAGGATCTGAGTACCAGGCTGGGGAGGTAATGCGCGCCGGTGGGGTAGCGGAAGGTGGAGGGATTCTGTTACCATGGCAACGCATGTGTGCAAACTGACGAGGCCCTGGCACCGCGACCCATTTCAGACCCCCTCCTCCCTGCCCCTTAAATCCTCCTCGGGTCTACCTCCGCCCGGAAAAGGCCTCCATCATCCCTGGCTCGCAGGCAGCTAGGCTGAGACCAGCTCAAAAATAACCCACTTAAGGCAGCCGCGTCTCCTTCACACCCTAACTGCTTTCTGTTTTCCTTCCCTTCTGCCATCTCGTCCGCCACCCAAGGGATTAATCTTGCTCTGGGGCTGTTGGTATTATAGGCCTTGCTGATTTCACCAGTTGGCCCGGTTCTCTGGGTTCCAGTGCAGTCACCCCATTCTGGGGACTGGCTCCATAAAGATTCTGCTGTCTGGGGAACCTGGGATATCCCTCAGAGGGATTTTTTGCAAGGCATCCAACACTGAGCCTCATGTATAATAACTATTCAGAGCGGTGGTCTCAGCCTGACAGAGTGACTAAAGACCACAGTGACAGTTTTTCGGTTCGTGGACCGGTGTTGCCCAACAGAAATACGTTACTTAGAAAATACGTAATTTCACATTTTATGGTTAACCACATTGAGAAAAACGAGAGACTAAATTAATTATCCTTAACCCAATATATTAAAAAATAAACAGTTTTTAAATATAGCCATTAGCAGTTGAATGTTATTAAATTGATCCATATTAACTTGTTGAAAAGATAGCTTAAAATGCTTTTAATAAAAAACTTCAAAATTTGGTATCTTACACTCAGCAGTTCTCTTTTGGGGTTATCCACCTTTCCGGTGCTCAGTAACTCCATTTGGCTAATGGCTACTATTTAAGACTGCACAACCACACATAAATTTGTTATATACTGCCTGAATTGTGGCCACATACATGAAATTTAGTAATCCTTGAAGCCTTCTGTATGCAAGGGTGGCACTGTGCAATGAGACAACAAAAAATGTGAGGCATATTTTTTATTTTTCCCAAGGATTTTCCAATCCAGTTGAGAAAATAGGCATCAAAACACTAAGTTGAATTTTAAATGGATATAATTCAGGATATAAGTCAGTAGTAAGGATAACTGAGAGATTGATTGACAAACATGATGATAACTGCATAGGAATTTTAGGAATTTGAAGGAATACTTCAGACTCACGTGTGCCTAATCTTGAAAGATGGCCAAGACCTGGGCTGCTGGAAGAGGTTTTTGGTTGAAATGGAATAACCATTGATATTTTTGATTTTAGGGCTGAAAATTTGCAGAACTTGGCTTTGAGACTGAAAAAGATTTTTCTGTTTCGCTAGCAGTCTCCACCATGATTCACAGCCTTTTCTTGATCAACTCCTCTGGAGATATTTTCCTGGAGAAACATTGGAAAAGTGTGGTCAGCCGTTCTGTCTGTGATTACTTTTTTGAGGCACAAGAGAGAGCTACTGAGGCAGAAAATGTGCCTCCAGTTATCCCTACCCCTCACCACTATCTCTTAAGTGTTTACCGCCACAAGATCTTTTTTGTAGCTGTGATCCAGACAGAAGTCCCTCCTCTATTTGTCATTGAGTTCCTTCACCGAGTAGTGGACACATTTCAGGTGAGTGAATATAAGGAAGTTTAAGTGTGTTGATTATAAAGTGTTTTATAGTTGTGTGTGTTCATTACATTCAGCCTCAATTCAGAAAAATTTTTAAAAGATAAAAACTCTTAACAGTGCTCATTCCCCCCATCCTATAAAATTCTTATTCCTGTTTATTGAATTGGCTACGTCTACAATGATAAATTGATTATTTTGTATGAAAGAAAGCTACTCTACTTGGTATGGTGATATGTAGTCATTTTAATTCTGGAGATTGGTATTATCCTACTTCTTGTTCACAAATCAGAGGGGTTTATTTTCTTTTTTTAGTGTATTGATATTCACTATTTTGAGTTACATCAGAGTGGTGAATTTGTAAATATCTAGATCTGTCAATATATATACAGAATATACATATATTTATATATATTTATATACATATATAAATAATAAGTGAAAAGATCTAAGTAGTAATTTTTTGTGACCCCATATTTCACCTTGAGTTTGGAGTGTTTATCTACAGCATATAAGGAGTAGGGATCAGTTCTCATTGCAAATTTAAAATTGGAAAATCTTCTGTACTGTAAGAATTTCAGTGACACATTTTACAAGAGACTGTTTCTCTTCAATTTGAGTTTCTTTCCGGAATAGATTTGAAGATCAGGGGGAGTGCTGTGTAAGGGAGGTTAAGTAGTGGGTGTTAGCACCTTTGCTAGCATAGGATTTGAGACTTCCCAGATTTCTCAATTCAGATAGTAGAATCCTCTCCCCCAAGGAACTGCTCAACTTCTAAGTGTTGTGGGTTTTTGCATAACTCAGATGATAAGTGAGAAACAAGGGCCCTTTGGTGTAGCTCCGGTGTCATGTGAAGTCTTCAGTTACTCACATGAATAGAGAAATGGTGGAACTACAGAAGAATGAGGACCTAGACATGATAAAAAATTTTAAAAATCAGAGAGTCCTTTCATTTGTACTTATCTACATCACATGTCTAGAACAACTTTTATACCAAGAGAATTAATATATGGTTTAAAGTTTCTCCTGCAAATACTTTCTGGTAGTACTATTCTGGGATTTCAGTTCTCATGTGGTAGACTGGTTTCATCACACAATAAAACCTCCAAATTACAAACCTCAGTATGTGGAGGAACTAAAGCAGAAGAACCCTATAGTTACACACTTAAACTGCTCTAGTTGGGCCTTGTTATGAGTTCCACATGTAGCATTTTACCCCATTCTAAGATTAACATTCCCATTGGTGAAACTCAACATCTGTTTCATGTCACCATAGTGATATTATGTAACATATTACAGATAGGAAGTGAAAAAAGTTGCTTAATCTCGTTGAAATGACAGGAATTTGGGAAGGCAGTGAAGATGTTGGTTTCTAAGTCTGGGGCCTCAGAGCTTGCCATTTTTAAAGCATTTGTTTAAAATAACTGAACACATCCTGATTGCATTGTTTTGTATGATATGTGTTCTCTTCACTGCATAATTTCTTCTTGTACAAATGTGTCAGAAGAGTTTCAACTATAGGATTGTGGCACTTTTGAGATACCATGTTGTTATTCTTACAAGTCTCCGATACCTCAGTTCATATTACAATTGATTTATAAAATTTAGTGATGTGGTGTCTTTTATTTTCACTTTTCCAAAATAAAATTATGTTTGGAAAGAAAGTGTGTAATTTTTTCCTCTTAAATTCTCATTTTTAAATAAATTCTTGACTCCCAAGTGCTCTTGGATATTGGAGTGTTAATTTTAAAATTAACATTATCTGACATAATTTAGATTACAACCAGAGTCTGATTTAATTTTGGAATCTACAATTTGGGTGACATAATTTTGATGTTATATTTTGAGAATATTTGAAAAACCCAGTCTATTAAAAGAAATGGGAAGATGGTGAAGTGATCTAGAAGCCATACCACAGCATGATGGCTCAAATAGGGAATTTGGCTCAAACAGGGAATTGGGCTCTGAGAAAAAATTGAATTGAAAGCTTATAATTACCTCCAAATAACTGTGGGGCTGTAAGATCCATCTTAGGAGTAAATTTTAGTTAAGCAAAGAAAGAACTTTTTAATAATCAAAACTATCCATAAATAGAATGGGCTTTCTCAAAATGGGTAAATTTCCCTTTGGCATCTGAATTCAAAGAGCATTGTGTGACCACCTCGGAATCCAGTGAAAGGTATGACTAACTTTGCTAGAAAGGTGCACACCAAATGACTATGCACATTTCTTTCTATGTCATTTCATTATGCATAAATTACATTTTCATAGTTTTTTATAGTTTACAAAGCACATTCATATATATATTATCATTTCATTAACCATGCTTTGTTCTTATAACATCCCTTTTATAACTGTCCAACAACAATTATACTATCAAAGAGTCAAAACCCAAATTAGTTAGCATGACTTATCTAGTAAGTGATTGTTACTATTATAACTTGTCTTCTGATTTGGAGTCCAGTGATTTTTTTTACACTCAGATAATGTAATGTATAATTTTAGTTTTTGTTAGTAAAAGAACAGTGAGTTTCTAGAATGCTAAGATAGGGACTTTCTGGTGTGCTGATTTCATTCCCCTCATTCACTGTATGAATGTCAAAGAATAGCACAAAAGTAAAGTTTAAAAAGATCTTTATGTTCAATCTATTCCATATCAATTATTATCATTCTATAATGATTCTTTTAAATCTTGTTCACCAACACATATAGTAGTCTAGATTCTATTTGTTTTTTTTAAATTTGATGAAATTGACAGTTTTGTTAGTTTCAGACTACAGTATAATGGTTTGACGTTTGTCTACATTCCAAAGTGATCACCATACTTTAATTTTTTTTCTTATAACAACTATAGTTACTGTGCTGTTCATTATATTCCCATGACTCATTTTTAGATTCAGTTTTTTTTTATTCTAGTTGAGTGAATTGATCCAAAAGATTAAGTGCTTTAACCTAGTTTATAAGAAGCTAGCAGTGACACTGTAAACCAGTTTGACTTCTTTCTACCACACCAGGCTGGCTTAGAGAACTATGTTCACTATAAAATTTCCTAGAAAGTCTGAGTAAACACAAATGAATGGGACTAGATCCTGATTCTCTAGGAAAACATTCTTTCACTTTTTTTCAGCCTTTTTTAGTGATCAATGTATATTATATTTTCATCAGGATTATTTTGGTGTCTGTTCAGAGCCAGTTATCAAAGACAATGTGGTTGTCGTTTATGAGGTATTGGAAGAGATGCTTGACAATGGATTTCCATTGGCCACGGAGTCAAACATCCTCAAAGAACTGATAAAACCCCCCACTATTCTTCGAACAGTGGTCAATACCATAACAGGTATGGAGAAGGGAGGGAACCAAAGAAAGCTGCTGCCATCTTGGTGTGGCTTTGTCTGGAGCTATGCTTTGAGTGTTTGTTTTTAGAGATCATAAGTGTTCAGCTGGTTTAATTTGTCTTTGAGTATGATTTGCAATAATTCTTTTGTAATGTAGAAAATACCTTGATTTCAATGACAGAATGATCTCGTTCTCATTTAAAAATATATTTTTTTCTCCTTACAGTAGAAGCACATGATTAGTGTAGAAACACTGGATCTGCAAAGAAGCACAAAGAACATGAAAATAACTCTTTAACTCCACCACACTTCTAATATGCTGATATGTGAAATAACACTTGTATAATTTATTAAACTTACCTTTAATCAACACTTTGCAAAAATGTTATGCTATTATGATAAATATTCCCCTACATCACTTTTTGTGACTTTATATTTTTCTGCCATTTGGAATAGACTCAGTGTTACTTGCTCAGTTTTTACTTATGATTTTTCTGATTTTTTGTCCTTTTAAGTAAAAGGGAATTAGCATCCTTATACTTCAATCTTTGTGTAATCAAGGATGATTTTTTTCTCTATATGGAAATGGCAGTACTGTATAAAAGTTTACACACATTTTAAGGACCTTAACTCACTATGTCACTATGTCTACTCCAACTGATGCTTTTAGTTGCAATTTCCTTGCAACCTAGACTACTATGCCATCATCATTTTTTCTTAAATTTGGCAATTTGATAGTTTAATTGTATCTTATTATTTAACAATTTTGTTCCTAAGGAAGTTGAAATCTGTTCAGTTGCTTATTGACTATTTTTCTTATATTGTAAAATACCTTTTTGGGTCCTTTGCCCATTTTTAAGTGTTTTTTTTTTTCATACTGAGGAGAATTCCTGTCACTTAAGGTTATAAAGTTATGTATATATTGGAAATACACAACTAATTTCAAGGAGCTCTTTATGAATTTTGAGCTCAAAAATTCATATGTTACAGTTATTTTCTCACAGTCTAACATTTGTCACTATATTAACATTGCTCATGATGTTAGTTTACTCACATAAAATTTTTTTGATTTAGGCAAATTATTCTGTCTCATTAAAGTTTTACATTTTGGATCTTGCTTAATAACAAGATCCAATCTGAAAAATATATCTTTTGACAAACTGAAAAATACATCTGTAGAAGTATAAAAATACAACAATGGCCAAGATAATTTTGAAAAAGAATTTACAAAGGGTTTGGAAGGATTTGCCCTGTCAAATATCAAGTCATAATAAGACATTACATTTGTATAGAACATGAGACAAAACTCACAAAATATAGTATAAGATCTCGAGCAGTTTTAAAAATAAGCAGTTTTTAAAAAGAGCGAGAGAGAAAATGTATCTTATCAGATTCAAGATAGGAAGTTTAGGTAATTTTAAAAATATAATTTAAGCACAATAATAGACAAATAGATAATTGGGATAAAGAGAGTTCAGATATAGACCCCTTATAAAGGAATTTAGTATAAATAGATGTGCTCATATATCAAATTAGTGGATCAGGAACCAGTTGGTAAATATATTTTGTTGAGACAGTCAGCTTTTATATGTGTGTATGTGCATATGTATGTATGTGTATATGTGCACATACATACATATATGTATATATAACTAAGTTGCACTACTTAATCTATACTCAAATTCTAGATAGTCAAAGAGTTAAACATTTAAATTGTTAGAAGAAAACATAGGAGACTATCTCCTTGATCAGAGTAGGGGTGGTCTTTCTTTACAGTGTATTTCTTCCTGGTGGCTTTATGACTTTGTTTTTAGGTTGAATTTTTAAAATCATCTTGGAGATTATCTTGGTATATAAGATATAAGGCTTTCTGTTTCTCTAAAATTATATTAGTTTTCCTAGCACCATTTATTGAATTCTCAGTTTTAAAATGATATTTTCTCTTGTACTAAGTCATTGTGGATTCTTGATCTGTTTTAGGCTTTCCTATGATAGTACTTTGTTATAGTCCAGTGAGATGTTTTAATAATAGTACTCTTTTTAAAATAACAAATTTGCTGTTTTTATCCTGGGCTCATTTAAACCTTAAAAACTTTATTAGTGCTGAATCATTTGTGAATACTATGAAGTCATTTTTCTGAATTTCACTTATGTCTAGAAAAAGATATCTGAGAACCACTGTTGAAAAGCTGACATGGTTTGTAAACATGCCCAGTTTATCTTTGTTTAATGCTATTTTCTTTAGATTAAAAAGATCCAAGTTACATAAAAGGAAATAACTTTCAAATTTCAGTGTAATTATTAAATTGCAAAATATATTTTTCAATGTCTATCTGGGAAAAAATCAAGTCAAGGAACTGATTTTTAGATTTACAGCAAAATCTAGTTTGTATTGTTTTCCTAAGTTTCAGTTTTGGTGGAAGAGAGATTATGTTGGCACATAATACATTTTAATACCTAGTGTGAATGTGCCTCAGAACCTATCTCAAAGTAGAATGTTATTATCTATGAAAATTTTATAAGAATACATAGATTACCACATTTACTGAACACCAGTATATTATTTAAATGCAAGCAATTGTGGAATTTGAGAAACCAAGTTCAGGTTTCTTTTAAAACTAAAATATGATATCTGTTTCTCAGGTAACTTTTGAAAGCTTTATCCTGCTGACAGGGCAGACCAGATGGCAGCTAGTTATAAAAATTGACTGAGTTATACATAGAGAAATTAGGAAAACTCCCATTTTTAAAAATTCTTCAATTGAGTGCATGAATAGTGAGAGCATAGAAATTTCCAGGAAAGTGTTTTATAGTGATTAGATAATTGACTATATCCAATTAGAATTAAATTACATTACACTAACATTTATTACTTTAGGAAGCACCAATGTGGGTGACCAGCTACCCACTGGGCAGCTGTCAGTGGTGCCTTGGCGACGAACTGGAGTGAAATACACCAACAATGAGGCCTATTTTGATGTGATAGAAGAGATTGATGCCATCATTGATAAATCAGGTAGGTCCTTTTAATGAAAACAGAAGTATGAAAAAAAAATAGAACTATGAAAGCCCTTTTCATATAACATAATGCATGTTCGTTTCAGAATTAATTCCCCAGTTAACATTTATTTTAATTTCTTGCCTGTTTTGTGTAAGGCAATGTGCTAGTCCTGGGAATGGACTTAAATGTTGTTATGCAGATGGCATATCATATATGTCATCTAAAGAGTTAACAAAAACTGTTAGATTAGTAAACAAATTCAGTAAATTTTTGGGTTATAAAATCAACAGTAGTGTTTCTACACACTAACAATGAACACTGCAAAAAGGAAATTAAGAAAATAGTCTTACTTTCAATGGCAACAGTGAATAAAGTTAATCAGTGAGGTGAAAGATTTGTACACAGATTATTACAGCAGTTTGATGAAAATTAAAGAAGGCATAAATAAATGGAAATACCATCTATGTTCATAGATTGGAAGAATTAATACTGTTAAAATGCCCATAATATTAAAATCAATCTACAGATTTAATACCATCCCCATTAGAACCCCAGTTACCTTCTTTATCAAAATTCTGAAGTTCATATGGAACCACAAAAGACCCTAAATAACCAAATCAGCCTTCAGCAAGTACAGAAGCACTGGAACCTTCACAATTCCTGGTTTTGAAATATATTACAAAATGGCAGCAATCAAAAACAGTATGGCATTTTCATTAAAAACAGACATATCAACCAGTGAAACAAAATAGAGAACCCAGAAATAGATTCACTCACTTAGAGTCAACTAATTTTTTAACAAGAACACACTATATGCTAAGGATAGACTTTTCACTAAAAGGTGTTGGCAAAACTGGATACCCACATGCAGAATAAGGTTGCACCCTTACTTCACACTACAGAAACCAACTCAAAATGAATTAAAAACTAAAACATAAAACCTATAACTGTATATTACTAGAAGAAAATAAAGGGGAACTGCTTCTTCACACTGATCTGTGCAGTGACTGGTTAGATAGAACCCTAAAAGCAAAGACAACAAAAGCAAAAATAGACAAATGAGTGTACATCAAATTAAAAAGCTTCATAACAAAGGGAACAGTCAACAGAGTCAAGTAACAAACAACAAACAGGAGAAAATATTTGCAAGCCATGTAACTGATAGGGAGTTAGTATCCAAAAATATATAAAGAACTCATTTAAATCAACAGAGATAGATTGGGAAAAAAGGCTTGCTTTAAAAAATTGACAAATGGGGCCCTTCCTGGTGGTGCTACAGGTTAGGACGCAGCACTGCAAGCTGGCAGCAGCATGCAAATTCTATCCCCGGCCCTGGTGGTGACCCACATGGTACAGCAGACCGCTCCTGACTCGCCTGCCGCTCTCCCCAGCAGTGTACTTTATCAATCTGTCTGTTCTGCTCACCACTCTGTCTCTGGTGAATCCTCTGGCTTATACCCCAGTTTTGTATACATAAATAAATAAATCATTAAAAAAAATAGACAAATGACAGGTATTTTTCAAAAGAAGATAGACATATAAGTGACCAACTATATATGAAAAGATGCTTAATATCAGTAATCATCAGGGAAATGCAAATCAAAACTACCATACCTGTTAGAATGACTCAAAAAGAAAAAAATAAAAGCTGATGAGAGTGTGAAGAAAGGAAACCTTTGTGCACTGTTAATGAGAATGCAAATTAGTGCAGCCACTATGGAAAACAGCATGGAGTTTCCTCAAAAATCAAAAGTGGAACTACCCTATGATCCAGCAATTCTGTTTCTGGGTAGATGTATCCAAAGGAAATGAAGTAAATATCTTGAAGAGAGATCTGCACTTGCATTTTATTGTAGCATAATTCAAGTAACCAAGATTTGGAAGCAATGGAATACTGTAGAGAAAAAGAATGACCTATTAATATACCTGACAACATTAATAAATTTCACAGTATTGAGGCAAAAAGTCAGATGCATAAATATAGTGTGATTGCTTTTGTGTGGAGTTTGAAAACAGGGCAACTTAATCTAGGTAATAGAAGTCAGAAGTTAGGCATGGGTATTCATCTAAGATGGGTATAAGGACATGCAGGGATGCTGAAAGTCTGCATCTTGGGATGGGGGAGGAAGGGTTGCCTAATTACATACAGTGGATTTTAAAGTTCATTGAGGTGTACATTTAAGACTTTTGTACTTTAGGTTTCACTTAAATGAGAAAGTGAAAGGCAAAAAAAAAAAAACAAAATTAAATGGCCAGATCATGAAGAGCATTATATGCCATTTTCAGGGGGATAGTTTAGAACAATTGAAGAGTTTTAGGCTAGGCAGTAACTTGATCAGATTTGTAGTGTAGAACTATCAGCCTCGATATAGTGTGAAGAATGGCTTGAAGTGGGGAAAGTAACTGCAGACGGGGAAAGCAGCAGGCTGTTGCTGAAGTCCAGGCACAACATAGAGATATCTGTAATGCCAATAAGTGTGAGGAGGGGGGAGGAGATTTAAGAGATAGAAGTCTTGGGAAAGAGGAATTGATCATTGATTAGATCGATGCTGGCCCTGAAGAAATAGTCAAGGATGATCTATGTTTCTAGCCTGGGCAGCAAGATCGATTGTAGCATGGAGCTATGGAAAGTAGGAGCAGATCAGGTACTGAGAATGAATGCACTTTTTGACGTACAGAGTTTGAACATCCACGGGTGTCAGCCTACGGACTGACAACACAAAGTGGAGTTGTTCAGCTGGCAGGAGTGAAGCTAAACTATAAAAAATATTAGGAAATGATTGTCCACAAGTGAAAAGTAAGGCCCTGGAAAGTATTAAAGTATTTCAAGGAGAATATTGAGCGAAAGAAAAGTTCAGAACTGTGGAAAAATGGACATCTAAAGGCTGTGTGTAAAGAAGCAGAAACCTGCAGAAGGCACCAAGGAAGAGGAGCTAGAAAAATAGAAAACTAAGAGAAATGTATATTTTGAAAAGGAAAAAGTGATCAATAGTGACCACTGCTGCAGAAAGATTGTAGTATAAAGACCAAAAGTGTCCATTCAATTTAACTGCAAAGCTTATTGGTGACCTTAGGGAGAGTGTCTGATATGAAATTTTCTGAACCATTGGTTAAGATCATGACATTCTGTTTGCTTCTGGTATTAGATTGAAAATTCCTTTAGGCTAGTTACTATCTCATTAATCTTTTATTCATCCCTATTAATTTATCACAGTGTGTAATACTTGATATAAGTTGATAGATGGTTAGAAGGATGGACAAATACTGGGCTGTTGGAAAAGTTACGATGTATTTTTCTGTTTTCCATGCAAACATGCATGTTGACTTTTCTGACAAACCACTAGGTTGGACAGATGATTCTGTCCAAGAAGGACAGCGGAAAAGAAGAAAGAATGAAGGAGGGGCAAGGAAAGAAGAAAGAAAAAGAAAAAGAGATGGTTAAAAGAAAAGGAGGGAGAGAGACATTAATTTAAGTGTTCAGTTGTCTCTTCCCTGCTTTTTGTCTTATCTCTGTCTCAGGTTCTACAATTACTGCTGAGATCCAGGGGGTGATCGATGCCTGTGTCAAGCTGACTGGAATGCCAGACCTCACACTCTCCTTTATGGTAAAATTCCGGACCAGAGATGTAGATCTTAGGATGTGAAATTGAATGCTTCTGGAAAGACAGGGTGATGAGAATGGAATGGAACATGAGTAGATAACTAAGCCCCAGAGCTTATATCAGGCTTGAATTTTTTATAAGTAACTGTAGAATTTGTGGGGGTGGGGTGGGGGGGAGCATATATATATGTGCTTTAATAAAAACAGCACCTAAATTACTCTACTGAAAGAAATGTGGGTGTTTAATTCCTGCTTCCTGTTTTTCCTTGTCTGGTAACTGTAGAACCCAAGGTTGTTGGATGATGTCAGCTTCCATCCCTGTGTTCGTTTTAAGCGCTGGGAATCTGAGCGAATCCTCTCCTTCATCCCTCCTGATGGAAACTTCCGCCTGCTCTCTTACCATGTCAGTGCACAGAAGTAAGCAGCCTTTACCATTAAGAATGGAATCTGTAAATATGTGTGTGCGTGGAAATGGTATCTGTAGTGATTGAGAACTCAAGCTCTGGAGTTACTTGGGTTCAAATTCTAGCTTCTATACTTACTGATTGAGTAAGACCCTAGATGAGTCGCTTAACCTTTCTTTGTTTGCTTATCTGCAAATTGAAAAAAAAAATGATGAAAATTAAATAATAGAACTAAGTAGTGTTTGACACAGACACAAAGTGCTTAAAAAGTTTACTGACAGTTTTGTTAATGTGTTCTGAATAAGAACTTTTTTCTTAAATTGGAATCTAAGTATACTTTTATTCATTCAATCCATTTACCCACTCCCCATCATTAAATTAGGCTATGAAAAACCATAAAATGCAGCGGTTTTTGGTCTTGAATATTTTCTTTAAGATAGAGTCTCAGTTTTTTTGGACACCCTGAGTAGGGGTGAGTGGTAGAAAGGATACAGAAGAATCACACAGTGGCAAGGAAAGTACCTTAGTGCTTGCGAGCAAAGACTCTGAAATCAAACTCTATTAGACTTCAAGGCCATCAGTATTTATGATGCAAGTTATTTAATTTCAGGTAAGAATAAGGACATCAGGGGCTCTCTCTGGTGGCGCAACGACTTAAAGCACTGTGCTATGGTGCTCTCTGAAGCCACTGCAGCATGAGTTCAATACCCAGCCAGGGAGCTGACCCACATGGTGTGGCAGGCCTCTCCTGATCTGCCCGCTGCTCCCCTTAGTGGTGTACTTCGGTAGATCTGCCTGTTCTGTTCCCCACTCTGTCTCCAGTGAATCCTCTCAACCCCACATCTCTGGCCTGTACCCCAGTTCTGTAACCATAAATAAATACATCTTTAAAAAAAAAAGAATAAAGACATCAGTATTCATCAATAAAACCAGGAAGGTAGCAGGCCCTACTTCATAGTTACTGGGAAGAGTAAATGAAATAACAGAGACGAAGCACTTGATAGAGTGACTGGCACAAAGGAAGTGTTCAGCAGATGGTAAGAATCATTATTTATTCTATGACTTCTCTGTTCCCTCTGCTGTCAAATCATGACAACATGTTTACTTCATAGGACCTGGTCTGATCACAAGAGGTAAAAACACTCTTAAGAAGTATTCAAAGATCATGAGTTATGAATATTACTCTCCAAGTATAGTTAATTATTGGTCACCTAATTTTTGACCATAATACCTGCCTCATAGCAGTATTAGTGTCCTCTTTCACTGTGTCCTTGTTACTCAGAAAGTCAATAGGAGAGTCATTAGAAGAACTGTTTACTGACTAGTCAGCATCTTAACTTTATCAAAAGAAAAAAATAAAGTTTACCTGGTTTTTTTCCCTGTACTTGATTTTTAAAATTAGTAAAAAAGTAGGTCTGGGAGGAAAAGGTAAGGTTTTGCTAAGGCAAAAAAAAAAAAAAAAAGTAAAGTAAAAACATAGTATAAAGGGAGAACATTGCCATTTTCCTTTACATTAATTAAGTAGACTTGTGGTGTCTCTCCTTCCCAGCCTGGTAGCAATTCCAGTGTATGTTAAACATGGCATCAGTTTCCGGGACAGCAGTTCACTTGGACGCTTTGAAATAACGGTGGGACCTAAGCAAACTATGGGGAAGACCATAGAGGGAGTGATTGTCACCAGCCAGATGCCCAAAGGGGTCCTGAATATGAGCCTCACTCCATCTCAGGGGACGCACACATTTGACCCAGTTACCAAGGTAGGAGGACAAGAAGGGCTTTATTATTACTACTGCATTTATTTATTTATTTTCTTTCATCATTGATCATTTTGTCCAGTATTAATTTTCTTCTCAGGTGTAGTCCCTGTAGTTCTCCCACCACCATAGCACCCATGATCTATCAGCACAGTCCTTTACTCTCTTCCCTTCCCTGTTTTGACTTTTCTCCTTCCCCCTCCCCTTCTGGATGCTTCAGATCTATGGACAAGTTCTGTCTTTTTTCTGACTCTTTGTTCCGTATCTCTGTATTCCACATATAAGTGAAACCATCCAATATTTATCAATTTTCCTTCTGACTTATTTTGCTTAGTATAACCCAGAAGGATGTTTTGAATTGCCACTGTTAAGAAATGACTCTGCAGAAGTTATAAATATAAACTTTATGATTTGGTAGAAAGGGGGATTCAGTAAAGGAAAAAATTATTTTCTCATTGAGATAGTTGATGGAAACAAATTGTTCTCTACTGAGAAATACCTTAGAGGCAGCTTGTAACATTGGCTTCCCTGGTGGCACAGGGGTTAAAGACAGTGCTATCACGCTATGGTCAGCCACTGCAGCGTGAGTTCAGTCCCCAGCCAGCCAGGAAGCTGACCCACTTGGCACCTCAAACCTCTTCTGTGTTGGCCCCACTGTTCCCCTCAGCAGTGTATTTCAGTCTGGTTCAGTGCCTATTCTGCTCCCCACTCTTGTCTCTGGTGAATCTTCTCACCTCCTCCCACACTTCTGACCTATACCCCAGTTCTTGTATGCATAAATAAATAAATCTAAAGAAAACATTGTGAACAGATTCCCTGAGTTTAGAACCTGGCCACCTCAAAATAAGTTATTTTTTCCCCCTTTTTCCTTTGAAGATGCTGTCTTGGGATGTAGGAAAAATAAATCCCCAGAAGCTACCAAGTTTGAAGGGAACTATGAGTCTTCAGGCTGGCGCTTCCAAACCAGATGAGAACCCTACAATTAACCTGCAGTTTAAGATCCAGCAGCTGGCCATTTCTGGTAAGTGACCCACAGCGTAGGTGGCTTTGAAGAGAACAGAAAAGGCACAGACATCAGAGAGCCATGTGGTGGCTCCCTTTGTTTGTACCACACCAGTTTGGTCTCATCGCCTGATATGTAATCTTCAGTAAAATCTTTCCTGGCACATTCTGAAGGAAGTTTATAATCCTTGCTTTGAAATCGCCTTAAGTGACCTGAGTAAAAGCGTCTAAGACACACATGAGAAAGAATGTTGATAGAACATGCTCACAGGCAGCCGTTGAGTCATCCTTGGGCTATTAATTTGTGGTTCCCAAGGTTTTCAGTGTGGGAATACTTACACATCCTCAACTAGTAACTGAAAAGAATCATTTCTCCTCCTTGATCACGGTTTCAGAAGACTTTCCTGTTTGCTTTTATTATCATTTGGAACTATTGATCTCTCAGATGAGTCCACTATAGTCTGCCCATCTCCTAGGATGTCAGGAATAATAATGATCATTATTCACCGGGATTTACTATGTGCCAAGCACTGTTTCAGCTCTTTCGTCTATTTTCATATTTAATCTTTATGGCGACCCTATAAGATAGATGTCTTTAGCTTTATATGAAGCTCTTATGTTGAACTACAGTTATTACTTTGTCTATCTTAAGTGATTTATACTTTCATTTAAAGTATAAATTATTTCATCTTAAAACAATAATGGTGAAAGCTATATATAGCATAAAATATTGTTTGCTTAGTACAGCAGGGATACTTAGGGAATATTCATTTATCTTTTTTCATTTGCTAATTAGTTTTCATTATTCATTCACTTATTTTATTATTCCTTCACTATTTTGCTATTATTATTAGTTCATGTGTTCTGTCCAGTAACTTGAAAAAAAGAGCCAGTGATCTTATTTTTCCTTTTCTGCATTTCAGTCTGCATTTTTTCCTGCCCATTTCACTTCAGCAATAGATCTTATAACAGTGTAGCTTGTTGGCACTGTTTTCTACCAATGTACAAGGAGAAAAGATTTCCCCAGCTGCATATAAATGAGATAAATAAGTGAAAATAGTTTGCTGGTACATTGTTACAATAATACTCTGTACCTCTCTGAATTGAAATAAATTTGAGTAGTTATACTGCTTGCTTCTTTGGAGTAATGAACGTGTCTTATTGTCCCTTCCTTCCAGGACTCAAAGTGAATCGTCTGGATATGTATGGAGAAAAGTACAAGCCCTTTAAGGGAATAAAATACATGACCAAAGCTGGGAAGTTTCAGGTTCGAACCTGAAAGAAGAGTTTATAAAAGGAGCAGTCACAAACACTTTTTCATTTCTTACTTGTCTAAAAGTAAAAAAAAAAAAGCAGCCTGTCTCCTAGGTCAGTCCCCTCCTGGACCCACCCGCTCCCTGTTTTCCTTAGCCTTCAGTGCCATGGAACTAATCAAGGGAGAAAGGGTCGCCAGGGAGAACTGGACAGAACTGAAACACAATCAGCACCAACTCAGTTCGCAGAAGAGATGTGCAATGGAGGGTGGAGAGACTTGATACCATATTTAACTCGTTCTAATGTGGTTACCATAGAAAGGGACTAGCATTTGTTACTCGCTTGGCTTTCATTATCTAAAGCCAATGAAAGACTTTTTTGTTTTTGTTTTCTAAGGTAGAAAGAAAGATTAGAAAGAAAGGAAGCTTGGAAGAAAAATGTTAGTTAAGGAAAGGCCGGGTAAGAGTCTGGTTCATGAGGGAGAAGAAGGAGGAAGCGCAGTATAAAGTGGTAAAGTGAAAGTGGTCAGGCTCCATGAGGAGGAGGAAGAGGAGGAGGCCGGGGAGGACAGAGTTGAGTTAGTTTCTGATCCCTCTACTTTCATATGTGTGTGTGTGTGATATAAATTTATAGAAATGGACTGGAGACATCTTAATTTCAAGTCCACTGTTTTAACTATTGACATGAAAAACATAGTAGAATCAGACTTTCCCTTAAGAACTGATGCAATCTGAGCAGTTTTCAGATACTGAATTGCTGCTCATCTTTAGCGCTTCGCTGTCATTCTCAGTGAAACGGTGACCTGCTCTCCTCCTGCTGGTGCTTGCCTGAAATGCTGCTTTCCCTAAAACCAAAACAACCCCGTTCACTGTACAGAGTTTACCAGCCTTGTCCTAAAAAACATTTCAGAAAAGCCAATCCCATACCCCCAAGGGCAGCCATGTTTTATGTCACAGTGTTGAAGCATAGAAGGCCACCTCTTTTGCCATGAAGGTATACCCCAACCTAAACCATCAAGATTCCTTATTTGTGTTTGGCAGTGCTAGACAGCTGGGGAGTCTACGCCTTCCTGTCTCAAACGTCCCCATCAGTTACCATTGAAGGTCCCGTTGATCCTTGAAGGCACTGAGCACAGTAATGTTATTTCCTCAGAGTCTTGTTTTGTGTTAAGAGTACATTTATTAATAATAGGTACTTACCAATCTATGTAGAACTAACGTAGGAAGATGGGCTTTGTTGCTCGTACATAACCCAGTTTAAAAAAGATGGCAACTGAAGGAGAACCTCAGTCTTCCCCAGTGGGTAATTTTTATCTTAGTTCAGTGTGTCCATTACTGATTTAAATCTAAATATGACAGTTTTTTTTTTAATTACAACTTAAAGAGTGATAGTGTGCTCTGCTTCATGCATGGAGAAGAATGAAGACCTATACTCTCCAAATCCTACAATTGTTCTCCTAAGTCCTCTTTTGAAAGACTTAAGCAATTTTGTGCTAGTTTTATCTCCCTATTTCCCAGACTTGTTATTGCTGCAGAGTGATATTGCTTTGTGGTACGCTCTGGAATAAATTGTGCTGTAAACAACCAGATGTGTTTTACAATCCATCACTCCAGGTACTGTCCTGGATTACGACATCCCATATATACGCCTGCCATACTAGAGGAAGCCATCTCTGTGGTTCTGAAATACTTGGTATTGTTTCACCTAAAGGCTCTGTAGGATTTTCAGACTTCCCAGGTCACAGGAAGCAACCTTAGATCCTGAATTGGTTTTAGATGTACCGGTCCTCCTGTTTTATTTCCTCCAAGCTGCTCATCCTGATTTCAAGAGAAAAACTTAATGGAGAAATAGAGTATCTAGAGTATGTGACTTGCAGGCCTCAACATGTGAAGTAACTGTCCTCTCACCTGTGTAGGTGCAGACTACTGGGTTACAGGATTTCTTTGCTGTCACTCAGAGGTGTGTCAGCATAAGTAAAATCAAGGTCTCTGTCAAGCTGTTTGGTTCCATATGTGCTTGATGTGTGCAGAAATATCTTCTGTTTCAGTCTTAATAAAGTTGCATTCTATCAGTCTCCTATGCCCTAGTATTTTGTTACTAGGAGTAAAGATAATGCTGTATCACGCATGCCTCGGCAAAGCAGTAAGAAATAAATCCAGTCATGAAATTCTTACTACTATTGTACTTTTTAATCAGTGGCCATATGTATATTTGGATTTTCTAGCCACCTCTGAAAGGATAGGGCATGGTGGTGTTAATGTTATTCTTGAAGCTGTACAAGCAAGTCGCTACCAATTCTTTTTTCCTGCTGAGTAAGAGATAAAACTGCTAATGTCTGTTTTAGTACTTTTCCCACCCACTTGCTCTTTTTTGTCAGGTTAGTGACTGCAATATCCAGGCTTCTGGATCCTAGACTTCTTGGTTGTAGAGATTTCTTAGAAGATCAGACAATCAACAATTGGAGTCTGATTATTCTTTCCTGTGCTAATTTCCTGTTGTAAATGACCCGTGGCTAGGAAGATATTAAGATTTCTATTTACTAAGTATAAACCATAAATAGAGTAGGAATTATTTATCTTAGCGATGTTAATATCTCTTTTTCCTTGATAAGCTGTGTTGGTCGCATGGTATAACCTGGGGGACTTACAGTACTGGTACTTTCCTCTATTACCAGTAGGTGGCGACTCAGTGACAGCAATGAGATTAGTTTTTTAATTGTTGTAATTTTAAAAAGGAAATTGAATTTGAAACGTTCAGACGTTTCCCAAGACCCCAAGTCCTGGTGTGTCTTTGGCTTTTAAAATTAAGTGTGGAACCAAAAATTCATTTTGACAACCAGGCTAAATCTTGAGGCTCTGGAAGGGTAGCCATAGCAATCATCTGAGTTCCTTTAGGTCTTTGTCCATTAAAACTAATAGTACAATTACCTGAGAAACTTTGTTTTCCTTTGGACTGATTACTATCTGTTGGTTTTATTGACAGCTGGGGATTATGAGGAAATACTATTTCATTTCCTTGATATTTGTTTCCTTCACCTGGTAAGTTCCAGACATTGTGTCATGAATTTCCTCCCCCACACTGGGTAACTGATGTGTTGCTCTTTGAGGGTATTCTAATTCAAATGAATCTGTTTTGGGGTGGAGGTGGGGGCCAGGACTTGACCCTGTAGCTCCATCAGTGGGCTCTTCTGAGCAATTGTCTTCCTTCAGTCTGCTGTCTCCAGGGCTTCACTCAGAGGAATGCTGGCATCTTTTAACTTTGCATTTCCATCCCAGGAGGCCTTACTGCTTCAGTTCATTTCATTAACCCAACTATTTGAAGAAAACCGTGTCTTGCGAAGGGGAGGAGATGAACCCAGCTGAATTCCTGCCAAAGATGCAGTGGCTGGGATTCTAACTTACTGCTCTCCAGGCAGTGTTTCTTAGAAACAGCTAAGGCCCATAGCTAAGTAAAGTAGGGCTGCCAATTGCACCAGGGTACTTGTAAGAAGAGTAATCTGAAGTCAAGAAATCATTGGTTTAAGTTTCTCTGATCTGTATTTATTTAATCAATCCATCCATCATTTCAGGAAGTTCTCCCTACCCCCACCCCAGCCAAGCTCTTGGTCTCTTTTGTCAGTTGAAACTGCTGTTCTTCTAAGAATCTCTAAACTGAGCAGTATTGACAATCTCTCAACTTCTGACAACTGCTAACACTTTTCTCCTTCCGAGAAACTGTCAGCATAGATCTAATAGTAAGCCTTACATCATCAGATTTATTCGGACCTGGAGTGTCAGTGATGACCAAATTGTCAGGTGGCAGCAGCCATATGGGTTGTATCTCCAAAGTAGGTAAAGAAGGAAGTAGTCAAAGAGAAATCATTTTGTGTAGGTAACATTTGTAGGGACTGGCCTGGGCATTCATTCTTTCTGATGGGCAGGGAGAAAATAGAAGCCCGAAGAATAGCTATTCTAGTATGAACCAATTATTAAGCTGTTGCTAGATTAACCAGGTCATGTGTAGCTCCTCTTATTCCCTCGTTCCTCTTTTCTACTATCACCAATGCTGTCCTCCCCGTCCAGTGCCTGTTCTCCTTCCAGCCTCTGGAGCCTTTGCCCAGTACCTGTTCTCCTTCCAGCCTCTGGAGCCTTTCCTACAGGAAGCTCAGTTCATCAATCTCTCAAGCAAAAATCTCACTGATTCCTATTGCCTACATACAACATTAAGTCCAAACTCAATTTGTTGTTCAAAACTCCGTAATGTAAATTCCAGGCATGCTTCCTTCTTCTTCATGAACTTCAGATAAACTTGATTATGCCATTACTCCCAGATTTCCACTGCCTTTTTTGCTCTCCAGATCTTCATGTTTTCACACATGCAGAGGTATTCCTTGCCTGAAGAACGCCTTCCCCATCCCCAACTCTCCCCCAGTCCAAATCTCACCCAGTATCGAAAACTCTACTTAATTCTATGCTTAGAATTCACTCATCTCTTCTGCAACTGAAGTCCAGTGAAAATTTCCCACTGGCATTTTGTGTCCATCTCCAATCCCCCTTATTTCCCTATAAATACCTTATTTTCTTGACAAAGCAAGGACACCTCTCTCCCCATCTTTCAATCCCACAGCACCTACCACTCTGCCTTCTGTGTAGCAAGTACCAATATACAGTACATGATTGAAAGAAAATATTTCAAATGATTTTTAAAATGTAGCAAACTGACTACCATGAATAAGCTGTGAGGTACGACATGGGTGAAATAATCCACTCTGATCTGTGGAAAATATATCAGAATTTATTATTTTAGGACAGTATAGTACAGCATTGTGAGAACAGGAAAAACTAAAATAGATTGCCATAAATATGCTAAAACCTAGTTTAGCAGCTATAACAATGATACCATTTTATTATGAAACTTTAAAGGAAAAAAGATTTACACTGTACAGAGTAGGAATCCCTTCTGACAACTACAGAGAAAGGGAAAGCCACCTATTTACTGGACTTAAAGGTCAATGCTGAGGAAAGCGAGCTGGCCAGCCAGCCGTCCTTAACAGGGGGTCTCGGCTTCCTTGCCATCATAAATAGACATTCTGTTTCTATTGCAGTCCTTCTCGAAAGATCTAGTTAATCTTAACTCTGGAGACATGCTTTTTATCTGTGTAGCTCCATTTCCACAGGGAGGTTGGGCTGGTGCACCTCTCATCTACCCTAGCAGACAGCAGTGTTCCTGGAGGGATTAGTGTCTAATACACATTCTGAATTGAGACCTGAAGCCCTAAACACTTCCAAAATGGGAAGTACCTATGAAAATATATCTTCTGCCGTCTCCCACTGATTCTCCACCCATCCCCCACTGGCACTGTGTGATAGCTCATGGAGAAATCTGTGAAAGCCGCATGCCACCTTGGAGTGTCTTCTGAAGAGGAGGCAGGCAGGATGCCCAGAAATTGGGTGTTCTCAGTTATGGTTGCATATTGTCTCGGATCCAATCGAGGTAATTCACTACCTTGGTATATACACCGGGAAGGTCCTTCTGCCCACAGCCAATGCCCCAGCTGATGATGCCAACCAAAACCATGCGGTTGTCCTTCATACACACCAAGGGGCCTCCTGAGTCACCCTGCGAAAGAGAGCAGGTTAGCTGTTTACAACAGAGTATGTGAAGGAGAAGTTTGGGTTCAGATAGTAGTGTTGATACTACATTGCTTCAAAGTGCTTTGTTCCAAGAGGGAACGTTTTATCTCAGAGAATCAGATGTCTCTGCTGTTATAAAGTAGCACTGAGATAACTGCTCAGACATTTCAGCTCTCCACCCTGGTTTAAACTCCACCACTTACTTGCTGTGTCACCACAGGCTAATTGTGCTTCAGCATTTAGTTGTTAGGGGAATTACTTGGGAGAAAGCCTGAAAAATGGCTGAGGATAGTATATGACATTTAGTGAATTTTTAGTTGCTGTCAGCTCTCCTTGTCTTACTGAATCCAAATAATGTTTTATTTTTAATTTGCAGCTTTTGATAGGGGTTTCATTTTGGATACACCCATACACCCTTTTTTTTTTTTTACGTCTATGAAGTTAGATGACAAGATGGAGGTTTCTGAGGAAATCATCAAAAAGAAATGAAAGACCCAAGGGGGAGTAAAGAATGCTGGCATGATTACTTTATAAGAACAGAATCCAGGCCCTCCCTGGTGGCACAACAAGTTAGGAGCAGCACTGCAAGCTGGCCACAGCTGCTTTAATGCAAGTTTGATCCAGGGCCCGGGAGCTGATCCACATGGCGTGGCAGACCTCTCCTGACCCGCCCGCTGCTCCCCTCAGCAGTGTACTTCGTCGATCTGCCTGTTCTGCTCCCCACTCTGTCTCTGGTGAATCCTCTCACTGCCCCTGCACCTCTGGCCTGTAGCCCAGTTCTGTATGAATAAATAAATAAAAAACAGAATCCACAAGGTCTTCCTTTCAAGAGCCTGTCCTTAACTTCTCTTTGTATCCCCCTGTACCTTCAGGTACAGTCCTCATGAAAATGACTGATCATTAACAGTTTGTTGGCTAAATTTAGGTCCCAATACCTAAGCCTGTGATCTGTGTCTCATATCCCAGAGTCTTGTTATCATGAAAGATTAAGTACTAGCTCTGATAAGCACTGTGACACACAGAGCCTGAAATAGCTTGCTTTTCAGGGGATACGGCCTGGATATGTGCTTTTTAAAATATATTTCCCACAAATCCTTCTACAAACACTCCAATTCTCCAGCATCTGCAGAAGTTAAGAATTTCTTTATTTGTATGTCTTTATCCATCACTTCAAGAGCCAATCAATCACCTGGGCTTATAGGAAATCCTGTACTAGGTGGAGTTTCCTGTACAGATATGGAGGAAATTTCCTGCAGCTTAGATTTCTGAACTTCTTGTAACTTTGATCAGTCTCCAGTTACTTTATTCTGTGAGGCCCTTATCTACTATCCCTAGTGCCTCACTGACACGAAACCTCTCCATTCCTGCTCCGATTTCCTTGTTAAGAAGACCCTGTTGGCCCTCCCTGGTGGCGCAGTGGGTTAAAGCACAGCACTGAGAAGCTAAAGCCACTTCCGCATGAGTTCGATCCCTGCCTGCCCCGGAGGTGACCACATGGCGCGGCAGACCTCTCCTGACCTGCCCGCTGCTCCCCTCAGCAGTGTACTTTGTTGATCTGCTTGTTCTGCTCCCTGCTCTGTCTCTGGTGAATCCTCTCACCCTCTGCATCTCTGGCCTGTACCCCAGTTCTGTATGAATAAATAAATCTAAAAAAAAAAAAATTACTTTAAGAAGACCCTGTTGGCCAAACCCTCAGAAGTGTGGCCCTGCTTACCTTGCAGGCATCGTGGAGGTTGACTTGGGCTCCTCCACTTCGCGTGTCCCCAGCACACAGCATGTTGTTAGTGACAGTTTTGTTATGCAGATGCTGTGATGTGCAGCGGCTGGCGGGGTACAGCCTGACATGACCCTCCTTCAGGCGCTCAGAATAGAAAGGAGAAACTGAAAGAGAAGAGGGAGAGGTCTAATGGCTTTAGGGAAAGTTATTTGTAAACCTTTGGAAGGGGAAATCTAATTTCCCTATTGCTAGTATTTATCAAGGCTTTATACATGTTAGGTTGGGCCTTATAAAGTTACCAATATTTTATTTATTAAGTTTCACCCAGGATTTTACAATAGCACTATTGATATTTCAGATCAGATAATGGGGCATGGAGGTTGTCCAATGCATTATATTGTTTGCCAGCTTCCCTAGCTTCCACTCACTCACTGCCAATATATACCTCCACCCTGACTTGTAATAATCAACAATGCCTCTAGACATTGTCAAGTGTCTCCTGCGGGTCAAAATAACCCCAGCTGAGAAGCTCAGGTTTAACCTAATATTTACTTTAATCCTTATAATCTAAGGAGGTAGCTAATTCTATCCCCAGTTTACCAATGAGAAAACTGAGACTCGGAGCACTGTAAAATAAAAACCTAAGCCTTGGGTCATGTGGTGAACAAGTCATAGGTGGAGGGTTTGAGCTCAGGTCTGCACAACTGAGGAGTCAGGACCCATATCCTTAACTCGCCTGATAGCAGAACCTCTCTGAAACCTTAAGCTCCCCAAAGCACTTGCTCTATTCAGACTTTTCTTGATCTGCAGGGCATGCCTGTGAAGTCGGGAAGGCAGAAGCTGGCTCTCACTAGGTAGGGGACTGTCTACGTTCTCATGGTGACAGTGCTGGACTGAGGCCAGCACCACACTCGTGACCACTTTTCTATCTGGTCAACGTCCGCATCCCCTGCTGTCTGCAGACAGACAGGATGGGGCCCAGACTTCCTTCCACTTACACTCTTCATGCCTGCCGTAGCCAGACAGCTCACATTCTGTCCAGTCAGGCAGCTGCAGGTTGGCTTCTGGGAGACAGACAGTGCGGACAGCATCGCTCTCCTGGGTGCAGTGGGGTGACTCTGATTTCAGCTGCAGAAGAGCTAGGAGGGTGAATCAGGAAGAGATTGAGTCCTGCATGAAAGGCTGTGTTGCGGCCCTCCCTGGTGGTGCAGCGGGTTAAAGCACAGCACTGAGAAGCTAAAGCCACTTCAGCATGAGTTCGATCCCCACCTGCCCCTGAGGTGATCCACATGGCGTGGCAGACCTCTCCTGACCCGCCCACTGCTCCCCTCAGCAGTGTACTTCGTCGATCTG